>NC_064857.1:91673395-92007895 GCF_024139225.1 Suncus etruscus | reverse complement strand
TAAAATCAGTTGCAGGATTCTCAGTTTTTTACCTACAACTAGTTATATGGATGTAAATCTGGCAGAAGAAACAGAGGTGAAAACTGAACAGTTTTGAAGAAAAGGAAAAGGGAAACCAAGGGCTTTGAGAAGTTAGCATAGGTTTACTCTTTTATGTTGGTGTTCTTGTTTTGGTATCTAAACCATATGTGCGTAGGGTTTATTTATGGTTCTACAGATTACCCTGGCAGGGCTTGGCACTACCATATAGGGTCCTGGAGATCAAATTTGAGTTGGCTGCAGCAAGACACATCCTACCTATTATACTATCAATCCAGCCCCAAATTTACCTTTCTTATCTTCACTGGACTAGCTACTGAGCAGTTGTTCAAGAAATCACTTAAATTATTTGGAAAAAAAAGGTAATTTAGGTATTACCCTTTCTTGATGTTTTTTTTTAATAATTTTTTTATTTTGAATTATGAGAACAAAAGATGCAAAGAAAGAGGATAAGGTAAAGTTACAGTGGAAGGACAATCACCCATAACATATTTATCAGAAGAAGTCCCCTTGCTGATATCTTAACTTTGAACTTTCACCAAAGAAAGTTAAGATAAATAAAACAGAATCCATGTGCAATTACTTTGTCCCTCAAGTCCCCAGATTGTAGCACATTATAATATTTCTTAACAGCACACAAGGCAATCTAAAGCCATCAAACTTACGTAACTCCTTAAACATTAGAGGCATAGTATTTTTTACATTTCCATGTACATGCATATTAGCTTAAGTTAACCTCAAATTTTAAGTGGGTGCGTTTTAAGGATTAGAGTCAAAGGAGCACAGTAAAAACGGTGTTAGAGTGGCAATTGTTGTTTGCATAGGCCCACCAAAATATGAGAGGCATGGAAAGGAATAACCTTGGCCTAAATACAAAGAGATCCTACCCCTGAAGTTTCCTGGCATAAGACCAGCTCTAGGCCTCAGGAAAGTTATCGTTCGCTCCAAGACATTGTCCGTAGCGCCAACACACTTATCACACAGTCTCTGTTGTTGGTCTCATGTTTCTGTATTAAAGATACTGGAATCTGCATGTCCTACATTGAAGTCATGATGTGGAGTGCCTTCTCGTTTCACCTCACCATGAAAGGGCAATGCAGGAAGCCCTGTCCTGTAAGCAGGTTGTTGTTGTTAAGTCTTCTCAGTGTTAAGGGAAGTCTCTTTTGAGCAGGATGATGTCTGAGCAGTGGTAGGGTCTTCCGTGGTAGAGGATTGCTTCCAGGTGATGTTATAGACAAACCTCACCATAAAGGGGCAATACAGCAAGCCCTGTCCAGTAAGCAGGTCATTGTTCTTGTTGTCTTCTCAGTGTTAAGGGATGTCTCTTTTGAGTAGATTGATGTCAGAGCAGCTGTAGGGTCTTCCCTGGTACAGAAATGCCTCCGGGTGATGTTATATACAACCTTGGATGTTTTGTAAATGTCTTCTGTAGATCAAGGGGTAAATGGAGAATGCCCATTCTTCTGAGGCCTGTGCCAGGTCTTTATGTCAATGTTCAGGGTGTAAGGTCTCATTGCACTACAAGATTTGTGTGCTCCCATTTCTATTAGATAAGAACTTATTGATATGTATAGTATTTTCCCATGTTAGTGTGCCTACGCAAACAAGATATAAAGCCACGTGGTGCTATCAGATATATGGGGGCGCAAGAACATTTCCAACAAGACCCATGACTTGGTTCAAACATAAGTATTAAACTGAGGGATTCTTTCACACCAAATTCCATATTGAGCAGTTCACAAAGAGAAGGTAAAAAACATGGGGGGGGGATCATCACTGTATATGAAAATATTTAGCAAAAGTTATAGCCGTCAAAGAAAACACCCATAAAATGTTGAAAAGATATGTGTCCTTTTTATGCCTTTTAAAATAGTTGGGTGGGTTTTAACTCTAGGGCACCACTTTGGTCTGTGACTTAGGACTCAACAGTACTTAAGTTAGAAAGGGTAGAAAAGGAGTAATGATGATAGGAGTTAAAGAAGTTAAAGAGAAATATGAACTTATGAAGGGGTATGCAAAAGGGCAGAGTACAAAATGGACATTCTGCATACATAAAAACATAATTCAATGATAGTGAGTACTATTAATGTTTCTTGTGAGAGTACTATTAATGTTTCTTGTGAGAGTACTATTAATGTTTCTTCTGAGAGTACTATTAATGTTTCTTGTGCACGCGGGGGCAACATCCCCCGTGCGATTTTGAAAATGTAGACTGGACAGAGATTACCAGTGCCAGCCAAACCTCCTCCTGCTAGACTCCCGGCTCCCAGGAAGGAGAGATCCTTCAAGAAGCTGGGAGACCAGAAGTTCAGAGCCCCACCCAGACCCTCCCTAAGGAGCCGCATAGATAGTGGGGGAAGGCCTAGGGTACCTTCAAGCTCCACCAAGGGACCCATCTCACCGGCTTGCCCAGGCGTGTGGCCCAGGGAAGCCCTGGAGATCTGGAGCAAGGCGGTAGAGGGGTGCTGGGGTTACCCAAGTCTCGCACCCCCACTAGGCCTGGCCAAGCAGGCCTCCGGCATGGCGGGGGCCTGCCAAACCTCCTCCTGCTAGACTCCCGGCTCCCAGGAAGGAGAGATCCTTCAAGAAGCTGGGAGACCAGAAGTTCAGAGCCCCACCCAGACCCTCCCTAAGGAGCCACATGGATAGTGGGGGGAGGCCTAGGGTACCTTCAATTTCTTGATGTTCTTTAAGATGATTATTTTATAACAATAAAAGAGCTTGTGCTTGTATAAGTCCTTTATTAGTTTAAGTTATTTGAATGACATAATGAAGAATGAAGAAGTTTAAGTTATTTGAATGACATAATGAAGAATGTTATAGCAACTACCACTGGTGTGGTGGTAGATTATAATGGGGTCCAAAAAGTCACTGCATGAGGGACCTAGTTAGTTTCCAATTCATGGGAGGCAATTTAATGTAATAAAGCGTGCAACTCTGGTAATGATTGCATGAGGTGTTGCACTGACAAACAGGCTGTATTTGCAGAGGGCTCATGGGGAAAGAGTACTAGGATTGATTAGTTATGACTGCCATGGGTACAGCAAGAGGAACCAGATGCCTGTGTGCTATACCTTTCAATTTTGTATGATGCATGCATAAACTATACCAGAAAAAAATGGAGAGAAAAAGTAACAAGTGACTTCCAGATAGAAAGGGAGTCAACAAATTTACAAATGCTTCTCATTTAGTAAATTCATATTTTTAAGTATCATATGTATTGATTTTTTTTACACCTGGAAAAGTTTTCCTTTTTTGTTTAGAAACCATGCTTTGATAAAAGTCTTAAAATAGATTTCTTTGCCTTGTGAGAGGTTTTGCAATAGCAGTAGAAAGCATCTATAAAATTTTGTTTTGGCCGTTGGACAGTTTGATCATTTTGTCTGTTATATAATACCTTCGCTTACACTGCTCTTGTTTTCTCATTTTCTTATCTCTTCCACTGGCTACATAAAAATAGAGGCAGTGCATCTAAAATAGCTAGTATGGAAATGTTTATTGACCATCTTCACTTCACCATGGCACTGTACAAATATTAAATTTCATGGATTATGCAAAAACTATATAATCCCAGGGTTATCTCTCTAAACCATTTAGTAATTTTAATTTAATCATGGGAAACAGTCATTTCAAAGAGAATTTTTTTTAAGTGTAGCTTGTTCCAACAAACATTTTAAACATTAAGTGATTTCTGCTAGAACTGACTCAACATTTAAAAGATTCTAAGATCACCTCTGGACAAGTCTCCCATGTTACCCGGATGAAAACTGACAGCCAGGGAAGTTTAAAAGCCTTTGTCCATATTGAGCAAGCCAGTTGTAATTTGACTCTCCTGACACTCAGTTGTAGCATTTTCCACCAACTGTTACAACCTGAAAATAGCTGTTTCAGAAATGAGATGATAAATATATGCATTGAGATGCTAGGAGACATCTCTGTTGAGGTAGGAAAACGAGGAAAATTTAGTTAGTGATATAGATAAAATTAGATTGATTAGAATTAATCGCAAATTAGCAGAGCCTTTCAATGCAGGAAGATTTGGAGGACTGCTAGATAACTCACAGATAACTGGCAAAATGGATTATAGAACCCCAGTTGTAATCAAAATTATCGACTGGGATTTTATCATACGATAATTTGAAGTTAGAGGTAAAAATAGAAATGACCTGGGAATTCAATGAATATTAATTATAATCAACCAGTGGGGGGAAAATTAACACAATCTTTCCTAATAGGAGAACAAAAAAGGTAAGATGTGAATTAGGGCAGCAAGTTTGCTATTACTATGGACACTCTTGTACTCTTAAGAAATCCTTATGGGGAGTTCAGGGGTGGGGGAGTAAATCAAGATTTGCTTTTTTTTTTTTTTATAAGAATCAAGTAAGTTTTTATTCACATGAAACATTAGAGGAATCTGCTGTATATATAGGCTCTTCGTGTGCTTCTCTGGTCTGGCCTTGCCGAGAACTATTCAAGTTCCTACATTTTCTTCCTTTTGTGCTAGCAAGTTCAACAGATCAGTGCTTCCCTTGTTTTTCTACATGCAGTAAATACAAGTAAAAATAAAAAGGAAGCACAAAATACTGGCACTCCTTGCTTTGTCTTTGGTGATTTTGTTGTTGTTGTTGTTGTTGGGTGCTTTATTTTTGGTAGTTACTGTCTTTTTTTTAATTTTCTTTTGTAGTTTGTTGGTTTTTTGTTATGTTTTTCTTTTTGTTTTTGTATTTGTTTTCTGTCTTCATTCAACAGAAAAACACAACTTGAATAATCTTTTTCTGCCTCATGAATTGAGGGGGAAAAATAAAAATAAATGGGAACAGAACCAAACAGCTGTATGAACATTGAGTGGAAATAAAAAATTATTAGATTTAAACACCAAACTCAAAGTCATCAATAACAATAGAATTGATACCCTCCGAGGGCCAAAGGAGGGAGATATGGAATGCATGCTGGGAACAGGGGTGGAGGGAGGACAGCCCTGGTGGTGGGAATGGCCTGAGTCATTGTCACTATGTACCTTAAATATTACTGTTAAATATTTGTAATTCACTTTGGTCACAATAAAAAAATACAAGTGACATATTCTACTATGTTTTTGTATGTTTGTTTATTTATTTTTGGGTCACACCTGGTGGTGCTCAGGAGTTAATCCTGGCTCTGTGCTCAGAAATTGCTCCTGGCTGGCTCAAGGGACCATATGGGATGCCGGGATTTGAATCACCATCTGTTCTGGATTTGCTCCATGCTATGCAAATGCCCTATTGCTGTGCAATCTTTCCAATCCCTCAACTATGTTCTTTAAAATTTAGGCATATTATGCCAGTGAGAGGGGATGTGCATACATTCTTTCCTCTTTCTGATCATCTTGCCACCATTTATTGAACACCTAGGATGTGCTAGTGCCAAACAGAAATGTGGTGATTTGTTGGGTAGGATTTATAAGATAACAAAGATGGAAATCATTACAACACTACTAATTTTCATATTATCAGTTTCTTTTATGCCAGGTACATTGTTTACTTTGCAAATGTTATTTATCCATGAGACAGGCAGTCTTATCACCAGTAATCTATGTCTATTTATGAAATAGGCAGCCGTTCCTAGAGCAGTGGGGTTTATATATGTTTGAGTAATAACCATGTATGTTACCTAGAGAAAATAACAGGTGGTTAGGATCTCCTTTACCCCTATTTCCTTCCTTCCCTCTTTACTTCACTTCCTTCCTTCCCTTTTTCCTTCCTTCTTTCCTTTCTTCCTTCCCTTTTCCTTCCTTCCTTTTATTCCTTCCTTCTTTTCTTCCTTTTTTTTCTACCTGTGAGTACGAAAACCCAAGTAGAGCTCAAGGTCAAGAAGATACTCCAAAAATTCTTGGACAACTGAGTAGACAACTCAAGGTTAGGACCCCAAGATATGGTGTTTCTCAGGCCTTGCAGTGCCAAAGACCATCAGAGTCACCATCTTATGGTGATGAGGGGTCAAATCAGGATTACCTGAATGCCAAGCCTGGACCTCTAACTTTGTTCTAGCCCAAGTTTCCATACTATACTTATAAAATGGAAACAATAATTTCTGTGGGGTAGGATTGTGGACATGCCTTTCATAGTGACTTGATCTTCAAGAAGCTGCAAAGCAGATGTCAGATCCCCACCATGGCCTTTCATCTTTCTGTTTTTATTTGGCAGCAAAAGAAGTCACCAAGAGCATCTACTAAGTTTTTCACCACAGAGGACCCCTCTCATATCCTGATCTCACCCATACTTCTAAAAGTCTCTACTGAGAATTGTCACCCTGAGATTCATGTAAAAAGCATACTTTCAGGCCAAAAGAAACTCCTGTAATAATGTGGTTCCTCAAGAGATTTCAATGAGATTGTTAACCAACATGAAAAGCAGAAAATAAAACCTAGTGTATTTAAATACCACTAGATTTGAAATCTAATGAGATATGAATTGAAAGAAGGTTTTTTTTTTTTTTTTTTTTTTTTTTTTTTTTTTTTTTTTTTTTTGGTTTTTGGGCCACACCCGGTGACGCTCAGGGGTTACTCCTGGCTATGCGCTCAGAAGTCGCTCCTGGCTTGGGGGACCATATGGGACGCCGGGGGATCGAACCGAGGTCCGTCTCCTAGGCTAGCGCAGGTAAGGCAGGCACCTTACCTCCAGCGCCACCGCCCGGCCCCGAAAGAAGGTTTTTGTTATTTCTTTTGGGGGGAAGGTACAGCTAATGGTGCTCAGGGCTTACTATTGACTCATGTTTGGGGATCATACTTAGTAGTGTTCAGTGGATCATATGCAGCATGAGGATAGAAATGAGGTTGGCTTCATGCAATGCAACCAATTAGTGTAGGGGTAAGTAACTATCCCCTATACTAATTCTCTGGTCCATTGAAAGCAAATTCTGAATTTCTTAATAAAAGTCTGGAGACAGTGGAGTAGTTTAGACCATTCTGTTTTTCATCATGGAATGATTCAAGAAAAGCATATTGGCAGTGAGTAAAAAGCCTTTCAGTGTTAAGGAAAATTATAATTCTTAGGTAGAGCAACAAAATGGTTTAGATATTTATGCATTTATGTAAACATGTACACAGCCATTCTTACAATAACTGTGCAAATGGGTAGCAATAAAAAACCAGTGGCTCAATTATAGCAATGTATTATTGAAACCTCTGCTTACTGGGTACACTGATGCCTTACTGGTTACCAAAATGCCAGCTTAGTTCATCATAGATCAATAACTCATTACATGCTCCAAAATATACAAAATCCAATATGAATCAACTTGCTGTCATATCCAGGCATTCAAATCCCACACCAATATGGATCTTAAGTCATGTGACTTCAATTTTCCTTCCAATACCAGCTCTGGGAATTAAAATACATTTTATATTTCATTATATAGAAAAAACAATAAACATCATGTTCAATTTCACTTGAAGTTTGACAGTTGAAGAGAAATCATCAGATGGTGATAAAATTAAAAATTTGACTTGAGGAGATCTATAAATGTGTGTGTTTTGACAGTTGAAGCAAAATCATCAGATTATAATAAAATTAAAAACTTGACTTGAGGAGATCTATAAGATTGTGTTCTCTTATTACTTTAAATTTTAGTCAAATGTTACAGTACCTGTGATTGGAGAGATAGATCAATTGGCTGAGCAAATGCTTTGCATGCAGGAGACCTGGGTTCCATACCCAACACTGCATGGTTCTCTAGGGCACCACAGTGTAACCTAAACAAAATTAGTCCCTGAGCACCACTAGATATAACTCCAAGCCCTCACAAAAAATAGTTACAGGATTTTTATCATTCAAATTGGAAATCTCTTCTTATAGATTTCTAGCTGATACCTTACTTGGCATTTCAAGGGGGAAAAAAAGGCCTAATGTTTTCCTATATTGTTGACCCCCATAACTTACAAAGACTTGAAATACAGCCTCAGCTTCACTAAAGGTAACATAATTAATACTGCTATGCAAGCAAGGTGCTTAAAGACAAAGTAAAATAGGCATATAATACCCTTTTGCTTCTCTGCACTGAGACAGTAGAACTGGGGTTTGGCATTGGCATTACTAATCAGCTTGAGTCCACAGACCTTGAATTTCCATTTGGACACAGATGAAGAGTGTCATTAAGTGCACCCACCAAACAGCCATTGGCCACCTAGGGTCCAGCAATCTGCTTCTCTTTGTAACTTAGGTTTTCAGATCCTGGGGACATATGCCAAGCACAGTGTTGCCACTCAAGGAATAAATCATCCCCATTCATATTAGGTTTAAAATTTGCCTAAGGCCCTGCTCAAAAGTCTTATTGTTTGAGGGCCATTGGAAACTCTCTGAGCTACCAATAACATCACTACTACCTCCATTACTGTGACATGGTGTCTAATTGCATACAGATGTGTTTTAATTACCAACCTTCTCTAACCTCATGGTTCATCTTTGTCACTTTCACATAAAAATGATTCTGACTTGAGAAAAGCAGCTGTATTCTTCCTGTGGTCTGCTGCAAAAAATAGCTTGCAGTTGACTGGCTATAACAGACACATTCGTTGATCTTTTCACAGCTGGGTTGTTTGTATTCATGTGAGCTTAGGAAAAATATTGCCCTTTGTATCAGGTGAGTGAATACACAGTCCAACCACAGGACTATGAACCTCTGTGTGGAGATTGATGACTGTGGGCAGGAGGCCCCTGGGTTTTATCAAGCAACTACTGGCTCGGCTAGAGAGGGGAACATGAATGGGACAGAGAGATGCCTTTCCTAAGAAGTCTACTTCTTTTTCAATTAAGAAAGTCCAAAGAGCTCTCTTCTAAATTTGTTGTGGTTGGTTACAAGCACAAAGGAGAAATGTCAAATTTTATAAACTGGAAACTTTAGAGCCTAAGATCTACATGAACCAGGGAGATTTATTAAAAAATATCTGTGCATATGCACATTTATTTTATATTATTTCATTTAATTTTATTCTTTATTGGGAGGATAGGATCTTTAATTTCTGACATGGCCTGAATTACCGTCATGTAAAATGTCAATGTACTAGAGTTGTGCTTTTCAAATATGAATTTGCATCAAAATCATCTGGAGACATAAAGCACTGATTGATCTTGTCCCTGAAATATAGTTGATATATAGTTCTGTGTGAGCTTTATGCGTATGTTGCAATGACTTGTCTTACTATATAATGAAATAACTATAACAAGTGCATTTAAAATCCATTATATTGTATAAACAAAATAAAGATCTTTTTCCTTTAGAGTGGACACTTTGGAATTTTAGAATTTATTCTTTCAACAAATTGCATATATATTTCACGGAGCAGTGTCAACTATAGTCATCATTTTATATGCTGTACTCCCTGTGCTTAATTATTATCCAAGAAAAGTTTGTACCTTCTGACAACATTTTTCCAATTGGTACCTCCATTTTCCACCAATCTGATCTCCTTTCTTATAATTTTCCTTTTTTTAAATGCTACATAAAGGTGAAACCATACAGCTTTTGTCTTTTTCTCTTCAACTTATTTTAACTCATCACAATACCTGCCAGGGCCATCCATGTGACAAAGAACAGAATTTCCATCCTCAAACCCATCTGCACACTGGAATCACTTATGGGGCTTTTAAAAAGAACCAGATCCTAGGCTCTGCTTCCAGAAATCCTAATTCAATTGATCTCGGGTGTCCAGGCATTCAATTATTTTTGCAAAATTCTCCAGGGGATGCAAATAATGTGCAGGCTAGATTCAGAATTGCTGCCTTAGAGCAAAAAGGCTGTTTGTGGCAATTGTGGACAAGAGAACAGGACTGGAATATAAGACCCCCTTTCCTTTCTATGACTTAGGTGGCATTTTTGATTTTGCCACATATGACAAACATCAGCATTCCTTGGGCAGCCATAGTGAAGTCACATAGACTAAATGACTCTTAGTGGTTCTCAATCTTTCTAGACTCTTAACCCAGTGAAAATGAATGAGAAACACTTTTTTGCAGACTGTGAAAGCATCAATTAAAAACCATTATGTATAATGTATCAATATCTATATATCAATACTTATCTATAATTGTTTATAATAACATGTGTGCCAGGTGTTAAGTGGCAATGACCTTTTCGTGGACTTGCAGAAAATTGCTGAGGATGGGAAAAAGTTCCTAGGTTGGAGATTAGAAGCCAGGGGCTTAGACAACAGCACCTAATGGCTTCACAGGTCTAGAGTTCAAAAGTGAAAAGCAAAGATAATGGCAGGGGCAGGTTTTTGGGAGGGCTGAGAGCAAAGGACCTATGCCAGATTCTGTACCATGGTTGGTAGGCAGCACTCCCATCCTTGTGGTTCTTCATAGGGATTTCCATCTGGCATCTCTGGACTCAAACTTCCCTCTTTGATAAGGATGCCAGTGATGGATTAGGGCCCACTCTCAGGATAATTTTCACTTGATTATCTCTGCATAAAGTGTATTTCTTAATAAATTTCTATTCTGAAGTGCTGAAAGTTTGAAAGTTCAACATATGGATTTGAGGAGGATACAAACCATAATATGAATATTTTCTTCTCTAATATAGCAAATATCTGGGCTTGAGAGGGATTCTCTCTGTTCTCTTCTGCAGATTTCTATGCTTTGTGCTATTATAGAAAATCAGTCTTTTGTAAACATTGTATTCACAGCCTGTGATTACAGACTTTGAATTCTCCATACAATATTTTTGGTACGGAGTGGCTAGATAACAGAATGAGATTCTGGGGTCATTGCTACACAAGCAAAAATCGTTCTCAAAGACACTGTTATTGAGTCATCTGGGTGATACCATTGGTCAAAGGTACAGACAGTTCTCAAGAAAACCTGAACATATTTTTCAGTTTAGTTGGTCAAGAATTTTCTCACAGTTTTACATGATTCTGCTTTGCTCTGAGCATTGGTGAATCAGGTATAATGTGTTTTAATGTAATGTGAGAATATTTAAGGTACCCGACAACCTTGTTTTCACAGCTTAACTCCCTGAGCTGAAGGATGCATGTTTATAGCAAACTCGAGATTTTTTTTTTAAACAGAGAAAAATGTGTAATCAGCAAGTGGACCTTAGCAAGATTATTATAAGGGTTAGCTAAGAGTAGATGTCCTGGAAGATATAAGAAAGCAAAGATAGCAAGTGGATTTACATTTAATATTCTATCTTTATAGGAGACAGAGAAAATGCTGTGTAAGGAGTGAAACAGAGAAAAAGTTACATTTCTAACATCAGTGATTTAGAAAAGTGTTTAAAACTGAATGAAAAATAGATGGTAATTAATGAAAAATATTCAAATAAATACTATGAAAAATTTTGGCTTTTAAATATAGATGGCTCTTAAATACTTCATTAAACTTTTGCCACTCTGGCCAAATTTTGTTTTCTTAAACTCATGTTTTTTCCATTCTAGAATATTTATCTTTTCAAAATGTGTAAAATGCTCATTCTCCAATTTTGTATCAAGGAATTCTGTCATTCTTTGAGTTTTCATGAGGAATGTGCCCTTCAGTGAAGTTTTTTTTTTTAATCATTCCATTTATATAGTGCCTATTCCTATTTCTTTTTTATCTTTATTTAAACACCATGACTACAAACAAGACTGTAGTTGGGTTTTAGTCACAAAAGAACACCAGTGCAACATTCCCACAACCAATGCTCCCCATACCCCTCCACCCACAACCCCTTCTTGTATTCAAGACAGGCATGCTACTTCTCTCACTCATTAACATTGTCATGGAAGGTGTTAGTGTTCTAACTGCACCCATTTCTCTTTTATAGGTCACACATTTCAGGAGCATGAGAGTTAGTACAGGGGTTCCAAACTTGCCTTACTCAGTTGACCCCATGTCAATGTGCAGGATTTGTCAAGGGACATAAGGTCCCTTGAGGCCAATCTGAAGTAACAGCCAAGAGAAGCCCTGAGAAGGACTGACCCAACCCTGCCAAAAAATTTCACATTTTATCTATTTTTCACATTTATGGGTTGGTTTTTTTTCATTTGTGTATAAGTTCTATTAAGACAGAAATTACAAAACTATAGCAAAATATAGCGCTATAGCAATTGGCTTCTGGTATGCATTCAGTGCCTGTTTTGAATATAAACTAATCAGGTTAACAAATGCTTCGATTTGGAAAAAAAAAAAAAAAACCTACTTGTGCTCTAGACTTATCTCTGGCTCTGTGCTCCAGGGTCATTCTTTGTGGTGCTTGAAAGACATGCACAGTGTCAGTTTTCAAATTGGTGCGGGCCATATGCGAGGCAAGCACCTTACTCCCTGTAGTCTCTCCCGCTCTGTCTTTCTCATTTGATCACAAAAGCAAAATTGTTTCTAAAGACACTGTGTTCTCGTGACACTATAGGTTGCTATAGCCAGGACAGAGACAAAAATGGAAGAAATGCCTACACTACCTCTCACATCAAGAATAAAGCGGGGGAAAAAAATCCTGTTTTAGCTTTCCAGTTTTCTCTTTGTTTCAAGCACTTTATGAATACTAGGATGGGCTGCCACAGTTATTGGTTATCATTCTGGATTCTGTTTTCTTTTTTTTAAACTAATGGTTTTAAAGAAGGAAAAATAGTAACTTTTACAATCAAGAACTGGAAGGTATTTTAACTAGCTAAACAAAGTTAACCAGCTAATTAAAGTTAATATTTTCACAATAAGACATATTGACATGGGAGCCAGAAAGATATCACAGCGGTAGGGCATTTGCCTTGCTCTCAGCTGATCAGGACAGATGGTGGTTTGAATCCCAGCATCCCATATGGTTCCCTAAGCCTGCCAGGAGCGATTTCTGAGCACAGAGCCAGGAGTAACCAACCCCTGAGTGCTGCCAGTGTGACCCAAAGAAATAAAACCAAAACCAAAATCAACAAACAAAAAGGACATATTGACATAAAATATCTTCTGAAATGATGCTCTGAAACAAACTCAATAGCACTTTTTTGTGTGTTATACTTGTCATTTTTGTGGTGCTAGAGATTAAACTCTGGGCTTTACACGTGCAAGGCAAGTGCTGCATCATTTGAAAAATATTCCCATCCCCCTAAACTATTGTTTTGTTTTATTTTGAATAAAAATTCACAACTGCATTTTCGTTATGGATCAACACAGATAATTTTATATTGAGGTTTATTATAACAAATAGTTAATCAGTACTTGCTAAAAGTGTTGAATCACAGGATTATAAAAACTGTCCTAGATTACAGCAGACTAAAAGGACAGGATAATAAGAGGCAAGAAGAATCTTGAATTGGATCTGATCAGAACAAAGTTTATCAGCAGATCAACTGGTAGAAGTCCAATAAGCTCTGTGTATTAGCTTAAAACACTGCATCCCTATAAATGTCCTGCCTTAACTGATTACTCTATGGTCACATAAATGTTACGTAGAGAAAGAATTGGGTTATTACAGAACTCTTTGTTTTTTAACTTCAATTGTTTAAAACAATGGCAGAGGGATTGCTCATGGATGGGATCACTACAACAATGACAGAGGAAAGTGGAAACTCTGGACAGGGACTGAATGCTGAAAGGTGATATGCATGATACCCTATCAATAACAGTACTACAAACCACTATGCCTAAGAAGAAAAAGGGAAAAGTTCCTGCCATGGATGCGGGCTGCTGGGACACGAGGGAAACTGAGGATAATGGAGTAGGGATGTGAACCCTAGTAAGGGGATTGGTGTTGAAACTTTATACATCTGAAATTCAATCACAATAACTCATGGCAACTCAATAAAAACAAACAAACAAACAAACAAACAAAAAAAACAGCATGCCATCTACAAACTCTGTGTGTGTCTGTGTAGTTCTAATTCCTAAAAACTAAAATCGAACTCTGCAAAGAGAGTTTAGAGAGCAATCTAGAAGAAAACCAGCATCATCTACAATATATTTCTGCATTGATGAAAGAAAAAACCACCTTTGATTTCTTCCCTCTCCCTGCTCAGGAAAAATGAATGATTCCTTGTGGAGAATGTACATAAATTATAAAATCAAGAAAGTTTTTTGTGTAAGAAATTTAAAAAATATATGTAATATAATGTTCCTTAAGAGTTGTGCTTTCTCTTCTCTTCATTTATCACAAAAGACTCATGGAAAAAGTTCAGCACAATCTTATTATGAGCCTGCCTCTGGGAAAATGGGAGAATCACCTAGCTTTGTGGCTTTTGAGCTTTGTAAAAAGATACAAGTTATTTCCCCCCTTGTTTTTAGCTTTGTAAATGGCAAAACTCCACGCTTTCTGATAGGCAGCTCAGAAACTGGAACCTTTGTCAATAGGCAGTGATACTAACTAACAGTGAAATGGTGGTATGGGGGCATGGGGATTCTCTTGAACAGCAGAACCAGTTTTTCCCTGGCACTGTTTAGGAACACACTTACTCCCTGATTTCCCCATCTAGTAGCCAATTTCCTGCTGCTTAGGAAAACCCCACCCTCACCCCAAGAGAAGGAACAGGAAAGAGATGGCGATTAGCAAACCCACATGCACAGATGCATCTAGTTGCCCTAGCAAGTCCATTTTGCCAGATCATTGTGAAAGCTGAGGCCCAGAAAGAGGACCTAGTTCTGAATCATCCCTTTCAGCTCATTTCTTAAATGAAATGGCAATGCAGCTGCAGGTGGTGTCAGGGCTAATGAAAATCAGGATTGTTTAAGGCCAAATTTCTTCTATTGCAAAATCTCTGATTAACTAGAGAATGTTCTAAAGGGAGAAAGGTCCCTACTTCATAGTTTTCAACACTCAGAGAAGTCCTTACACTGTGACATTTGGGGGTAGATACTCCAATTCAGGACACAGCCTATTTTCTAAACTCCATTCCATCACCTAATTCTGCTAGATATGCCTCAGCTGAGACACTTGAATTGAAGAGCCAAAGCATCTGAACTTAGAAATGCTCCATTCACCCATATAAAACCATATAAAGGTGATAGCATATATATTTATATAAGTGGAGGTGCTAATGAAGCAAGCTAGAAGTATCATAAAGCCTTGGTGAGGTGAAGTAACTATACATAAACATGTGATATAAAATATAACAACCCCCCCTTTTTATAGATTGGGAGTTATATTTGGCTGTGTTCAGGATATACTCAGGGATCACTTCAAATGGACTCCTGAGTCTATTATGAGAGATCATTGAGGGTATCCTGTTTATTTAGGGTGCAAGGAATTGAACCCCAGTCATCCATGGGCAAGGCAACCATCCAATCTGCTGTAGTATTTATGTACAAACATGTACATATACGTATTTTATGGAAATTTCATGATGGAGTGATAGTACAGTGGTTAGCACGGTTGTGTTGCACACGATCAAATTGACTGTAAGATAATAATGAATTTTAAAAAAGAATAAACATAAGACAATAGTTTGGTTGGGAAGTTAGTTCAAGGAGGTGGAGGGCATACCAGTGCCTGAGGTCCCAAGCTTGATTCCTTGTCTACATAATCCCTTCACATCAAGAATTGCTTAGTAGGCCCCTATAGAAAAGAAACTCAAGAGGGTGACAAAAATTAGAAGAGTATGTTTTTAAAATAAAAAATTTTCCACTTGTAAATAAATAAATATTTTAATTTAACAATCTGAATGTTAATGTCATTCCTGGCTTTGATGAAGAATTCTTGATAGTGTAAGTTTCACCTAGCTCTCCTTTTCCTGGGTGGGTCGTTGAGCAATAGCAAATCCTTTAAACATGTGATTCAAAATGGTTCATCCTGACTCAAAATTGTTCTACACTGTCTTTGCTAACTTATATAGTGAGGGCAAACATCTTCTTTTGCCTACACTGAGACTTTCATAACAATGTCAATGAGTGAGGGAAGTAGAAAGCCTGTCTCAAATACAGGCGAGGGGGGTATTGGTAGTGGGAATGTTGCACAGGTGAAGGGGGGGGTGTTCTTTTTATGACTGAAACCCAACTACAATCATATTCGTAATTCTGGTGTTTAAATAAAGATATTATTTTAAAGAAAACCTGTTAGGTCTGGAGAAATAGCATGGGAGTTGCCTTAAAATCTACCAGGTGTGGCCAAAACAAAGTTATTTTAGCCAACCAGGTGATAAATAGGAATAATTAAACTGTAGAAAATCTAACTAGTAGGGACTGGAGCAATAGCACAGTGAGTAGGGCATTTGTTTTGCATGAGGCTGACTCAAGTTTAATCTTGGATATCCTGTATGTCCCTCAAGCCTGACAAGAGTGATTTTTGAGTGCAGAGACAGGAAGACTACTGGGTGTGACCCAGACACACACACACACACACACACACACACACACACACACACACACACACACACACACACGAAAATCTAACCGGAATAGTAGCTAAAGAGAGTATAAGTAGTCACAGAATGTAAGAATTCTAGCATTTTTCGATCCTTAATCATCCATTGAGGAAAAAAATCAGGTAAGACAGAAAAGTTACACCCTTAAACAGCCAACTCTAAAACAGCTGAAAGCAAATCCTCTACCTGGAGGTACAACAAAATTATCTGTCTCATATACTTGTGTGTTCTTTTCCCATGCCAGTCAGTGGCAATCAGAATCTCAAAGCTAAAAAAGCAAACATTCATTACCTCACCATCTTATCTGATCTCATATTTTTTTCTACAAAATTATTATCTAAACTTTAGCTAAGCTATGCTGTATATATGCCCTGTGATCAGAAGTTTACTTCCTTCACAAATGATTAAACAATTGTGGGATAAATGAACATAAGATCATTTTAATATGCTTTTATGCAGATTTATATGCTTTATACTGGGTGTTCGGGTCACACAGTAGCCTTCCTGTCTCTGCACTCAGGAATCACTCTTGTCAGCCTTGGGGTCATACAGGATACCCAAGATTGAACCTGAGTCAGACTCATGCAAGACAAATGCCCTCCTCTCTGTGCTATTGCTCTGTCCCTGCTGGTTCATTTATAAGCATATTTAATATGCTTTTGTATTATCATCTTTTAATTAATTTATTTATTTAAAATAATATCTTTATTTAAGCTCCATGATTACAGACATGCTTGTAGTTGGGTTTCAGTCATAAAAAGAACACTTCCCTTCACCAGTGCAACCTTCCAGCCACCAATGTCCCCCATCTCCCTCCACCCATACCCCCTGCCTGTATTCAATACAAGCATTCTACTTCTCTCACTCATTAACGTTGTCATGATAGTTGCTAGTGTAGTTATTTCTCTATCTGGACTCACCACTCTTTGTGGTAAGCTTCATATTGTGAATTGGTCCTTCCAACCCTCATCTCCATCGTCTCTGGGTATTATTATAACAATATATTTTATTTTTCTTAAATCCCATAGATGAGTGAGACTATTCTGTTTCTATCTCTCTCCCTCTGACTTATTTCACTCAGCATAATAGTTTTCATGTCCATCCATGTATAGGAAAATTTCATGACTTCATCTCTTCTGATGACTGCATAGTATTCCATTGTGTATATGTACCACAGTTTCTTTAGCCATTCATCTGTTGAAGGCATTTGAGTTGTTTCAAAATTCTGGCTACTGTAAATAGTACTGCAATAAATATAGGTGTGTAGATGACATTTTTGTATTGTGTGTGTGTGTGTTCCTGGGGTATAATCCCTAGAAGTGATATAGCTGGATCATATGGGAACTCAATTTTCAGTTTCTTAAGGAATCTCCATATTGTTTTCCATAGAAGTTGGACTAGATGGCATTCCCACCAGCAATGAATGAGAGTTCCTTTCTCTCCACATCCCTGCCAGCACTGATTGTTCTTGTTCTTTGTGATGTGTACCAGTCTCTGTGGTATGAGATGGTACCTCATTTTTGTTTTGATTTGCGTTTCCCTGATGAATGGTGATGCGAAGCATTTTTTCATATGTCTTTTGACCATTTTTACTTCTTCTTTGAGGAGGTATCTGTTCATCTCTTCTCCTCATTTTCTGATGGGTTTAGATGATTTTTTCCTGTTAAATTCTGTCAGTACCTTGTATATCATAGATATTAGCCCCTTTTCTAATAGGTATTGAGTGAATAGTTTCTCCAATTCTGTGGGTGGCTTTTGTATTCTATTCACTATTTTCTTTGAGGTGCAGAAGTTTCTCAGCTTGGATTGGTAGTATTAATATTAAAATGACAATACTCCCCAAAGCATTATACAAATTTAATGTATTTCCTCTTTGGATACCCATGACAATATTCAAGGAAGTCAGATCTTGACATGAGACTAGAAACCATAAGGTACATAGAACAACATGTAGGTAAAACACTCCATGACATTGAAACTAAAGGCATCTTCAAGGAGGAAACATCATTCTCCAAACAAATGGAAGCGGAGATAACATCTTTTTAATACTTGACGAAGAACTGGAAATATTGGTGGCAGGACTTAGGAAGGATATTTTATGATTAAAACTCAATGATAAACAACTATGTAACTGCAAAAATACACAACTGTATTATGTTAAATCTTAAACTATATTATGCAGAACCATTCGTTAAGGGGTGTATACCTTGCAATGCTTAGGGTATACTCCTGAATCTGTGCTCAGAGTTCTCTCCTGGTGGTGCTAAGTAAATGATATGTTGTGCCAGGGATCAAACTGGGGTGAGCTGCAAGCAGAATATACCTTAACTCCTATACTATTTTTCTGGCCCCTGAAAATTAATATTTTTATATTGATTTTTAGTGTCTTCATCACTTGAAGCATCTCGTCAAACCTCATAGAGAATTCAATGGTTAATATGATGCTCAATGTGCACAATCCTTCATGTCTAGGTATAATGCTATCATCATGAAAGCAGTTTAAGAAGTAGGAAATTAGATGAATAAGCATATATTAATATTTTTTTATTTCAGTTCATGTTGTAATTTTTGTTGTTGATTTGTGGCCATATCTACCTAGTGATGCTCAAAGGTTACTCTTTGCTCTACATTTAGAAATCACTCCTGGCAGTGCTCAAGCGTCCATGTGGAATGCTGGAGATTGAATCTGGGTCAGCCACGTGCAAGTTAAGCTCCTTATCTGCTGTACTATTGCTCCAGCCTTTCATGATTTACTTATGAATCACTGAAAACTGACTTACTTGTATGAGTTGACATCTCGGGCAGAAAAAGATTACAAATAACTTAAAAAAATTTTTGTTGTTGTTTTAGGGTCACACCCGGCAGAGCTCAGGCTCAGAAATCGCTCCTGGCAGGCTCAAGGAACTATATGGATGCCAGGATTAGATCCACCATCCTTCTGCATTCAAGGCAAATGCCTTACCTCCATGCTATCTCTCTGGCCCCGTAATGATATATCTTGCCTTTATGTAGGAAGACATAAACTACTCTAAATGGTCCGTAGCTGAGATTATATAGTCTTTTTCATTAAAAAAATACATAAAAGAAATAGAGATATTTTCATTTATATCACTCTCTGTAAATACAGGCCCACTTGTTCTGACCCACTCAGTGTGGTCTATCAGTTACGCATACTCATTTCACTGGTCCATGTCTTAGGATAGGCTACGTTTCCCTTCAGTTGGAAATGTTGAGTGGATTTGAAAGGCAATGCAACAGGAATGTGGTCTATCATGTGGCGATCAGTTTTACTCAAGGGTTATTTTAGGGCCATTCCACATTTCCTGCCTACAGGATTTGTGTCACATATCTTACTAAAGGTTTTGTTTTGGTTTAAGACTCCTGCTTGAAGGCTAAGGAGCTTTCATCTTACCTTGTAGTGAGACAACAAATTTTTTCAACTATGTCTTACTTTCTGTCTCATTATTATTTTAAAAAAATTGTATAACACGGGCTCGGAGAGATAGCACAGCGGCGTTTGCCTTGCAAGCAGCCGATCCAGGACCAAAGGTGGTTGATTCGAATCCCGGTGTCCTATATGGTCCCCCGTGCCTGCCAGGAGCTATTTCTGAGCAGATAGCCAGGAGTAACCCCTGAGCAATGCCGGGTGTGGCTCAAAAACAAACAAAAAAAATTGTATAACACTTGGAAGTGCTATGGGATGCTCCTGTAACAGAGTTTGGTGGTCACTCTGAAGTTACTGAAGAGAATAAGTTTGGTACTGATGTGGTAGCAGAGAGGAAAATAAGACTTCAACATGCAAAACACGAGTCCTCAGTTCTCTAATCAGATATGTTGTAAAGATAAGCCTTAATTTCACTTGTTCTTCAAGATTTTTTAATGGAAACTGTTGAGAGGAAGTGGCATAAAAAAGGAACTATCGCATTCAATTTTGAATCTTAATTCATTTATACCTCCTCTTCTTTCTCCTCTTGTGACACAATAATTATTCTACTTTATTTACTGCTTTTATTTTAGCTTTTATGGTAAACACTTTATGTTTCTTATATTGGCAGACTCTGTAAAGAGTATCTGCCCGAGAATATTTAATTATTCAACTTATAAAGAAATGAAGTAGACTAATGAGATAGTTTTTATTTCACTATCGTCATTATTAGATTGACTAATTTAAATAAATGTTAGGGGATAGAGAGATAGCACAGTGGTAGGGTGTTTGCCTTGCACGCAGCTGATCCAGATGGATGGTGGTTCGGTTCCCAGCATCCCATATAGTCCCTTACCCTTCCAGGGAGATTTCTGAGTGCAGAGCCAGGAATGACCCCTGAGCACCACTGGGTCACTGGATGTGAACCCCCGCCCCCAATTATTTTTAGTTGCTACAAGTTTGTCATCACAAACTTTTAAAAACAGAACTCCCAGGGCTGGAGTGATAAACACAGCGGTAGGGCATTTGCCTTGCATCCGGTCAACACAGAACAGATCTGGTTCAATTCCTGGCATCCCATATGGTCCCACAAGCCTGCCAGGAGCAATTTCTGAGTTCAGAGTCAGGAATAACCCCTCAGCGCCATTGGATGTGAACAACAACAACAACAACAAAAAACCCACAAAAACAAAAACAAAACAAACAGAAATCCCATATAAAAAAAGCCTTAAAATGATAAATATTTAACTTTGAATTATGGTTGGGTAATTCCTGGTAGAGTATACTTAGACAAGTTATATGCATAAATTTATTTAATAAATGATCAATTATCAAGCCCTTGGTATGTGCCATACATCATTATACACACTGCAAAACAGTGCTGAACTAGTCAACAATTCCATGTTTCATGGGACTTACATTATAACATGTCTATTTTTTGAGACAAATTGTAAAATGGATAAAGTTCTTATATGAGTCTCTAGCCTCTCTCCTTCACCCTCTCTCCTCCCTTCCTTTATCCCCTTCTTTCCCTCCCTCACTCCTTCCCTCCCTCCATCCCTTGATCCTTTCTCCTACCTTCTCTCCTTCCTTTTTTTCCTCCATCCCTCCCTCCCTCCCTTTCTTTTTTCCTTCCTCCTTCCCTCCCTATCCTCCCTTCTCCCTTCCTCCCTTCCTCCCTTCCTCCCTCCCTCCCTCCTTTCCTTCCTTCCTTCCTTCCTTCCTTCCTTCCTTCCTTCCTTCCTTCCTTCCTTCCTTCCTTCCTTCCTTCCTTCCTTCCTTCCTTCCTTCCTTCCTTCCTTCCTTCCTTCCTTCCTTCCTTCCTTCCTTCCTTCCTTCCTTCCTTCCTTCCTTCCTTCCTTCCGATTTGCTTTTTTCTTTATATCAGCCTTTCCATGTAGGAGTTCCCAAGTAGTGTTCACGATATCCCTGGGTAACTCCAGTCATTCTATGCCAAAGGGACTGGGGACTTAATATAACTACCAGAAGAAGCAGGTCAGCTCAGGACCTGCCATGCCAAAAAGCTCAAGGAAACCTGAGCATAGCTGGGAGGAAGAGGGAGGCATATGGTTTTGGGCTTGCTTTGCTTTACTCATCTCTGTACATTTCTTTGAAATATAAATCAGTTTTTTAAATAATTTTTATTGTAATCAATGTGAATTACAAATCTTTGATAGTAATATTTGCTGTACATAGTGACATAGAATCAGAAGGTATTCCCACCACCAGTGTTGTCCTCCCTCTACCCCAGTTCCCAGCATACATACCAATCATCCAATAGCTCCCTCTTTTGTCCCGCCCCCCGGACTGCTAAGGTAACTGGTCCCCTCTGTGTCTAGCTTGTTGAAGATTGGCTATTGATTCTGTTGTTCTTGACTTTGGGTTTGGTGATTAAGTCTGATCCTTTTTTATTTCTACTCAATGTTCATACGACTATTTGGCTCTGGTACCATCCATTTTCCCCCTCAATTTATGAGGCAGAACAAGATGATTCAAGTTCTGTGGTTCTGTTTTGATGGGCTTGTGCACAGTTTTCTGTATTGCTCAGGCCAAATGAACTCACGTTTAACTTAACCATAATAAGTTAAGTTAACTATTATATTAACTTGGCTTAATTATATTATTACTTGCTAGATTTGAATTAGAATAAACTAGCATATGATTTCAGTGGTGGTTTACTCTGCTGAGTGAAATAGCTGAGTTATTCTGGTAAATAAACAACTATGATTTAGTAAACATAAACAAAGTTCTAGGATATTAAGAGGAGACATTCGGTAAACTAGACTACCAGTTATTTATGTATATTATTTTGTAATTAGAAGAATATGCTTAGAATATAATGAGAATTGCAGTCATGTGATGTTTTTTGGGTTAGACTGTAGTATCTTTGTCTCCTCATACTATTTGGTTGAGAAGATACCTAAGAACTTTAGGGTCTATGCATGCTTTCTACTTATACCTGACCCAATGATTTTTAATAAAACCAAACTATGGACTAAGAAATGTGAAACTATAAAAATGTGAAAACTATGAAATATGACTTTTAGGAAAACTCAACAGTTTTTGAAACAACTAAGCTATTAGATCTAACAACTAAGCTATTAGATCTAAAAGCATTTTTCAGTGAGTAATTTTTAATTTTGATAAATTCATTCATTAATGATAATTCTCGAGACATTCTGTTATCAACATCTTCATGATTTCTTTTTCAGGAATAGAAATACTAATTCAGTATATGATAATAATAATAATAATAAGCTTGCATTTTATTTTATGATGCCCTGCAACTAATAATTATCTCATTTTAATTTTACATTGTCATTACAGAAGATATTAGTATCTAAGGATTGAAGAGGCATCGAATCAAGTCTAAGGTCAAGCAGTGACTGGGTGAAAAAGGTGGGTCTGAACCAGTCATTCATTTGTTCATTTATTCAAATGTTTTCCTTTTTATTGCAATAATATGGATCATGAATTCTACCCTCCTAGCAAAGAACTGTATGCTGCTGTACTATAAACCCTTAAAACACCATTTTTGCACTGGAGATCATTAGAACCTTTTCATCTTGCATGACCTCATGTCCAGTACCTGCTGAATTGTAACTGAACTGAATTGCTCCCTCTCCCCAGTGCCTGACTATGGTATTTTCTTTGATATCTTCTATGAGAATTGTTGCATTAATATATGGGGCCAGAGAGATAGCACAGAAACAGGGCATTTGTCTTGCACACAGCTGACCCAGACGACTGTAGTTCAAATTCCAGCATCTCATGTGGTCCCCTGTGCCTGCCAGGAGCGATTTCTGAGCACAGAGCCAGGAGTAATCCCTGAGTGCTGCTGGGTGTGACCCCAAAACCAAAACAAAAAGATATATAAAATCAAGGTGTACTTTCCATTTATGTGATCAGTTTATTTCACTTACCATAATGTCCTCAAGGTTCATTCATGGTAGATGATATAATTTCCTTTTCTAAAAGAGTTATTTAATTCTATTTTATTTTTTGTTTTTGAGTCATGCCTGGCAATTATCAGAGGCTATTTCTGTCCCTATGTTTAGAAATGACCCTTGGTGGTGACGTGGGACCATATGTTGTGATGAGAATTCAAACTGGAGTTGGCAGAATTCATGACAAGCTTAACCTTTGTACTATCTCTCCAGTCCCGATATTATACTAGTGTATATAATAAATGTTATTTATTTTTATATGTCAATGTACTTTAATGGCTACTTAATAAGAATTCAATAAATGTGGGAGTGCAAATATCTTTGGGGGCACCTTATTTTAACCCAGAAGTTAAAAATATACATTAAAGGGGCTGGGGAGATAGCATGGAGGTAAAGTGTTTGCCTTGCATGCAGAAGGACAGTGGCTTTAATCCCGGTATCCGATATGGTCCCCAAGCCTGCCAGGAGTGATTTTTGAGCATAAAGTTAGTAATAACCCCTGAGTGCTGCCAGGTGTGACCCAAAAAACAAACAAACAAAAGATATGGATTACAGTATTGCTCTATTTTATTTTTGGAAACTTCAAAATACATGTCTTTCCATTTATACCAACAATGATCAGAAATTCAAATTTTCTATATCCTTGCCCCCATTGGTTATTTTAACCTTTCTTTCTTTCTTTTTTTTTAATACAGCATCTCTTGTAATGTGTTAGGTAAATCTCATTGTGTCTTTGATTTGAATTTCCCTGATATTTAGTGATATTATACCTCTTTTCATATGTCTATTAACCATTTCTATTCTTCAGGTAAATGTCTACCAACTCTTTATTTTAGTATCAACTAATTTTAAATTAAATTATTCTCATTTACTTTGATGAGTCATAGAATATTCATATGTATTAGTAGCTTATCAGGTATATGATTTGAAAGTATTTTGTTTGTTTTTTATTTGTTTGTTTTGGGGCCACACCCAGTGATGCTCAAAGGTTACTCCTAGCTATGCTCTCAGAAATCTCTCCTGGCTTGGGGGACCATATGGGACATCAGGGGAATGAACCGAGGTCTGTCCTGGGTCAACCGTGTACAAGGTGAATACCCTACCACCACGCCATCACTCGGGCCCCAAATATATTTTTTTTTACTGGCCACATTTCTCTGAGGTTAAGGGCTGAGAGTCTTTGTAATGTTTTTAACTGGAAGGTGAAATGCATTTTCTATTTAGGACCTTTGCTTTTATATAAAGATAAATTTATTAGTTAAGTTTCCATCCTATCTGGTTCAAAATAGACTGCATAAATAAAGTGACAACCTACATGGGAATCCTAATATGTGAGGTGTATCAAAAACAGTTGAAGAGAATAAATTTTTGATTTTGGGAAGGGGGTCATATTGGTGGTGCTCAGGGTTTACTCCAATCTCTGAACTGTGGAATTACTCAAGGATATGGATACCAAGGAATGAACCCAGTTGGACAGTTGCAAGGCAAGCACCATACCCATTATATTATCCCTCTGGTTCCTAGGAGCAAAAGTTATAACTGGAATAAATTGTCTTGGAATATGAGTTTGCATTTCAGAGAGGGCTGGTCAGTTATAAGAAAAGTATAAAGAATAATGTATAATAAAGTATAATTAAGATTCTGGACAAGGATAGAAGAAGTTGCATGTAGTGATGAGGAAGAGAAGAGAAGAATAGTTTTGTCCCTCTTACATGGAAAGAAGGGAATTTAATATTTATGTGTCTCTGTTTGCCCATTTGAGAATAGGGCTAATAATAACAAATACCATCTAATAACATTGTAATAATGATACTGTGGGACTAAATAATATATTATAAATAAGCTATTTAATGCAGAACTATACATATAGAGAAGACTCAATAAAACTTATTCATCAGAATAATTTTATGATTAAGTGGAAATAGGTACTGTGCTAAAAAAAAGACAGGAGTAGAAACTAATATTTTAATATTTCCAGCCCCAAACTGTCCACTAGCAGCATGTTCTTTGGAAAATTTCAAAGCTTCTGTTCTCTTTGTTCTAAAATATTTTCAATATTATCTAGCATATCATAAAGTTGATGTTAAGATAAAATAAAATAATTTAGATAGCTCTGTTTGATATGTAGCTATAAAAATGTTTGTGATAGAAAAGAAGGAATGAATGGGAGGAAAAAATGAAAGGAAGAAAGGCTATACAAATATTTGCCAATAATAAAGCTTTAATTTTATTTTAGTTAGTTTTGAGTTTATACATAGTAGTACTCAGGGCTCACTTCTGCTGAGATTTGAGAACCAAATGTTGTTCCAGGGATTGAGATCTCAGGTCAATGGCATCTAAGGTGATATCATAACTCCTGTATTAATTCTTCAAACTAGAAAACAGATTTCTGGATGTCAGAAGCAACAGTAGAACTTCTGCTAGTCTTAGCCAGAAAGTTGAGAAATTTACTTTATTGCTGTGGTTTAGCCACACTGTTTGATGCTGGAGAAATCATTTAATCTCTAGATTATGATCTCAGTTGGGTGTACACAATTGGTGTTCTTCTGCTTTGGATCGCAGCTTTGGATAAAATAACCTTGAGTTGCCCTTCAGCTCTAATTCTTTAAGATAAAATTATGCTCTCTGTGCCAGTGATGCCTCTCCAATAAAAAAGAAAATAGTAAGACCTTAGGCTAGTGAATGTGTCAAATATTTCAAGATTTGTCGAAGAAAATTAATGTTCACAGGGTGGTGCTTCTGGAGAATGTATAACTCCCAGTTTCACACTCCTTTTTCTTATTGAGCTTTTTAATTTAGTGGTATTATAATGCATCTTTGCTAACTCTACAGCTTTTAAATATGGTGTGCTTTTGTGAAAGGCTTTAATCATCTAATTTCTTACCTTATCTTCCTTAAAGGTACATCATGAGAATGACTTTTCTTATTTTATACTATTTCTTGGTTTTTAGAACCTGTAGCTAGATTGATAGAGGTGTCTTTGTTCACAGAGGAACAAAACACTGAATACTTTTTAGCACAAAAGAACTGTAAAAAGTATCTCATTCAGGGCTGAAGAGATAGTACAGAAGTTTAAACACTTGCCTTGAACTTGGATGGCCCAGGTTCAATCCTCAGCACCATAGATAGTCCCCAGAGCTGTTCAAAGAGTGATCCCTGAGCAGAAGGCCACACGCAAGCCTTCAGCACAGATGAATGTGCCTCCTTCTACTGCCCACCTCCCACCACTTACACTGTTCAGTACTCTCACTTAATACCTGAAGATTCTCACACTCAGAGAGGGAAGGTATTTAACTCTGCTCCACACAGAAATGGGCCCCAACTTACCATTTGTAGTAACTCTGATAAATTGAACTTTCTACATTGGCTTCAAGACTAGCATGCTTGTTTGCCATTTGACCCTCCAACCCCACTTTCTTATTAGATATGGAATTTACTTCTTTTACTTTTGAATCTACTTTGTTAATAAAATGTAGCAAAAATAACATGGGAAAATTGTAAAGCTAGGTCAGGAGTAACTTAACAGTTTTTGTCTAAGTCATTTTTTTTTTGTTTGTTTGGTTTCTTTTGGTCTTGGGATGCTGCTCTGCACTCAGGAATTATTTCTGGTGGTGTTTAGGAGACTATATGGGATGCCAGTAACTGAACCTGGACTGTTGCATGCAAGTTCAAATTTCTTACTTATTGTACTATCTCTCTTGACCAGAGGGGTCTTTCATTTTGAAATGACTTCTCCTAAAACCCTTGTTGTGAGAAGTCCAAACCACATGGAGCAGACATTTACAGAAGACACAATCAACAGTCCCAATTGATCTACCAGCTCATACCAGTATCTAACCCTAGTAAAGAGTGTGTTTTCTGGAACATTAAGCTCAAAAGAACCTTCAAAAAAAACAGAAGATTCAACCACTAATGGTGACCCCAAGAAATAACTCTCCACCTGAATTCAGTCTACTTATAGAATAGAAGTACAAGTGAGTAGTTGTTTAGTTGTTTCAAAATATAAGTATTAAGTTTTACAACAGACATTGTCCTAAGAATGATGCAAATATAATTTGCGTAATCTGAACTGTTTTCTGTCCTTCATTGGCTCTTAGCTTCCATTGTGCCTCTCAAGCAATTCAGTATGAGCAGGACAATGTAGTAATTAGCACCCTGGTCTCAGTTGTTAAACAGAATTGAAAGTCAGAGTCCATTTCATTTTGCCTAGAAGAACAAGTTAATGCCAGGGTTCCATCATTTGCACAAATTGCAGCTTCCCATAATTTGCTGATATGGAAAATGTGCCTTGGTCTCAATGGTTGCTAATATTTTCTTTGTTGCCTTTAAAAGTCAGTCCCTGAAAGTTGCAGATGTGGCCCAATTAAAAGAATACATGTCTTTTATGTGTGATGCCTTCCTTGGGTTGGATCCCCAGGAGTGAATGCCTCAAGCACTTATACTTATTTCTCCAGTGGTCTCTATGTTTTGCCAGTGTGGCCCTAAGCACTTGCCCACTTCTAACACAAACTACAGCCTGGAATATGGGCCAGTGGCTGAAGTATTTACCTTCCTTGCAAGTGTGAGAATATGAATTTTTCCCCAGTACCCTGTAGACTCTGAACAGGATCCTTGCAACTATGGTGTCTGTAATACCAGGCATCAATAAGCAAATTCTACTTACTACTCTAAGTGCCTATCGCTATTGGTACAAAAAAGGATATGTCCTCTGTATTACAGCAACCCAAACAAAAGACATGGAAACACTTCGACAAGGAGACTGTGCCCCAGAGATGACATATATGAGCACTGCAGTGACCCCTGGCAAGCCCTGAACGAGCAACAAAACTAAAGAGTGAGGATCTGTGAACATGTGTGCAAACAACTAAAGGAATGCAAAGCCTGTCGAATATCACAACCAGGCACAAACACCCCAGTCATGTGTGCTTGGCCATTGCAACATCAACATCAACAGGGAAAAGTATGTAGGAAGGGTGATATACTTAAGTGTCACATCTCAGAGTTTACTGTGAAAGGAGTCAAGCATTGCAAGATGGAAGGATTCTTTAAAGAGGTGACAAAATCAGCACTTTGCCACATAACGTCCACTTTGCTTATCTATTTTGTGAACAAAATCCTATTTATATACAGTGGACCCTATTAACACAATATATTTTTTTAGCTTCCCATGCTTCTAGTAATTGTCAAGTGATAAGATTTGGGTCCCCAAGGTATCAGCAAAAAAAATGCATACGATTTTCAAAAAGGTTGCTATAAGACTTACCTTAGTCAAAATGCAAGATATTTTCACTCTTCAGTGTTCTTCCTTTGTCCTAGAATTTGACCCAAGGAATGGAGCATAACAACTGGCTCGGACAATGAGATAATACTAAGAGTGGAAGCTGCACCTGGTCGGAATTAATCAGGTAGGGATCTAATTGGTTGGACAGATAAGATCTTGAAAGAGTTAAAAAGCCAAAAGGAATGGTGAGATGACCTAGAGACTGACAAGTATACAATCAGTGCAATGTTGGAAGGCAAAGGAAGGAAACAAGTTGTTGGAAACATGAGTGTATGGTCACCGAACACTGTGGTACTGTGATTCTCTCCTGTGGAAACTAGAATTCCAGAGTGAGTCTTAGGCAGAAAAGCTTCTTCCTTCCTGTGTCCCCTGAACCCTGGTGAATGCTTTCTCATCAGCTAGACACACTGGAAGCCAATAATCTTAAGAAGCAGTGAAACAGCTGCAGGGACAGCTTCCAGGAATCAGGAGAAAGTCTAGGACAGATGGGGAAAGGTCAATGATCATTGTGAGAGGAAATGAGCCCCCTCACCTTATACATGATTGCTCAGAGAAATGAAACAATAAAAGGAGCCAGAATCCTAAAAAAATAAAAGACGATTTATGATAAGTTGTTGCAATTTTGGATTTATCTGAACAACATTAACATGATACTAATGCTTTTAGAAACTATCACAGACTAGGGACATTAAACAACAAACACTTGTTTTTCTTTGATTCTAGAAGATGCTAATATGAGATCAAGTACCGGTGGAGCTGATTTCTTGCCTATGCCCCTCTTCCTGGCTGACTTGGTGCCTTGCGTGTACTCACAATCTTTTCTCTCATACTATAGTCTTTTTTCTGTGTGTTCCAATTTCTTTTTGCTCAAATGACACCAGTATACTCTAATAAGTGACTTTTATACAGACTTTCTTCTTAAAGGCTGTCTCTCCAGTTGTGGTCTCCCCCCAAGTTACTAAGATTAGGGCTTAAGATATGATGGTATGTGGGGACACAAATGAGTCTATAGGAAGGGCATGGAGAAGTACTAAAAGACTGGAAAATTCAATGTCTCTATATCTGCTAACTAGGAAATAATGGTGTTGGTAATATCCTAAAACAGAGACAGTAAAAAACATTTTGAATTGCTTTTAGTAACTCTTGATGAGATATCCCTCTGTATTTTTTTTTTTTTTTTGGTTTTTAGCCATACCTGGTGACACAGAGGGATTACTCCTGGATCTGCACTCAGAAATTGCTCCTGGCTTGGGGGACCATATGGGACGCTGGGGGATTGAACTGAGGTCAGTCCTAGGTCAGCTGCATGCAAGCAAATGCTCTACCTCTGCGCCACTGCTCCAGCCCCATCACACTGTATTTTTTATATGGTTAAGTAACTCAGATTTTGTATTTGCTCATATGTTTGCCCACCACTTTTCACTGAAATCACTGGGCCAGGAGGGCTTCCAGAGACCAAGGATTTGGCAGATGCTAAATATTTCCTAACCACTCAACTAACAGAAATTCCCATCTCTGCTGTGCTCAGATTGAGATGAGCCATGAATTCTCCATCAAGGGGCAGCTGCAAAACAGTGTCACTGCCATTGCTGATTCTTCTAATTAGCTCCACCTTAATCCTCCTATACACAATCCCCCAATACTACAAAAGCCCCAGTTTTGTTCCGCTGCCATCCTGCCTGTCTAAACTTGCTTTTGGCTCGATAGTGCTTCTTCTGAAGCTGTGACTTAGTCTTTGGCCTATGAGTCAAAGCCTAATCAGTGATCTGGAGTGATTCTAAGCAAATCCTCACCATTCCAATTTCCATAATTACAAATAGGTCAAAAGAAAACAGAGGCAGCTAGAATGGGGAGGGAGGAAATAAAGCAACATGACAGGGGTGGGGGATTGGCAATATTGGGATTGACGTCACTAATCAAAGAATAGCTAGTGAATAATGTTTCTTCACCAGTCAAAGCTTTCTCAAAGACTGTGGTTTAGGGGCTGGAGAGATACACGAGTTAAGACACATACTTTGCATGCAGCTGCCCCTGGTTCTATTGTACCAGATAATTTCAAAGTATCGTGGGGTGTGGAGGCTCTGGAGTCTCCTGGGCACCACCAGAATGACATAGTAATCCCTGGTACTGTAGGCCCTTCAAAACATTGTCTGTATGGGCCCTTGCATTGAACCAGTGACCTGATTTGTCAAGAGTCACTGAGGCCCTAAAGCCAAATGCCAGAAAAGAAAGTTTGTGTTCTACTTTCGTTGAATTACATGGGCTTAATATGACTCTACTGACTTCTGATGTCAAAACAGTAGTGACTTAGAAATCATATATGCTTTTTACAGTTTATTCTTGCCTTTCATCTCTTGCTGAATCTTGTGCCAGAAGAAACAGGCTATTTTGATGGTATAAAAAGTTACCCAAAACTGATATTTTTAAAATGGGCACTGAGATTTGATTGAAAACAAGTCTATCAATGCTATGTTTTCTCTACATTATTGTCATAGGGTTCAAACCAGAGGTGTTTGAGTAAACTGACCCACGTTTGGTTCCTGGAATCGGCACTGAGGGATAGAAATGTCGTTCGGGTATGGGGCTTGAAGAAATATTTTCCACAGCTTCTGAAGATGACGGATGAAACTGCAGAAAGCAAAGAGTTCTAAGACTAAATCAGACAGAAAACTGTGAAAAAATCAGCAGAGACACAGAACAATTAGCTTGAGAAAGCCTTGAAGGAACATTCAAACTGGATGAATGCAGGCCAGAGAGATAGCACAGCAGTAAGGCATTTTGCCTTGCACTCAGCCAACACAGGACGGATGGTGGTTCGAATCCTGGCATCCCATATGGTACCTGGAGCTTGCCAGAATACATTTCTGAGCACAGAGCCAGAAGTAACCCCTGAACACTGCTGGGTGTGATCCCAAAATAAAAAACAATAACAGGGCCCGGAGAGATAGCACAGCGGTGTTTGCCTTGCAAGCAGCCGATCCAGGACCAAAGGTGGTTGGTTCGAATCCCGGTGTCCCATATGGTCCCCCTGCCTGCCAGGAGCTATTTCTGAGCAGACAGCCAGGAATACTCCCTGAGCACCGCCGGGTGTGGCCCAAAAACCAAAAACCAAAAACCAAAAAAAAAAAAAAAAAAGACAAGGAAAAAAAAACAAAAACAAAAACAAACTGGATGAATGCTCAGAAGGAATTCTAGCAGAGAATCTCTTCTCTTTTATAGGTTGTCTAAAGTCAGTAACTTTCAAAGACTTATGAGGGGAAAAGATACTGTTTAAGGCAACAAGTTAGTTGAAAAATAACTCTTTAAATTTATTTTTTATTCTCTTTCCTCCCCCCTTTTCTCCTGGTGCTAATTTCTCTTGCCTATCTCTGCTGACAGCCTGCCTCCTTCAGCAAGTTCCTGAGCAGAGCTGGTTTGGCCTCCAAGACAAGGATGGCTTACAGCTGATTATGAAGCTGACAGTGTTGCCACAGCCTCAGAACAAGAAGCTCTCCTTGCAAACCTCAGCCCTGGATTGAATATGACACTGACTGCTTTCTGGACCAGCAGTCCTATCGTTGTGTGACAGGCATAGAGGCAGAATTTCCAGCTGTGGAAACTGGTAGCCAGCCATCTGCAAGCAGGGGTTAAGTTGGAAAAGGGAAAAAGGGGTGGTGAGAGGAGAAGCATTCTCAGTTCATGTGGATTTATGTCAGATTTCAGTTGAGGTTTGTGAAGAGATAATTGTGTTATGTTGTCTTATCCTTCACAGCCTGGTGGTTCCTGTATAATTATATATGCCTGAGATTAATAATATTTCAGAAAGGAGAAGAGTATGCAACAGATTTTTAGCCTATGGGCTTCTTGTGACTGAGTACATATTTTTCTCTGGCAAATAATTCTATTTCCTTTTCTCTTTGTAAGAAGAAATTGGGGGGATGTGGCTCAAGTGATTGGCTAGCCATTGTGAGCTATTCTGGGGATGAAGGAAGATGGCCAGTAGAGGGTCATATGTTGTTTAGGACATGACAAAACTCATAGAAGTGGTCTTTGAATGTTTTTGACAGCAACCAGGGAGATGACAGATCTTTATGCCTCTGGCATCAGAAACTAAAGGAGTTGGCTTACAATAAAAAAATACCATTTGAAAAAGTTCCTTGTCTCTCTGATAATCTAACCAACTTGTTAAAATCAGAGGAACATTTCAGAACGTCATTTTATTTTTGCCACTTATGTTATTAATGGGATTAAAATATTATTAGGTCATATGTATTACGCTGCACTGAGTTATTCTGATAATTATTAAAATATTGCTTAGAGTCAAAAGTGAAAAAAAGAAGCAACTCAAGTTGAGTGAAAATTTTGGACTGTTGCTATTTAATTACCATGTGATTTAATCAGAAGGAAGAATGGATGCAATTCTGACAATAAAGCTTAGTCCAAATACTTTTATTGATATAGTTAATACCTCTACTTAGGAGTGCCGATTAATATTTTAATGTAACTAGGCAATAGAATAAAGTAGATCAATAATAGGGTTTCAAGTTAATTAAGTCATTAATGGTAGAGGTATGGCTCAGCAGGAGAACATGTGTCTTGTGTCTGTGAGAGCTTGAATTTGATTCCTGTCACCACACAAGCATGTGCATGCAACACACTTGCACACACATTTGCGAACACACACACACACACACACACACACACTCACACATAACAGTAATCAAAACTACCAGAGGTGACACGAGGACACTGGTAGAGGATTATGAGTACTTTTGTGGTTCTGGTGTGCAGTAACTTATGTATCAATATTATAAACTTCCTAAATTATAATTTTTAAATCTTAAATCTTAAAATATAATAAAAATGTAAAAAGCAACAGCTACTAAACTATAGCATTGGCCGTATATTTTTCTTCCAATTCAGTATTTAAACGTATGTTCCCACTATTCATACCACTTTCAGATCTTCATGTTATCAACTTGTCTATATTTCTTTGATTTTTTCCATCTCCCATAAGCTTTTGCCAATAATAGCTGACAATTTGCCCAATACCTCAGGTTCTAACAGCCAGTTTCTGACATGTAAAATAGGTCTGATGAGGAGAGTATTTCAGTAGTTTGGCTCTGCTGAGAGGTGATTATGACATTGTATAGATTTCTGGGCAGTATAGTAGCTAAGAATTCATATTTTGGAGCCAGGCTATTTAATTTTATATGTAAACTTCCTTTATGTTTTTTACATTTCAGTTCATTCTTGTGTACAATGGGGATGATGCATAGATCAGTGAAGATACTGTAAAAGTTAAATGTGATGCTTTTGTGGTCTCATGAGCATTGAGTGGAAATAAAAAATGATCATACCTAAATACTCAACCGAAAGTCAACAACAATAGAATCCAAAGACCCAAACTACAACAAGCTATACATTAAAGAGGCCTGTTACACTATCAGTCCAGGAGTCTAAGGGTGGAGATATGGGATGCATGCTGGGAAAAGTGGCGGAGGGAGGTCAACACTGGTGGTGGGACTGGCCCTAATTCACTGTCACTATGTACCTTAAATATAACTGTGAAAGACTTGTGATTCACATTGGTCTCAGTAAAAATTATTAAAAAGATGTGATGTTTTGGGGGGATTGAAGCAATAATACAGTAGGTAGGGCACTGCCTTATATGTAGCCACCTTAGGTTAAATTCTTGGTATCCCATTTGGTCCCCTGAACACCATTAGGAGTGATTCCTGAATGCAAAGCCCTGAGCACTGCCAGTTGTGACCAAAAAAGAAAAAAAAAAGAATAGAAAAAAAATCAGTTAATTAATTTGATGCTATTGTTTCACACAACGAACTACAATGTCTTATGACTTTATTCAGATGCTATTTTAGAAGTTTCTGGCACTCTGTACTCACATGTCTATGTGTGTGGTTAATAGTAGCAAACTACCTGGTATATAGTGAATGCTGAAGACATCGTTGTTTTCATGAACATATATCCATACACATTAGTCCTCGAGCAGAATGCCATTACTTCTTATTCTGCTATAGTGTTGGGACCATATTCATTTCTGTCTTTCAAGTTTTTTTTTTTTATCTTGCTAGTCCTTATATCGACCCAGTTACCAGCCTTATAACTTCTTCTTTTGCATCTTTTCGATTCCATTTTATTGCTACTACCACCAGGTTTTCAAACTTAAAATACGGTAATAGCCTCTGAACTGCTCTTCCTGCCTCCAGGATGCTCCCAGCCCATCCATCCTTTGTTGTGTTAAAGAATATGTTTTTCCTGCTCACTGGCTACGTGTATTCTCAATGTTGAGATTCCACACTTCATCAACCTTAGCTTTCCATCTCTGGGTCACAAATATGTTATTTCTTTTCATTACCCAGGTCTCCAATCAGCTTGATCTATTCCTCATGCTTTCCAAAGGCTATAGTCATCATTAATTTTCTATTTCCTGAAAGTCCCCATCCTGATTTAAACTTTACCTGAATTCCAGCTTAAATTTCACTTCTAGCACTCGAATATGCCTCCTTATTATGCTGATTCCTGTAGGTGTTCTCTATCTAATACCTTGCTATTTAGACTGTATTGCATTATTTTTATAATTTGACCTGTACCCACATTTTATCTATGCACTCCAGGGCAAAAGACACATCTAAGTTTGTATCTTGTTTTCTTGTATATCTACCTACATTGTATAATATAATGTATATAACAACTAAAATGCTGGGTCTTTCAAAAATTCTTAGAAATGTTATTCTATCTTGTGAAAGCTACTGAGCTTCATTTCTCAACTCAATTCAGCATCATTTTCTGGTTCTTATGCACTGTGTATAATGAGATTTGCTTTGAGTTATCCACACTGCAGGGAAATGTTTAAATTAGAAGGGAAAAACCCACCACCAATTTATTTGAAAATGGAATAAAAACACAAAGATATTTTCTTTAGGTTCTATTATCAGAATATAATCTAAATTCAAAGCTATCATCTTGAAAATAGCACTGTTTTCTCAAGAATGCACACATGGTTTATGAAATGTCCTTATTGAAACTAATTAAATGAAAGTCAATGTCCTTATAAAACACTACTGTGTAATATTTCTTGCTACAAAAAATATCCAAAAACAAAACAAAGAAACAAAACCCAATGCTTATCCCAAGCCAGGAAGAGAAGGCAGACAGCCATGAGGAAATCACTGAATTTGGGAATATAAGAGATGTTCCCTAAAACATGATTGAGATTGGGTGAATTTATAAGTGTATTCATATCTAAGGATGAGACACTGAGAGTGCTTTGTTTTTCAAACGCTAGCTATTTCACTATTTTAATCCCTAAGAGGATTTTTCATGTACGCAACAAAGGAAGAGAAAACTTACTCATCTTATTATCAGGGAGCCTATGTGCAGAAAAACATAGATATAGCTAAGCTTTTACACAACCTTCCCTCCCCAGGCCTCTGTCTCTTTCTGCTGTGTTTGCAAAAACCTTCCAGGGGATGTTAGCCTTGGTTCTTTGGTCAGTCATATGGTTCAGCAAGCAAAGGCAGACTCAAAAAAAAACCAAACCTTTCTCACATGAGAGACTGACCATATACTCAGTTTGAGAGCTATTGGGGTTATATATGTGTGTAAGATCCAACTATTGACAATGAGGCAGACAGTTCACACAAAGACACATCTTCATGTTCACAGCACAACTCAAAGAATATTTTTTTCAGGGATGTTTATGAAAGGTTAAGGGAGAAGAGAATAGATTCATTGATCCTGTTCTTTGTTTAAGGGTATTCAGAGGTGGAAACCACTTCATAGCAAACATATCATTTGACCCAGACTTTGAAAAAAATGTACAGAATTGCTCTTGCTGGAGAAGTGTGAGAGACAGTGACTGCAGAGGCAAAGCCCTTCCCAGGATACAGTGTGAGTGGAAAAACTCACAGGCTTCAGGGAAAAGAACAGGAATGGTGGACATGGTGAACTCATTGAGTTGTTTCATGAGAATTATTGAAAAGTAAAGATAACCTATGCTGAGCAGGCATTCTTCATACTTTGGGAGAGAAAAGTGTGCTGACAATTGAAAGATAGTAAAGCCTGGATTCAAATTCAGGTCAGACACCAAGGTAATGTGTCCTCTCCTTACAAATGCAATGTGATCTGAGAAGGACAAGAATGAGGAGATGATGAGAGAGGAATGGAGAGAAAGTTAGGAAGATAGGTGGGCCAAGGCCTGAGAGGTTTTAGAATTCTAAGAAGGGAAGTCACCAGACACTCTCTTTATTCTGCCATTCCATGCCATGTACCATGCACTAAATCATACAACAGTGATACAGATCAAAAGAAGTAAAGGAACCCTTCCTTGAACAATGTAATGTGATGAAGGTTAGCTATAAATGTGTGAGAAAGGGAGAGGGAGATTTGGAAAGGGAGAGGTGATTGCCTTCTATTTATCTGAGGGGAAAGAATAGCAGAAAGGACTTCAAAATATAATGTTTTAAACATGTTCTTCATTTTAGGTCAGAATGCTGAGAAGAGTATATGCCTTGTATGTGTGAGTTCCTGGGTTAATTCCCTGGCAACCTAAACCCCTCAAAAGTGCTTGTTTTGAAGAACTACATTGTTACCCCTCCGCAATACCATATGCTAATCTTCCCTGGATGATGAGATCCAACTACACCTGGGAGAGGTCTGTGGCTGGTAATTTCGGGGTTGCCTGGGGGAGGAGAGAGAGATCAGACACTGGATGAATGCAGAGCAACAGGAAGGAGGTAGCCTAGCTTAGAGGCCATGTGAGGAATATACACATCGTGGTTAGGGTCTTGAAATAAAGTTGGATGTCCCCTGAAACCTCAACTGACTGCCTGCGGATCATTTCTTCACTGTCACCCTGCACTACAGACCCGCCAGCTGAAAGGGCTGCAGGCACTGCCAGAGCAGAGAAAGGCTTTACCATCCACACCATTAAGACTTTATAATTAATAATTAATTAATAATTTATAATTAATAATTAATATAAGACTCCATGCAAAAATTGTCAGAGATACAACCATCTGATGAGGCAATTTGCCTTGCATGCTGCAAGTCCAGGTTTGATTCTCAGAATCCCATATGGTCCCTCAAGACCACCAGGAATGATCTTTGATTACAGAACTAAGAGTAATTCCTTAGAACCACCTGGGATGACCTCATAACAAAACAAAACCAGAAAATGGTCTGATGGTTCTGCCCAACTTATTTTCATACCACTCAACAAAGGGAAGAAAAAAGAAAGAATGACATGAACAGAGACAAAGGTCACAAGATAAATATACCGGGTGATTTTACATGGGTATTTATTGTGGTACATACCAGCTTTTATGTAAATTTGATTCTTTTCAAATCAAAACTGATCAAGAATCAAAGAAGTGAGACTGAGAAGTGAGCTGTAATCTATTTCCTGCTTTTTTGGAGAAGGGTTGAAGGTAGAGGCAGGGCTACAAGATGGGGAGACACCAGAGCAGAGAAAGCTGTTGACAGCAAGGAAACAAGTCTGACTTGACACTTCAAGTAATAGGCACCAAAAAATTAGGTACACACCTACAAGAAGCCAGAATGGAGAGAAGCTGCGGGGATAGAGAGATACGAGCTAAATTGGAAAAAGAAAACCACGTATTTGTCCCAGGAACAACATTAAGGTATTTGAAGACTGTCTTCCTCCCTAATCTAGAGAGGGTTTCATTCACCTTGTAAACTCAAATTAACTTTTGTTTTCTTGAAATGGAGCATAAGGTGAGAGGGGGATGAAAGGCAGGGTGGCACTTTGTTCACTGATTTTGTAATTTCTGAGAAATATGAAACTAAAGCAAGCAGTTAAGATTGCAATAGAGCTCATAGATTTCCCAGCTCTTTAAACAAAAGATTCTGGAAGAGTGTATATGTTAAAAAACAGTGGAGTAAAGATGTATTGTTCAAGACCAGGCTGGACTAGATCAGACTTGATATTAATGCTTTCCAGCATTAGACCAACTGGATGTTTATATTCTGACAAAGAACAAACTGAATTTATTTGAGAGCCAATAATACTGTGCATTAATAATATGTTTAAGGCTACTGCTTTAACAGAGTCTATTTTAGGCTATAATGTACATATCAAAGGGAAAATAAAGTCAATGGAGCTTAGTAGAAATAATAGTTTTGAGTAATTGTAGAGGTAAAGAAATACTTCTAAACCGCAATATGGAGGTATTAATTTTTTCAAAGCAAATTCACAAACATTTTAACACATCGTATTTACTTAATAAAACTTTAAGGAAAAATAATAAAAGCATTGTTGTTACTATTATGTTGCACTGGTATAGCACAGGAAGTCCCACTCTGTGATATGGATTGGTAACAGGAATCAAATACAGGGTAGCAAGTATACTAGTCATGCTCACATCTTTGGACTCCCAATTATAACATTTTATTACAAAGATAAGTTCAAAAATAGTTAATGCAAAGATCTCCTCATCTGGGAGGCTGCTCATATGTGACCAAAAACCTATGGATACTTCCTACAAGGTAAATTTCTATAAACATGTAGCAACTCACCCAGTATACAAACTTTGGCTTTTCTCAATAGCCCTCTAGGAAGAGGCTGAATGTGTGAGAAGATTTGACGGCTCCATACAAAATTTGATTATGCCATGCTTGGTTTTTATAAGCACTTTTAGTGTTAGGTCTAATATTTTGATGACTTAGAAAATAATTAGAATTACAAGTTAATTGATCATGATGATGGTGATGATCTAGTTATTCTCCCTTTGTAAAAAGTCACCCTAAATTATAATGGATTGAAACAACTCATCATGCTTACGTACCTGTGGGTCAGGAATTTGGTCTAGGGCTAGCTTGTTCCAATTGCTGGTGTTTTTGTTAAATATCGGGGCGATTAGATGGCTGAGTGCATAGCTATTTAGAGACTTCTCACTCCTATGTTGGATGGGTGGGCTGCCATGACTAAAAAGCTGAGACTGGGGAGGACTGTGAAATGTTAAGTCTTCAGGTGGCCTTTTCATGTGGTGCAGATTACTTCCCACCATGGCAGCCTCAGTGTAACAGACAACCTAGATGGTAGCTTATTTAGAATCATTTGATAAACATGATAATGATAATAATGTTGTAGAAAGCACTTTCCATCCAAACACTTAAACTGCATTCATACTTTTGTTTTAGTTTTGGGGTCATACCTGGTTGTATAATTGTACTCAGGGTATGGTTGTACTCAGCTTGTATGATTGTAATTGTACTTCTAGCTCATCGCTCAGGGATAATGCTTGGTGAAGCTCATTGATCATATCTGGTTGCAAGAAATCAAATTCCAGTCAGCTGAGTGTAGCTCAAGTGCCTTACATGCAGATAGGTATTCAGATTGAGAAACTCCAAGAGCTTCTTATGTAATGAACATGTCTCAAAATGCAGACAATAGGGAACAAAGGCCAAATGGGTGTATCGTCTTATTAGTGGGTCAGAGTAAGAGTCATTTAACGGTGTTACAAGAACAAAAATAAAAATTCTTTAGTAATGGAGAATCTTTAGCTCTGTACTCTGTATACTAAGGGTACAATAATGGTGGTTCTAGTTCTGGTATTATTCCTACAGACAATTTAAGAAATATGCCACAAAATCACAGCCTTTCTATGTTTTGCATTCTCCTAGGTAGAGCCTACCTGATTCTGCCCACACAAAAATAAAGGAACTGGTAATTAATAGCAGTCATCCCTTAAGTGTCACAATTTTTCTCAGCTAAGCTGGTGCTAAATAGAATTCTTAGGGCATTTTCTCAGCAGGGTAAAGGCTCTTTCTTATGGCACTTCTTTTATCATAACATAGCGTCCTGTGTAAGTTCAGCTTTCAGAAGAAGGAACACAGTTCCTATTTCCTGTTTTCCCTCAGAGGAGTCTCAGGATCTAGTAAAAAAAAGAAGCATGGTTAGAGCAGAACACTGTATTAGTAATTGGCACACCCAAAACGATTTTTTTTTGTAAAGTTCAGGAAAAAAAAAACACATGTTTTTATTAGCAATGTTTTAGAGATTTGAATTCTCATGCTACTGGAACTTTTTTTTTTTTTTTTTGCTTTGTTTTGTATTTGGGCAATACCCAACAGTGCTCAGGTCTATGCTAGATCTATGCTCAAGAATACTGCCAGTACCTTTAGGGGAACCATATCAGATACAGGAAAATCTGGGTTAGTTGTGTGTAAGGCAAACACCTTAAACACTGTACCAACTCTTTGTTACGAGAGACACCATTTTTAGTACTATTCACAAGCACCTAAATTTGGGATAGGAAGATTTGTCAATCTAAGAATTCAATTCAAACACATGCTTGAAGGGAGGGAAATAAAATTCGGAGTTTATTTTGTATTGTTTTGGCTAAACCATTACAAACTAATTAATTTCCTAAGTTTCTTTCTTCCTCTTCAAAAATGTAAGTGCTGAAACTACATTAAGGCTGAAAAGTTTTTTTCACAAATTATAACAGTTTCCTTATAGAATGTATTTAGCTTAGGCAGTGTGAAAACTTGCACATCACATCCCCTATGCTCCCTTTGACTGTCTGCCATCTGCCATGCTGGCTTTTTGAAAAGGTAAGAGGACTTGAGAAAGATCAAAAGTTAAATGCATAAACAAAAAGAAAAAAAATCAGGAATAAAACAAATGAGTGAAAGAAAAGGCAGAAAGAATGGGCAAGGAAGGTGAAAGCAATAGTTGATATTATTTAAAAGAGAGAGACGATGTAAAATTGGAGAGTAGCAAGAGCTTTTGTGACTCTTCCCTTTTCTGACTCAGTGGCTGAATTGACCAAGAATCACTCAGAAGTGTGTTTATTTATGCAAATTATTATATATCAAAATCCACCAGCCAGTAGATATGCCATATATATTATATGAATCAATTGTTAATTGGGAAGATTTTATATTAATTGGTGAAGTTAAATTTGTGAAGGGCTTCTGGTTCGAAACCCCACATCCCATATGGTCCCCCAAGCCTGCCAGGAGCGATTCCTGAGCGCAGAGCCAGGAATAACCCCTGAGCACCGCCGGGTGTGACCAAAAACCAAAAAAATGATTTTTTTTAGGTGACATTCAACCTGAGGTTATTTCCTTCAGCCCTTCTTTGAGACAGTGAGGTGAAAAAAATCATCCTCCCTTCCTCTAAAATGGCTTCAAGACTCAGGTGCAGCCACAAATGCTGCCAGAGAGCTAGGCCAAGAGATCCTTCTACCTGTGTGATGAATGGAAATATTGTGAGTAGTATAGAATCTAACTCTCCCAAGATGACCTTTGAAGATCTGCACCAAAGATCCTTAAAAACAGTGCAATTAGAGATCCAATTCTGTAGCAAGGGTGTGGCATATCAGGGCAGATTGATATAGCTCAATGAATTGCTCAGGGAAGTCCAACACCAAAGAAAAGACAGGGAAAGCAGGACTGTGGCAGACATCTCATTCTTCCTAAGGAAGACATCTGGTCCTGCCTAAGCAAGAGTCTTGGCAGCGCATCTAAAATGATCTGCTGATTCACACTAGGGAGGAGGAATTGATTAGTTATAGATGCAAAGAATCATTGTATGCTAATCATTCACAAACATTCTTAACTGTGATAAGTGAAACATGGTTCAATGCACATGACCACACAGATTTAGGTCTAAATAATTATTTTATTCTCAAGTTGAAAAGGCCTTTTTTTTTTTTTAACATTTTTATTGGTTTTAAAAGTTTATTTTCTGAAGTGAGATAATTTTTGTCTATATGACAATATTGGATAGTCTCTACCTAAAATTTTGCCTGACACATCTAGTACTTCAGTAAATATTCTTTAAAGAAAAGTAGGAATATCCCATTCTAATTTAATTAGAATAAATCCCTCTGTAGTTGTGCTTTCATTTGCAAAGTACAAGGAAAGTATCTTATAAATATCAAGTAAGTGTCACCAAATTATTTCCATGTGTAGGATAAGTGTATATGAATTGAACAGAAATAACCAAATTATTATCTGTAGCAGATATCTCATAGATTAGAAACTTGTCTTACTCTAATGTTTTGTTAATGAAGTCAATGTTATTTGTCTTCAGATTTGTTCTCACACTGATTTCCACATTTTTAATTCATTAGAAAAATATTTACTCAGTGATGAGGAAGGCTGACTCTTCAAATACAATCAGAAGTTAAAAGGCTGATGTTTTGATTTCCAATGACCATTCACCTACATTAGACAAATGTCTACTGTATGTCTCAGGACATGTATTTCTGCATCAACGGACAAGACAGTTGGATCAGGTGAGTTTAGGTACCATCTACCTGGGTTGCATTTTTAGACTATCTTGTTCATCTCTTATCTAAATGACTAGAATATCTTGAGAATTTCAGGAGTTCAATTTACAAATCACATTTTTCAAATTACAATCGATTCAACAAAGCACTGAGCTATTTGGACCAATTTTCTTTTTAGAATTTTGGTGAAGAAAAGTCTTCACTATGAAGGGAGCAAGGTTTCACAGGATTTTATTTCTGGATACCAAAATGTTTATATATAAGAATAAAACTCCCAACCCTGTTACCAAGGTGGAGACAAAATCAAGGCAAATCCTTGAATCTATTACTGCACAGAACAATCCAAGATTAATCCAAAAACAGGAAATAAGGTGATTCAATTCCAGTGACAATGAATTGAATTGGAATCAACAAACAGCTGGACAAAAGGATTGAAAGATTTCAAGTCTGTTACAAATTGGGACCAAGTACTTTCCTATTCCCCAATACAATTTACTTTTTTCCACAGTGAGCAATGTTCTTGGAGCATTTCTTTGGAAACTGTTACAGTCTGTGTAATCTTTAAGGGCTCACACTACTATAAAATTATGGGATGTATGCTTATGGAGTACCTATGAGGTATGATATGCTATTAAATACCTTTGGCATTTTAATTTTTATCTCATTATGAAGGCTGCTTTAAAATGGTTTCTAAGTGCTTCAATATGATTTTTTTAGCAGTTTCTGAGGAATGCTCCCAACTGAACTTCGGGTCTTCTCTCAAAGAGTAACATAGAACTGTTTTATGTCGATTCAAGTATTTGTTATTCCTCAAATAATTGACTTTGATTGAGCACATCTATAAATTTTATCAATCTCAATGAGTCCATATTTTGGATGAACAATAACTGCCTTCTTTGAGCTCCTTCTGCTCCACTTGACCGCTTTAATCTAGATGAAATGCCCTTCACTTAAAAAATCATCTATAATGCTCTTCTCAGGCCAAAGCTGACAAATGGTTAATTTCAAAATATATACATTGAGTTGAATATTCTTTATTCTTAACTACAAAGTTTAAAGGAAATTAAGTTCTGAGAAGTGGTACAAATATGTAGACATAAAGAATGCTTAATGGAGCAGGCTATTGCTAAGCTGAAATGTCTGGTTACATTTAGTACTCACAACGAGACAGAAAACTGTGAATTCTAAGAAGGATGCAAAATGAGAGATGAGCTAATGACAAAATTTTCTAGCCATTCTGATTTTACAACACTTCCATTAATGGATATAAATAAGATGAATGCTGTTTAATAAAGGCTGAGTTAATTTTAGGTGTCAGTGGTGGTAGAATCCACAGAAATGGCTTTGCCTTTGCCATTCTGCTGCTACTAGTCCTGTGTTGTTTATTTGTTGTTACTGTTATATTTTGATTTTTGGAGGCTACACCTGGCAGTGTTCAAGGGCTACTCAGGCACATTATGAGTGAAGGGCTTGGTGCATATAGGATGCTGGGCATTAAACCTGAGTTGACAGCATGCATAACAAACACTTCCTGCTCTGCCATCTCTCTAACTCCCACTTCCTGGTCTTCAAAGACCTTGAGGACACACACAATCACTAGCACATTATTCATATTTCCTGTGTTTGTGTGCTGGAGAGGGTTAAATGTCACACTGAGACATCTCATCTCAAAACAATGCATACAACCTGTAGCTTTCCCAAACATACACATACACATACACTGACTATTAGAAATTTCTAGTATTATGTGTGCTTCCAAGATGAAGCAAATCAGACACTTGACAGAGATTTGCACAAAATTAATTGACATCTGTGACAGGCCAGGAAAGGGTGGTCTTATCTGGACTTGTTCATTGCTGGTGTTAGAGTCCCAGAAATGAAGAAATTAAAAAGAGAGATTAATTGTGATTTTTGAAAGGTCTCTGCATTCTGACAAACAATTCTGGTATTTGTTGAATGACAAAGTTGTTTCAGCCTTGCTTAAACTTTTTTCCCTTTATTTAAGCGATGTGGATTCTAATTCTATTTCTGCTTATACTTTTGACATTTAGAGCAAAAATCTCTCTGTAACTAGGCAACGCGATTTTCCTTTGAACAAAAGGACACTAGCATCACCTTCTCAGGACACAAGCTGGTCATTATTCTTCTTGGACGCACAAACATTATTACCTTCAAAATCTCCATTTTCCCACAGAGCAGAGCTTCAGTTTCTCTCTCTGTTCACTTTCTGGAATGAGCTTTTCACTAATACTCTTTTTCTCTCCCTTCAGGACAGAACGAGGGAAGCCAACACTTCAGTCAGTTTCCATAGCTTCACCCCTCACCCAGAAAATCTTAAGGATTGTTGATAGAACAGGGCAATGCCAGAATGGATTTTAGCTTCCTAAGTAGAGATGACATCATCAGTATGCCATCATCATCATTTTAATTTTATCTCATTATTTAAATAAGATAAAAAGATGTCAAATGAAAAGGTATTAAACTAAGCTAAGTCAACCTCAAATAGAGTCAAGTTTAATGTCTATCTCCATTTCTTCTAATACACAGGGAAAGTAAACATTAGAAATTTCATGAGACAGGAGGAACAGTTTAGTAAATCATAAAGAAATATGCAAAGATAAAAAGTGATGACTAAAGTCAATTAAAAAAGGTTTACATGTTTTTCCTTAGCTAAGAAAATTACTCAAATATTAAGAGGGGGTAATATCCATGTACCAGACTTCAAATCTGACCAGTTCCCTTTCTATTGTAAGAACACACTTGATATTACTATGTCTCCTGATTCTAAGCCTAACTTTATAAATGTACACATGCAGCAGAATATGCTTACTTCTAAATTATTTAATTGTTCATTTCAAAGTTATTTATCATAAGCTAACTTTTCAAACATGTACAAAGAAATAATTAGAAGAATCAGTTTTTAAGGACCACTATGACAATGATAGTTGGAAATGATCACTCTGGACAAGAATTGGGTGCTAAAAAAGATAAAATGATATGCACGATAACCCTTTCAATAACAATATTGAAAACCATGGGTCTAAAAGGGAAAAAATAATAAGAGAAGGGCTGGAGCAGTGGTGCAAGCTATAGGGCATTTGCCTTGCATGCATTAACCTGGGTTCGATCCCCTGGCGTTCCATATAGGCTTGTAAGCCAGGAGCAATTTCTGAGTGCATAGCCAGGAGTGACCCCTGAATGTCACTGGGTGTGCCTCAAGAACCCAAAAAAAAATAAAGTAAGAGGGAGAAAGATAAGAGAAGAAAAATATCTGCCACAAAGGCAGGCAGGAATGAGGGTAGGTGGGAGAGTGGAAAGGAAACTGGGGTCATTGGGTGTGGAAAAAATGTATTGGTAAAGGTACATTGAATGACTGAAATTCAATCATAAACAACTTAGTATTTGTGGAAAAAAAACAATTGTATTGTGACTAACTTTTCTGTGTGTGTGGGGTCACACCCAGCAATGCTCAAGGGTTCCTCCTGGCTCTGCGCTCAGAAATCATTCCTGGCAGGCTCAGGGGACCATATTAGATGCTGGGATTCAAACCACCGTCCTTCTGCATGCCAGGCAAATACCCTACCTCCATGCTATCTCTCTGGCCCCTGGACCATATTTTTAAACCACTGTGTTGAACTTAATTTAAAATAAAATCCAGAAAATACGCCTGCCCAGTGGGGCCCAACTGTGAAAAACTGTGAGTGCTACCAGTGTATGTCTGTCTACTGTCTTCTTGCGTGAAAATCTTGGGAGTGGGGCTAAAGACGCTCCAGAAAACTTGCTCTCCCAGAGGCCATTTTCAGGGCGGGATGCCAGAACAGAAAAACCGGCATCTTTTGCAGCAGCCAAGTCCCCTGTTTGTGACATCAGGTGGGGAAAATCCACAAAAATACGCCTGCCCAGTGGGGCCCAAGTGTAAAAAACTGTGAGTGCTACCAGTGTATGTCTGTCTACTGTCCTCTTGCGTGAAAATCTTGGGAGTAGGGCGAAAAGAGGCTCCAGCAGAGCATGGCCGCTTTGCTTCACTACGCGGCCTTGCACTCTTTCTAAGAAAAGAACACCATCGCAAGAAGAAAAAGTCACACTAAGAACTGTGCTATATCACAGAAGCAAGCATTTCTCTCTGGACTGTCTTCTCTGTTGCATGTTCAGGCCTAAGATTTGATCCTGTGTGAGGCTTCATCCACAGAGGACTCCCCTCCCTTAGAGGCAAGTCGGCCCATCCAGAAAGGGTGGAGCCAGAGGAGTGTGCTGCCTGCATCATATAGCCAATGAATACCACCACAGAACGTAGGAAAACCAACAATACAAGTGTGACAATGGGGAAACAAAGCAGGCCAGCATCAGACATAGAGAATGAAGATGACAATTCTAATGACCAGATAATGACCAACCAACTAATCAACCTCTCAGATAAGGACTTTAGACTAGCAATATGGAAGATGCTCAAAGACCTCCAAGAAACCATGGATCGAGTTGAACAGAACACTAATAAGAACCAAGAAAATGTGAAGACAGAAATCACAAAACTCCAAACTGAAATAACATGTCAACTAACAGGCCTGAAAAAGTCAGTAAACGAAGTAAATGACAAAATGGATAAGCTCTGGGACAGGGTATCAGAAGCTGAGAATAGACTTGGTGCTGTGGAAGATGAGATACATAACAATTCCATACAGCAGGAGAGATTGGAAAAAAAAACTTAAAGCAAATGAGTAGACAATGGAAAAATTAGTCAAAGAATGGGAACAGATGAAAATAGAAGTCTATGATAAGATCAACAGAAACAACTTAAGAATCATTGGAGTCCCAGACCCAGGAAGAAAATTTACAGGAAGAATCAATGGTCAAGAACATCACTAAAGAGAAACTTCCAGAGCTAAAGAATATATGTGATCAAATCCTGCATGCTCGAAGAGTACCAACCAAAAGAGACCCCAGAAAAACCACCCCAAGACACATCCTAGTCACAATGACAAATCCCACAGATAGAGACAGAATTCTGAAAACAGCAAGATCAAAAGGGGAAATTATGTTCAAGCAAGCATCCTTGAGATTTACAGCAAACCTGTCACCAGAAACACAACGCCAGAAAGCAGTGGTGGGACATTGTGACAAGACTGAATGAAATGAATGCTTCACCCAGAATACTATACCCAGCAAAACTCACTTTCCGGTTTGACAGAAGAATACATGGTTTCACAGACAAAAAACATCTCCGAAACTTTACAGACACAAAACCAGTCTTAAGAGAAAAACTGAAAGACCTAATTTAAGACAAGACTAACCAAAAGACACACCAAATTTCGATATAAAGATGGCATTAAATCCCAGGACAATTCTTTCTCTCAACGTCAATGGACTAAATGCACCGGTCAAGAGACACAGAGTGGCTAAATGGATCAAAAAACTCAATCCAACCTTCTGCTGCCTACAAGAAACGCACCTGAATAGTCAGAACAAACATAGACTCAAAATAAAAGGCTGGAGAAAAATTATCCAAGCAAAAAACACCCGTAAAAAAGCTGGAGTGGCCATACTAATATCAGATAATGCAAACTTTATACTCAGGAAGGTTGTAAGGGACAAAGATGGACATTTTATATTAATCAAGAGGTATGTAGAACAGGAAGAAATCACTCTCCTAAACATATATGCACCGAATGAGAGGCCAGCAAAATATTTAATACAACTGTTGACAAATCTGAAAAATAATATCAATAACAACACAATAATTGTGGGAGACCTCAACACGGCTTTGTCAACACTGGATAGGTCAACCAGACTGAAACCCAACAAGAATATACTAGACCTGAGGAGAGAAATGAAAGAAAGAGGCCTAGTGGATATATATAGGACACTCCATCCCCAGAAACCTGGGGATGTACTTGGGACATTCTCCAGGATAGACTACATGCTGGCACATAAAACATACCTCCATAATATCAAGAGGATAGAAATTTTACAGACTACCTTTGCTGACCACAAGGCTCTGAAATTATTTGTGAATTCCAAAGGGACTCAGAAGAAAAACATTAACACCTGGAAGTTAAACAGCCTCATACTCAATAACCAGTGGGTCCGAGATGAAATCAAGGAGGAAATCAAAAGGTTCCTGGAAACAAATGACAATAAAGACACAAACTATCAGAACTTATGGGACACAGCAAAAGCAGTACTGAGAGGAAAATTTATAGCTTTGCAAGCACACATCAGGAAGGAAGAAGGAGCTTACCTGAGTAGCTTAATGACACAGCTAATAGAACTAGAAAGTGCTCAACAAAAGGACCCAAAAATAGGAAAACAGAAGGAAATAACAAAGCTGAGAGCAGAAATCAATGAAGTGGAAACACAAAAATCAATCCGAAAGATCAACGAAAGCAGAAGTTGGTTCTTTGAAAAAATAAACAAGATTGATAGACCACTGGAAAACCTAACAAAGAAAGAGAGAGAGAGAGAAACTTGATAACTCGTATTAGGAATGAAAAAGGAGAGATCACTACTGATGTGACAGAGATTCAAAGGTTAACCAGAAACTACTTTGAGAAACTCTACGCCACCAAAAATGAGAACCTGGAAGAAATGGACAAATTCTTCGACTCTTATAATCTTCCACGGTTGAAGGAAGAGGATGTAGCATATCTGAACACCCCCATCACTACTGATGAAATTAAAACGGTGATCAAATGTCTGCCCAAAAACAAAAGCCCAGGCCCAGATGGATTCACTAATGAATTCTTTCAAACTTTCCAAGAGGAACTACTACCAATCCTGGCAAGACTCTTTCATGAAATTGAACAAACGGAAACACTTCCAAATAGCTTTTATGAAGCCAACATCACCTTGATACCTAAACCAGACAGAGATGCTACAAAAAAAGAAAATTACAGACCAATATCGCTGATGAATGCAGATGCAAAGATCCTCAACAAAATTCTGCAAATAGGATTCAATGCCTCATTAAGAAGATCATCCACTACGATCAAGTAGGTTTCATCCCAGGAATGCAAAGATGGTTTAACATCCCTAAATCTATAAACATAATACACAACATCAATAACAAGAAAAATAAAAACCACATGATCATATCAATAGATGCAGAGAAAGCATTTGATAAGTTCCAACACCCATTCTTGATCAAAACTCTCAGCAAGATGTGAATGGAAGGAACCTTTCTCAATATAGTTAAGGCCATCTACCACAAGCCAGTGGGAAATATTATCCTCAATGGAGAAAAACTAAAAGCCTTCCCTCTAAATTCTGGCACAAGACAAGGCTGTCCTCTCTCACCACTCCTATTCAAAATAGTACTGGAAGTACTTGCTATAGTGATTAGGCAAGAAAAAGATATCAAGGGAATCCAGATAGGAAAGGAAGAAGTCAAGCTCTCACTGTTTGCAGATGACATGATACTCTAATTAGAAAACCCTAAAGACTCTACCAAAAAGCTTCTAGAAACAATAGACTCATATAGCAAGGTGGCAGGCTACAAAATTAACACACAAAAATCAATGGCCTTCCTATACACTTATAGTAATAAGGATGAAATGGACATTAAGAAAACAACTCCATTCACAATAGTGCCACACAAACTCAAATATCTTGGAATCAACTTGACTAAAAATGTGAAGGACCTATACAAAGAAAACTATAAAACTCTGCTCCAAGAAAAAAGCGAGGACACATGGATATGGAAACACATACCCTGCTCATGGATTGGCAGGATTAACATCATCAAAATGGCAATACTCCCCAAGGCATTATACAGATTTAATGCTATCCTTCTAAAGATACCCATGACATTCTTCAAAGAAGTGGATCAGGCACTTTTGAAATTTATTTGGAACAATAAACACCCTCAAATAGCTAAAGCAATCATTGGGAAAAAGAATATGGGAGGAATTACTTTCCTCAACTTTAAACTGTACTACAAAGCAATAGTTATCAAAACAGCATGGTATTCGAATAAGGACAGGCCCTCAGTTCAGTGGAATAGGCTTGAATACTCAGAAAATGTTTCCCAGACATACAAACACCTAATTTTTGATAAAGGAGCAGGAAATCCTAAATGGAGCAGGGGAAGCCTCTTCAACAAGTGGTGTTGGCACAATTGGATAGCCACTTGCAAAAAATTGAACTTGGACCCCCAGCTAACATCATGTACGAAGGTAAAATCCAAATGGATTAAAGACCTCGATATCAGCCCCAAAACCATAAGATATATAGAACAGCACATAGGCAAAACACTCCAGGACATTACAGGCATCTTCAAGGAGGAAACTGCCCTCTCCAAGCAAGTGAAAGCAGAGATTAACAGATGGGAATATATTAAGCTGAGAAGCTTCTGCACCTCAAAGGAAATAGCGCCCAGGATACAAGAGCCACCCATTGAGTGGGAGAAACTATTCACCCAATATCCGTCAGATAAGGGGCTAATCTCCAAAATATACAAGGCACTGACAGAACTTTATAAGAAAAAAACATCTAATCCCATCAAAAAATGGGGAGAAGAAATGAACAGACTCTTTGACAAAGAAGAAATACAAATGGCCGAAAGACACATGAAAAAGTGCTCCACATCACTAATCATCAGGGAGATGCAAATCAAAACAACGATGAGATACCACCTCACACCCCACACATCACAAAGAATGAGAATAAACAGTGTTGGTGGGGATGTGGAGAGAAAGGAACTCTTATCCACTGCTGGTGTGAATGCCATCTAGTTCAACCTTTATGGAAAGCGATATGGAGATTCCTCCAAAAACTGGAAATCAAGCTCCCATACGATCCAGCTATACCACTCCTAGGAATATACCCTAGGAACACAAAAATACAATACAAAAACCCCTTCATTACACCTATATTCATTGCAGCACTATTTTCCATAGCAAGACTCTGGAAACAACCAAGATGCCCTTCAACAGACGAATGGCTAAAGAAACTGTGGTACATATACACAATGGAATATTATGCAGCTGTCAGGAGAGATGAAGTCATGAAATTTTCCTATACATGGATGTACATGGAATCTATTATGCTGAATGAAATAAGCCAGTGAGAGAGAGAAAAACGCAGAATGGTCTCACTCATCTATGGGTTTTAAGAAAAATGAAAGACATTCTTTCAATAATAATTTTCAGACACAAAAGAGAAAAGAGCTGGAAGTTCCAGCTCACCTCAGGAAGCTCATCACAAAGAGTGATGAGTTTAGTTAGAGAAATAACTACATTTTATCTGTCCTAATAATGAGAATGTATGAGGGAAATGGAGAGCCTGTTTAGAGTACAGGCGGGGGTCGGGCGGGGAGGAGGGAGACTTGGGACATTGGTGATGGGAATGTTGCACTGGTGATGGGTGGTGTTCTTTACATGACTGAAACCCAAACACAATCATGTATGTAATCAAGGTGTTTAAATAAAAAAAAAGAAAGATTAATAAATTGTAAATATTTATTTAGGAAGCCAAGCTTTACTTTGTAGTGTATACACATAATATATTTTCTGGATAACTGTAATGATTTTTCCATGATCCTATTTTCCTAATAATTAAAATATAAACTTATGAAAAAAAATAAAAAATAAAAAAATAAAATAAAATCCTTTAATATCTTCTGGAAGTTTGCAAGTCATTCTGGGTCAATAAAAATACCCCCTGCAACTCTCAAGGCTAACTTTTAATTATACTAGAGATGCTCTAGTTAGAAAAAGCATTAGAAAAGCAACATATGTATGCAGGATAAACTAAAATATTATCTACTAACATCCATCGAAAGTTAAGTTTTATCCACATCCTATGCAGTGTCCATTTCCTTAAAGTAATTCCTATTTTTCATTAAATGCTTTTTCACCAGATGGCTGACAGAGATTATCCAAGGATGAGGATCTACATGTGTTATTTTTGTTACTTTGTTCTTTTTTACTTTTGTTCTCTTTATTTATTTATTTATTTATTTTATTTTTGACACACCTGACAGTGTTCACTCTTACTCCTAGCTCTGCCTTCATTCTTATTGGTGTTTGGAGGACCAGATGGGATGTCAGGGATAAAACTTGGGTTAGTCACATCTGTGGCAAACATTACCCAATGTACTATCTCTTTGATCCCAAATCGATTTTTACCTATGTTTTTCTCTTTTTTTATATTTATATCTCAGTGATATTTTAAAATAACTATACCTTACCATAATAAGTTAATGCATACAATTTACTTAATATGACAATAAATTTCTGGCTGCTTTCCATAACTTTTCAAGATATTTCTTACCTCCACTCCCTTACACGATGCATAACTGACAGCATACTATTTAATTTACAATCTTAGTTTTATTACCTTCTCAAAAAATGTACATATAGGGCAGGGATTTTTTTTATTCCTTACATAGCAGCTATTCTCTCATTTTTTAAAGTTTTAGAATTCTTTATTTTTATAGGCATAGAACATGCTTAGGTAAACTGAGTCTCTACCCTATCCTAGTGGAGAAAGATTTAAATCGAAAAAGAGCAAGACAAACTATCTCTATTTGCAGATGACATGATGATATATATTGAAGACCTGAAAAGATCAATACACACATATAAAATGCTCCTAGGAACAATAAACCAATACATCAGAGTGTCTACAAAGTAAATATGCAAAAAATCAGTTGCATTTATTTATACAAACAATAACTCAAAGAAAAAAGAAATCAAAGGGTCTATCCAATTTACAAGAATGTCAAAACCCACAAAAATACCAAAAATCAACTTAAAAAAGAGGTCGGAAATCTATACTACAAAAATTCAAAAAAATTAGGAAAGAAATGGAAAATATAAAGAAAATGCAAAACATTACATGCTCATAGATTGGAAGAATCAATATTATCAAAATGACTGTCTTACCTAAATTACTATATAGATTCAATTCAATGCCTATTCAAATTTAGAAAACATTTTCCAAGGACTTAGGACAATTATAAAGTTGTGTACAATTATTAAAGATTCCAGATAGTCAAAACCATACTGAAAAACAAGAAACTGGGTGGCATAGAGTCATCTAATTTAAGGCTGTGGTGCAAAGCCATAATGATCAAAACAGCATGGTGTTGGAACAAACACAGACTTTTGGTCCAATGGGCCAGAATAGAATATTCAAGAACAACCCCCCAGGCAACTAAGTTTTTACAAAAAAGCTGAGCAAATGAAATGGAATAAAGATAGCTTCTTTATGTCCCAACAAATGGTGTTGATACAATTAAATTATCACATGTAAGTAATTGAAGCTGGATTCATATCTTACACTTTACAGTAGAGCCAACTCTAAGTGATCACAGACTTTGATATCAGACCAGAAACTATAAAGTACATTGAGGAAAATATAGAATGCTCCTCAAATACATAGAGCTCAAAGGAGTCCTCAACAATATGAGGCCAATAACAAAGGCTACAGAATCAAAACTGAACAAATGGGGCTATATCAAACTAAAAAGTTTCTGAGTGGCGCAAAACAAACAAACAAACAAACAAACAAACCCAAAAAAATGGGCTAAAAAGAATTGACCAGTCTTAGTAATGGGATTTTATTTTGTTAATGACAAGTTTAAGTATAGGTATAGATCTGACAATTATTTTATTTCAGAGACGTAAAGTCAGTTATTGGGGTCTCATATCTACCTGCTATGTTAAATTGATTAAAATCTTTGTACTTCAGATAAAAAGGCAATTAGAATTTAGAGTGTAAATGCTTTGGAAATTAAATGACTAAATAGGTGTATAGAACTCAAAAGAGTTTCTGCAAAGTAAGTGTTCAATACATATTATATATAATACACATATTTTAAATATTAGCTTTCCAATGAAACAAGCAGACTTATGTGTTGACTTGGACTTTGAAAACCTTTAATTCCTTGGCTGCAGCAGTAGCACAACAGGTAAGATGTTTGCTTTGCATGTGGCTTACATGGGTTTTATCTCTGGCATCCCATCTGGTCTCTGAGCCTGCTAGGAGTAACTGAAGAGGGCATTGGATGTGGCCCAAAGCCAAAAACCAAACAACCAAGCCAATGAAATAGAACATCGGATCCTGATTCAGAGAGGTCTAAGGAAACACAGACTTGCTTCCTATTTTTGATGCTACCACATGAGTGAGCCAGATTGTGACAAAGGAAGCCATGTTGTCACTAGGTTTTACCAATAGAATTTCCCAGACATCAGATTGAGCCCATATTGTTACACACAGATCTTCATTGTGGGTCACTTATCTTCTAAATTCTTATTTATTTAGACAACAGCACATTTCTAAATAGTTTAGCCCACATTTCAGTGCATATATGGTTAGTTACTGCTAACAGCACTTCTAATTGATGTTCAGATGAGTTTATGAGATGTTTGTTGGGATTAAATAAACTGATATATATTTATATATATCAAGAGCTTAGAATAATGCTTAGTAATATAAAGATACAATACAAAATGGTCCTCTTTATTACTGTTATTTTTGAGTATTGGTATAATAATAAATTTATAAAAATTACAAAAAATCCCTATTGCATAATATAGCACACACTTTACAAACATTAACATGTATCACCAAATCATCCCTAATGAAGGAATGGCATAAAGATCAAACTAGAGAAAAGATAAGGTTAGTGGTAGAGGATCATGGACACGTTTGTAGGTGGGTGTGAATATCTTTGTACATGACTACCATATTGCTACTATATTACCTGAAGTATAATAAAAATATTTTAGTTATATTGAATGGAATGTGCCTGTTTTTTCCCCCCTGAAATTCTTTGTCTACTACTTCTCAAAATTTTCTAATTTTTAGGCAAAATTTTGTTGTGACTTTGATTTACAAATTTTTAATTTAAATCAAGAGTAAATGTACTTTAGGTATTTATAAGTTAAATACTTCTGGGGCCGGGCGGTGGCGCTAAAGGTAAGGTGCCTGCCTTGCCTGCGCTAGCCTTGGACGGACCGCGGTTCGATCCCCCAGTGTCCCATATGGTCCCCCAAGCCAGGAGCAACTTCTGAGCACATAGCCAGGAGTAACCCCTGAGCGTTACCAGGTGTGGCCCAAAAAAGTTAAATACTTCTTTTGGTATAAACTGTGTTCACGATCTACACATTTTAAATATCAAATGCTAAGAAATTTGTATTTATAAAGGAAATCATGTCACTTATATTTGAGAAAGAAAAACATAAAATTTTCATGTTTGTAATTAAAATAATAATTTTTCATCAAAAGCAAATATATTTTGCAATCCAATTTTAAAGCAAAACTGTTTTTGCTTGCAAAATCTTCCCCCACTTCAAGTTTGCTAAATAATTTATTGATTTAAAAAAAATCTTACTTGGTGGTGCTATGATCTACTTCAATTCTGTATTGGGGGTTGCTTCCAGAAGTGCTTGGAAACATTGTGGAGCAGGAAATGGAATCTGGGGTTAATTGTATGTCAGGTTAGCTGCCTTCACTTCTATTCTCTCTCTCTAGCCTTCCTATTCCAAGTTTACAAACAACACAAAATTATCCTAATACTTTCATTTCTATAAAAGTTGATACTGTATTTGTTAAAAAAAAAACATAGCCTTTTTGTTTTCAACCAGGTAGCCACTTTTCCAGTACAATTTATTGATATATTAAGTTTTGTAAATATAGTTGGAACAGGACTTACTGTCCTACTGCACTGTTCTATTTGTGTATTGTAATTGAATTCCAGTGCCCTCATTCTAATGATTGAACATTTCTGTCTATTCCAATATGTTTAACTTTTCAGAATTTAACATCTGGTCTTATAACTTAAAACACCCCACTGGTATTCATTAATGTTTATTTTGTTTTATTTTGGAACCACACCTGGGAGTGCTGAAGGTGGGGGCAATTCTTAGCTCTATGGTTGGGTGGGGGTGGGAGGATTAATTTTCTCTGATAGTGCTCAAGTTATTGCACAATATGAGGACTGAACTCCAGTTTCCTGCATGAAATTAAGCCTATTGAGCTACCTTTCTAGCTTTCCATTGATGCTTTAATTTTTATTTCATAGTTAATTAATTGGAGAATAAATATCTTAATACCACTAAGACTGCCTGTTAAAGAAGAATAAGGAATGAAAAATAGAATTGAAATTTTTTCATCATAAAATATCCTTCACATACTTTATATTTATTCTGAACTATTTTTATTGTTATTGGAAAAGGTATATTTTATTTACTATATGTTCTGAACAGTTTTGTGCCTGATTTAGGGAAGTTGAATGATAATATTCTGACTCCCTAAACAAACAGAGTATGTCTAATATAATTTCACTATATGTATGTCTAATATAATTTCACTCTACTTAAAAAAGAGATCACAATATTAATATTTTAGAAGATAGCATACCAAATTTTAGAAGTGCATGTTTGAAGAGATAAAGACTGCATAGTACAATACCAAAATTGAACAAAGCTACTTTTGTTCAGTTATGTATAAGTAATATTGCTAAAACTAAAGAAAATTCAATTAAATTTATCATTTTATCTTGTATTTTAATTCTGTTTTAAATTTTCCTGCACATTAATTATTTTAGAATTAAGAAATACCATTAAATTAATAAAAACCTTATATATTAAAGTTTTTCTTTTGTTGAAAAATATAATTATAATTGGATATAAATATAATTATAATCTATGAATAAAAGTTACTATATTGCAATATAATTATTCTCACACTTACCAAAGGAAAGCAAGTATGGCTAAATGTATTTATTAATATGATCATTTATTATTATTTTTATTTAATTAGTATGTTTACAAAAGTTTTTGTACTGGTGTTTCAGTCATAGAATGTCTTTACCCTTCACCAGTGTGATCTTTCCACCACCAGTATCCTCCTCATCTCCCCCAAACCCCTGCCTATCTCTCAGACAAGCATTCTTCCTCTCTCCCTCACTATCACTGTTATGGCAGTTGTCATTGTGGTCAGTGCTCTAGCTGTACTCACCAATCTTTGTGGCAAGTTTCATGTCATGGACTGGTCCTACTGGCATTCAGTTCTTTTGTCTCTGGATATTAATGCCATACTGTCTTTTGTTTTTCTTATATTCCACAGATGAGCGATACTATTCTATATCCTTTTCCCTCTGGCTTATTTTACTCAGCATAATAGTCTTCAGGTCCATCCATTTGTTCTTGGAAATGAATTTCAAAAGAGTTTGATCAACTTCTTTGAAGAATGTCCTGGGTATCTTAGAGGGATTACATTAAATCTGTACAGTATTTTAATAAGTACTGCCATTTTAATAATGTTAATTCTCACAATCCATGATTGGAATATATTCCTCTCTATTGTTTTCTCTTTTACTTCTTTCCTCTTTCTGTTTTACTTCTTGAAGCAATATTTGTAGTTTTATTTGTGTAGATTCTTCACCTCTTTGCTAAGTTGACACCAAAGTATTCATGTTTTATGGTACTATTTTGAATGGCATTGTTTGTTTATTTAGTTATTTTTAGTTTTTGGGCCACATCCGATTGTACTCAGTAGTTACTCCTGGCTATGCGCTCAGAAATTGCTCCTGGCTTGGGGTACCATACGGGATGCCAGGGGATCAAACCACGGTCCATCTTAGGCTAGCACCGACAAAGCAAATGCCTTACCACTTGTAACACTGCTCTGGCTCCAGCATCATTTTGTAAAAGTCTATATTTTCTCTATTGTTATTGTATACAAAAATGCCATTGATTTTTTGTGTTAATTTTGTGGCCTGCCACTTTGCTATTCAAATCCATTATTTCTAGAATATTTAGGGTTTCTAAATATATGTCATGTTATCTGCAAGTAGTGAAAGCTTGTCTTCTTGCTTTCCTATCTGGATGCCCTTGATTTCTTTTTCTTGCTTAGTTGCTATGGCAAGTACTTCCAATATTATTTTAAATAATATTGATGAGAGGGAAACTTTGTCCTGTGTCAGATTTTAGAGGAAAGAATTTCAGTTTTTCCCCATTAAATAATATTTGCCATGCGCTAGGTTAAATATCCTTGACTATATTAAGAGAATTTACTTCCATTCTCAAGTTGTTGAGAGTTTTATCAATGGGTATTGGACCATGTCAAATGCTTTATCTTCATCAATTGGTATGATAATATGGTTTTATTTTTTATTTTGTTGATATGGTGTATTACATTGATTGGCTTGCATATGTTAAACCATTCTTGTATCTCTTGGATGAGTCTTACTTGGTCATGGCATATGACCTTCTTAATGAGTCATTAGATCCTCTTTGCTAGAATTTTTTTTTGAGGATCTTTTCATCAAGGATATAGATTTGTAGCTTTTTTTTTGCATCTCTGTCTGTTTTTGATATCAGGGTGATATTAGGTTTGTAAAAACTATTTGGAAGTATTTCTGTTTCTTCAATTTCCTGAAGAGCCTGAAAAATTGACAGCAAATCCCCTTGATAGTTTGCAAGAATTATCTAGTGAATCTATCTAAGCCTGGGACTTTTTTTTTTTTTTTTTTTTGGAGGAGGAGGAGGAGGACCTTTGATTACCAACTTATTTGGTTACCAACTTGATCAATAGTGGTAGGTCTTTTCAGATATGTCAGATCATATAGGTTTAATTTTGAGAGGTTATAGGAGTCTAAAAATTTACCCAATTCTTCCAGGTTCTCATGTTTGGTGGTATAAAGTTTCTCAAAGTAATCTTTGATTACCCTTTGGATTCCCCCCTTTGCATTTCTAATACAGTTTATTAACTTTCTTTCTACTTCTTAGTGAGTTTTGCTAATGGATTGTTGATCATGTTTATTTTTTCAAAGAGACAACTCTTGGTTTCATTAACCTTTTGGCTTTTTTTTGTATTTCCATTTCATTAATTTCTGCTCTAAGCTTTATTATTCTCTTCTGTTTTCCTATTTTTGGTTCTTTTTGTTGTTCTTTTTACAAATTTTTAAGTTGTGCCATTAAATTATATCTGTAGTTTCCTTCTTCCTTCCTGATGAAAGCTTGTAAAGTTATATATTTTCCTCCTAGTATCGCTTTTGCTGTATCCCACCAATCCTGATAATTTGTCTCTTTATTCTCATTTGTTTCAAGGAATCTTTTGATTTTCTTTTGGATTTCATCACTGACCCACTTGTTCTTTATTAATGAGTTATTTAGTTTTCAGTTGTTAAATTTTTTTATGTTTGTGTTTCACAACTAATTTAAGTGCATGATGATTTGAGAAGGTAGTTCTTAAAATTTCTATCTTCTTGATTTTATGGAAGTATATTTTATGAATGAGCATATGGTCTATTTGGAGAATAACTCATGTACATTGGAGAAGTATGTGTATTTAGTTACATATACATATATATGGCATTCTTTTCCATTTTTTCCTTCAGAGCTAGTATATTCTTGTTGAATTTTAGCCTGGTTGACCTATCAAGATGTGACAGGGCAGTGTTGAATTATCCTACTATTATTGTGTTGATATTGTTGTTTTTATTCATATATGTCAGCAATTGTTTAAATATTTTTCTGGTTTCTCATTGGGTGGATACATGTTTTCACTGTGATTTCTTCCTGGTGCACATATGCCTTGATTATCTAGAAGTATACATCTCTGTCCCTTATTGTCTTTTAAAGTCTGGGGCTGGAGTGATAGCACAGCGGTAGGGCATTTGCTGATCCAGGACGAACTTGAGTTGGATCTCCGGTGTCCCATATGGTCCCCTGAGCCAAGAGAAATTTTTGAGAAATACCTAGGAGTAACTCCTGAGCATCACTGTGTGTAGCCCCAAAACCAATAAAAATCAAAAACAAAAAAACAACAACAACAAACATAAAGTCTGTGTCAGCTGATATAAGTATGGCCACTCCTGTCTTTCAAAGGAAGTAGTTTTCTTGAGTGATTGTTCTCCAACCTTTGACTTTGATTCTGTTTGCTATGACTATTTAAATGTATTTCTAGGAGACAGCAAAAGGTTGGATTCAACATTTTGAGCCGTTTGCCATTCTATTTTTCTTAACTGGTGCATTTAGTCCATTGACATTGAGACTGATGATTGTTAAGGGATATAGGGTCATCTTTTTTGTAAGACTTTGGTGTGTTTGTTGGGTCTGCTTTGCCTTAAAGTAGACCTTTGAGGTAGTAGAGCTTTAAAGGTTGATATTTAGTCTGTAAAGTTCTTTAGCTGGTATCTATCTGTGAAGCTGTATATCTTTCTTTCACAACTGAATGAAATTCTGTCTGGGTGAAGATCATTCGTGAAACATTCATTTTTGTTGAGTGTTATCATGATATGACATCACTGCCTTCAGACCTTGAGGATTGTTTTTGACAAATATGCTGTAAACCTTAAAAATGCTCCTTTGTACATAATTTCCTTTATCCATCTTCATCATGCCATCCCTATATGTGGGATTCACCATTGTGACAAGGATGTGCGTTGGTTTGTTTTTCTTTGGATATCTTTTAGCTGGTACTCTTTGGGTACATAATATTTGGTTACATGTACTCTTTAGCTCGGGAATTTTTCTGAAATTATGTCCTTGACTATTGATTTTTCATAGAAATTTTCTTTCTGGATCTCTGGGATTCCAATGATTCTTATGTTGGTCCTATTGATTTTATTGCAGACTACTATTTTTATTTGTTCAAGTTCTTTGAGGATTTTTCCCCATTGTCTGATTGTTTTAAGGCTCTTTTGCAGCTTCTTCTGTTGTATGGAGTTGTTATGCATCTCATCTTCCATCTCATTGATTCTGTTTTCAGCAGATGTTACTCTGTTTGTGTGGCTTTCCAGTGATGTTTCATTTTGGCTGCCCACGTTTTATAGCCCTGATATTTTGGTTTTAAGTTTTCTTATTTCTTATTTCATGTCCTCTTGATTCTTATTTGGGGGTGGGGGTTGTTCCATGGATTATTTGAAGTTCCTTGAATATCCTCAAAATTTCCTCTCTAAAGTCTTTCTCAGAGAGGATACGTAGGTGATTGATACTTGTTTGGTCTTCAGATCCATCATCTTTATTCTCTAAGCTTGGAGGTGTTCTGCTATACTTTCATATAGTGTCCTTTGCAGTGTGGCTTTTTCTATGTGTTGTGCTTTTGTACATTGATTAAGGAATAAGCACAAGTGTAAAGTGAAGTGGAGTGGCTGTGCTCCTCTGCTTTTGTCTAATATGTTGTTTAATCATATCTTCTGCTTTAAGAATGTAGGATGTATCATGTATTATTAAATATTAGATTATTTGACTAAAATTTTAATGATTCACCAAAACATGAATCAGAATTAGGGGCCACCACCAACAGTACTCTCTACCTGGCTATGCAGATCAGTTGATTCTTTGTTTGGATTAGGTGATATGGCAGTACTTTGTTTCAATGGTTCAGGGGAAACCAGTACCTTATTCAGCAATACTGGGAGAAGTATATTCTGGGGATCAAATCAGGCATTTCCATAAGTAAACCTTACACTTTCCTCTGAGTTATCTCCATAGCCCATGATTTAGGTAGTTTTTAGTATTAAAGATTCTACATCACAACTAGAAAATTGGATAACAAAAATTATATCCAGTACAAGAAACTTCACATTTAAAGAATTATTATTAGTTATAATAATATATCTGTATATAATAATATAGTTATTATTAGGCTATATAGTACTATAAATAGCTACAGGAAAGATCATTGAGTGCAAAGCCAGGAATAAATCCTGAGCACTAATGGGTATGCTCTCTTCCCCAAATAAACCAAAAGCTTTTAAATTTGAGATATTATGTAAAATAGCTTATAATAAATTAGAAATTGTTATGTTATAGTTATGTTATAGTGTTTCAAATCCCTCCATCATTATTCCACATTTCCTGCCAACCCTTGATCATTTTTTTTTTCTTGGTCACATGTGGCAGCGCTCAGGGGTTACTCCTGGCTCTCTGCTCAGAAATTGCTCCCGGCTGGCTCGGGGGACCATATGGGATGCCTGGATTCGAACCACCATTCTTTTGCATGCAAGGCAAACACACTAGCTCCATGCTATCTCTCCGCACCCCCCTTGATCATTTCTTAGGCTTTGTTTCCACTGAGGATTGTCTAATCAATCCTTGTTTGCTTATAAAATGTTTATTTGTTTCTTTGTTTATACTATGCATATGAGTGATATTATCTGCTATTTGTCTTTCCTTTTTAACTTACTTCACTAACCTTCCACTTCCACCTGAGTTGTAGAAATAGTAAATTTAATCTTTTCTCATAACTGATAGTATTTTATATTATTTATTTATTTTTATTTTTTAGGTTTTGGGCCACATACAGTGGTGCTCAGAGGTTACACCTGACTCTGCACTCAAAAATAGCTCCTGAAATGCTCATGGGACGATAATGGATGCTGGGGAGCAAACATGGGTCTGCTCGGGTCTGCAGCATGCAAGCTTGTGCAACCTGCACAACTTACCTTAAGTTGTGCAACCTAAGGTAGCCTGTAACCCTACCCACTGTGCTAGCCCCAAATGAGATATTCTATTATCTTTGGATCAGGGAGACATAGATCAGAAGGTGAAAAGGCATTTTCTTCACGTGTGGCAACTTCAGTCAGTCCTAATTTAATCTCAAGTACTATCTATTCTCCTCTGAGCACCACCGAGTATCTTCCTAGGCATAGACAGAAAGAGCCTCTGAGCATCACTGGGTGTGCTGCTCTCACCTTTTCTAAAGTTAACACCTTCTAGTTTTTAAAAAGTTTTAAAAAGTGTTGGGTCCAGAGCGTTGACACAGAGGAAGGGCGTTTGCCTTGCACACAGCTGACACAGGATGGACCTGGGTTCTATTCCCGGTGTTCAAATGGTCTCCCGAGTATGCCAGGAGCGATTTCTGAGCACATAGCCAGGAATAACCCCTGAGCATCACAGGGTGTGGCTCAAAAGCAAAAAACAAACAAACAAAAAGAAAAAAAGTTTTAAAAAGTTTTACTTGGGGCCAGAGCAGTGGTGCAAGTAGTAAGGCATCTGTCTTGCCTGTATTAGCCTAGGTCTAACCTTGGTTTGATACCCCAATGTCTCATATGGTCCCCCAAGCCAGGATCGATTTCTGAGCACAGAGCCAGGAGTAACCCCTGAGCATCACCAGGCCCTCCAAAAACCGGTTTTACTTAGTAACATATCAAGTAAAAATAGCACTTCATTTGAATCATAAAATATATGTTTCAAACTATCATCATTATTCTTATAAGGGAATGTAGCAAATGTTTTGTTAAAATTAAGAAAAATGCAATAAGAAAAAATAAACACTTTGGTCATTGCATGAATTACTTGTTTCTATAAATCTTTTTTTTTTTCATATTTTTTTTATTTTAATTATGACAACAAAGATGTAAAGAAGAGGACAGGGTAAAGTTACAGTGGAAGCCCAATCACCCATAAACAGCATTCTCGGTAGTCCCATCGATGATGTCCCAGCCTTGAACTTTCAGCCAAAGAGCATTTAGAAAAACAAAACTGAACCCATGTACAGTACAATTACTTGTCCCTCAGATCCCCAGTTGTAGTACATACTATTTCTTAGCAGCACACAATATAATCTATAGACATTATACTTATGTAGCTCCTTAAACATTGAGGGCAAAGTACATTTCTCTAGTTCCATGTACATACTACCTAGTTTAAGTTAACCTCAAAAGTTTTAGTGGCTTGTTTTTCTTAAGGGTTGGAGTCAAGGGAACATAGTAAAAAATGGTATTCAAGTGGCATTTGTTTGCATAGGCCCACCAAAACATAAGGGACATGGAAAGACAAATTATGGTCTAAATACAAGGAGACCCTAACCCTGAAGTTTCCTGGCACAGGATTGACTCTAGGCTCCAGGCAAATTAGTTTGTTCAATTCAAGTCATCCTCTGTAGTGGCAATACACCTCCATTCCTCACATAGTCTCTGTTGTTGGTATCATGCTTCTGTATTAAAGATCCTGGAGTCTGCATGTCCCATATTGTAGTCAGGATGGTGCATAGCATCCTCTCGTTTCACCTCCCACTTAAGGGGCACTAGAGAGAACCATGTCCTGTAGAGCAGGTCATTGTTGCTATCAAGTCTTCTCGGTGGAAACGGAAGTCTCTTTATAAGAGGTCGATGTCAGACCCTTGGTAGTGTCTTTCCTGGTAGAGGACTGCTTCCCGCTGTTGTTCTAAAAGACCTTGGATGTTTCGTAGATAGCTTGCCTGGTTCCGGCGTGTATGGAGGATGCCCATTCTTCTGAAGCCTGTGCCAGTTCATTATATCAATGTTCAGGGTGTAAGGTACATTGTACTGAGATTTATTAGATAAGAACTTATCTGTATGTATTTTTTTCCCCATTTTAATGTGTCTATGCAAACAAGGATCAATGCCATGGGGTATTATTGGTGCATCTAAAGGCAATAGGGACAAGACCAGAAATTTCCATGACATAGTTCAATCATAGGCATCAAACTGAGGGACAGTTCCACCAACAATCCTTACTTAACAGCTTACAAAGAAAAGATAAGATGAAAAGTGAATAGAAACATCATGGTAGAAGAATATATACAGAGTTACATCAGTTAAAGAAAATACCCATAAAATATTCAAAAGATATGTGTTCAATTTGTGTCCTTCTAAATAGTTCTGGGATTTGTTAGATATACTGTATGTCTTAGATTAGAGATAAGAACTATGTGTTACTGAAGTTAAAGAAGGGTAAATCGGGGGTACTGAAGGTTGGAAGGAGCAAATGTTCGCGCAGGGGCGCTCGCCCCCCGCGCGGTTTGCAAAATGTAGACTGGTATGAGATTACCAGTGACAAACTGATATAGCTGAGCCCCTCTCTGCCACCCACCAGATCCAGCTCCACCCCCTAAGCCCAACCCTAGGCCAGTGTCCCGGTCGGCCTGGGGGTGGGGAAAAACCCAGAGTGCCCCGTCAGCTCCTCCCAGAAACCCACCTGGAGATCCGGAGGAATGGGGGAGAGGGAGGTCGTGTGACCCAATTGCGGACCCCCCTGACCCTGGGCTGGACTTAAAGGCCGCTGGCCCATGAGGGGTCTGCCAGCTGGCCGTCCACGCCGGCTAAAATCTTGCTCCGGGAAGGGAGAGAGACCTCCCAAGCCCGAGTGTTTCTATAAATCTTAACCTAAATTTAGTTGGATTCTCTGGCAGATGTACATTGCAAAGGTGGACGTAAGTTGTTTTTAGATATATTCACTCTTATTCAAACAAAAATTAAAATATTATTTAATAAAATATAAGTATATTTATAAATGTATATATACATATAATATATTTAAATACATTTTATATACATATATACATAAAATATAATTAAAAAACCAAATATCATTGACTTTCATATACTTTTGTAATGTTATATCAAAATAAAAATTTAAAAATACTAAAGAAAGGGAAATAAAATGATTAAAAAGAAAAGAAAGAAGAAACTTAGAAAATCCTATTCATGAACATAGCAATATTGTACAAGACCAAATCAGATGAAACTAATACCACTGTGTTAAAGGTATGAAAACTTAGAATATAGTATATTTTTTTAAGTTTAGAAACCTGAAGTATGCTTTAAGACTCTTTAAATCCGCAAATGTCTTCCATCCACTACTTTTTCCCATTCTAAATTTTGATATTAGACTATAATGACTGGTACTAAATGGACTCATTATCATTTGTCCATAGTCATCCATATTTTATCTTTAAATGCTACCATTGCTTTCTTGCTACTGTCTTTGCCTTTCACTAGTAGAATATGAGTCTAAGCTATGTAAATAATCTGTTGCTCTCATGGACTGTGGAGATTACACACATTCTATTGTTCAGAGTAGCATATTTAGGATAGTTCTGGTATTTGCTACAATAAGTAACCTAGACACAACAGTGTGTTGGATGATATGTTTTTAACATGGCAGCTAGATTCCATCTAGTGTTAAAAGCATCACACAGGCTATTCTTGGCCCACTAATAATTATAGCTTCTCTTTTTGTCACTTGTAGTATTCTAGGATTAGAGTGTTTCCTGGTTTCTATGACTGTTTCTACTTAAAATTGCTGTCACTATTATACTCCTTGTCCTTTGCATCTTTATTTATTTATTTTTTTTGCAAAAGGCAGGTTTAATACTACATAAAGGAATTCCCACATTCAAATAGTAGCTTTCATCAACTGCATTTTGTGTCAGATTATTTGCTGCAAAAATATGCTTTATTTTTAATTTTTTTAATCTGACTTTCTGGAATTGTCAATTCTGGAAAGCAAAAATCCACATTGAGTTGCCTTCCATTAAAAATAGAATCACATGGGGCCGGAGAGATAGCATGGAGGTAAGGCGTTTGCCTTTCATGCAGGAGGTCATCGGTTCGAATCCCGGCGCCCCATATAGTCCCCTGTGCCTGCCAGGAGCAATTTCTGAGCCTGGAGCCAGGAATAACCCCTGAGCACTGCCAGGTGTGACCCAAAAACCAAAAAAAAAAAAAAATAGAATCACATTTTATTACAATAGAATACTTATGTCTGTTGATATCTGAATTTAATTTCTAAATAAATTTAAGATAAAACATTCTAATAAGGCATGGAAGGGCATGCTGGATTTTTTATAAAGTTGATTCTTATTATTTATGGTAGTCATGTTCTGTAGTGTTCATAAACATTGACTAAAAGAAAACTGAACCACTACTTCAGAGGTGAGAGACAGAGATAAGTGCTTCTGGAATCTGGTTTAAACATTTTTGTCCAGGGATCAATGTGAAACTTTGTTTTATGTGTATTTTTGTATAAAGACATTCTGCTTAGGGCTCAAAGTAATAATAGATCAGGTAGGGCAATTACCTTGCAGGCAACCTACTCTACTTGGATCCCCAGAATTATATAAGGGCCCCATGTTTCCAAGAGTGATTCCTATGCACAGATCTTGAATAAACCCTGAGCATGTCTGAGTGTGGCCCACCCCTTTTCCCAGATAAATAAAAGCACCCTGCTTAATATGTATTATTCATTGAATCATCAACATTCAGCCCATGGCCAACAGTACTTGAACTCTTGCCTCTGCAAACTTATCTCACAGCATTCTTGAACTTTGTAATACCAGATAGCACTGCACCTTGAATCTTTGAAGACATTTTTTTGAGGCAGTAAAATTATCAGTGGGAATAAAAAAAAATCTCTGTTCCCCACAATAAAATGGAACTAAATAGGCCATGAAAAGACACTTGTTCAGTGTAAGGACAGAGATAATGCAAAGAGCAACATTGTACAGCATTAACCATCACTGTGCATCAGCCAAGTCATAATTATTGCCCTTCTGTGCCTGACCAATGACCATGAATGTGTCATAATTATTGACTGTGGAGTTAGACACATTTTGACCAGGAAGCTAATTCATCATTACCGAATCCACGAATAATAGAGACAAATTATACTTAAATTTTCATTTAACACTTAAAATAATTCTCAAAGATCAAACCTTCACTTCCCCAATTTACAGAAAAGAAAAACATATCAAATAGCTTTAGAATTCAGTTATAACCTGTCGACTTTTGTTTAGTTCTCAGACCTCCACTCTTCTCACAAGTTTTCTCAAAGGAATCTGAAATTATTTGCAATATTAAAATAAGATGTATGCTTGCTTAATAAAACTATATTGACTCATGTAATTGTTATAAGCTTAGTTGAAATATCTGTTAAGTATTGATGGCAAAACTACATTGTGTATTGAGGTGCTCTTGGATTCCTGATATATCCAATGTGATTTAATTATAAAGAGGCAGGAATTGGGAAAATAGCTCTCAACTCTGACTTCACATCAGAATCTTAAGTTAAATAAGAAAATGCGAATGCTCATAACCATACCTAGATGAGGCTTAGGCTTTCAAGATGTTTTAAAAGCATCACGTGTTATATGAATGCAGAAGCAGATTAAGATCCACTGCATTGCAAAAAGTGATAAAAAAAATAAAAACATCCAACTCCACTTACTGCAATTTCTCTTTGAGTTGCGTTCAGGGCTTACTCCTGACTCTGAACTCAGGGTTCACTAGAGGGTCAGGGATTGCAAGGCTAGTGTCACACCCAGTTACACTCCAGCCCCTACCTGCATCTTCTTTATTATATAAAGTCCTAAGAGGTATGGAAAAAGGTAAATATCTGACTGTCCTAAAAATGTTCTAAGTAGTAACTCAACATCAGTGAAGTAAAATGAAAGAATACTTTATTTATTTATTTGTTTATTTATTTATTTAGGGTTTTGGGACCACACTCCTGGCTATGTGCTCAGAAATCGCTTCTGATTTGGGGGACCATGTGGAAAGCCAGGGATTAAATCCAGGTGCATCCTGGGTCAGCCATGTGCAAGGCAAACACCCTACAATTGTACCATTGCTTTGGCCTAAGTAAAGTCCTTTAACTTGAATTAAACTGAAAGAAGATGAGTACCCTAATTGGATAGGAAAAGTTCTATGTCCTTTCTTCCTCTGCTAAGGTGAGAACATTGTCAGCAGACTTGCAAATCACACTGACATAAAAGATAAGGTTTCTGTGAATGTACAGAGTTGATGCTATACTTATTTTGTTCATCACTGAATTTCCAGAGCTCACAGTACAGTGCCTGGAAGTAGTCACTGTAGATGTCATTAAATATATGTTGTAAAGATTAACAATGAATAAAATATGTGAATCTTTGATCTTTATTTAGCTCTCTTTTCTTTTTTATTCATGAACACAAATGCCTTCTGTGAATACACACACCTTCTGTGCATCTGTTTATCATGTAGCACACAAAGTAATTAAAAAACCCATTAAACCATAAATATAATTATATTGCTCTTAGAAAATGGGCATTTCGAGAATATGTTTTTGGGGCATACCTAGCAATTCTCAGGAGCTACACTCAGGGATCCCTCCTGGCCATGCTCAGGGGATACTAAGAGATGCTGGGGTCAAACCTGGGTCAGATGAGTGCAAGACAAGCATCTTATCCACTATCCTATCTCTTCAACCTATGCCTTTGGGAAATGTTTAAAAAATGTTCTATAGTGTCACAGGTCTTTTAGTGGCTCTCAAAGACCTTTAGACTTCATTTTTTAGATTCCATGCAGACAAGAACAAGTCAGCCAAAAGAACATTCAAGAACACTCTGAAGAAAGTACTAATTGCTCTGAAGCTATTCTCTACAGGACTTGTTAGTAAGAAATTGGAATTTTTTCTGAGTCTGGGACAAGCAGGGAATGAGAAACCACAGTATATTTTCTCTGCTTTTGGTAGACTAATTTTTATTTTCATTGCAAACTTGAAAAGTGTCTATTATTTCCTGCAGAGTCAAGTTTCATTTTATGTGCAGATTCAATTCCACATGAAGCATGCTTACTTGCAGATAGCTTCAGGTTACAATTCTATTTGAAGTTTTTCTATGTAAAGAATGATTCAGCCTTGATTTAAGAAAATTTATAATTATCTCACATTTTTCTTGAAAACTGATCTTCCCTCAATTATACTTTACCAGGTGTATGGGCATGTTTATCTGCTAAGAAGACAGAAATATTTTTATCCTATTCCTTTTGCTAGCCAAAGAGAATTGGGAGCAATAAGTAAACCTAAAGAGCAAATCTAATCATGTTAAGAGCTCGTAACATCATAAATGTCCATGAATCGAGGACCAAGAGCTTGTATGTTTTAGTATTTAATTAAACTGAGTTCTGCCACTGAGAGATTGTCAGATTGGGAGTTAGCTTTATTTGGGCCAAAGAGATAATAAAGTAGGCTAAGACAAGGTACATGTTTTGTATGTAGTTGACACAGATTTGATCCCTGGAACCACAGAGATCCTTCAAGCATTGCCAACAGTTATCCCTGAGCAAGGAGTCAGGAGTAAAACCTGAGCATCTTGGATATAAGCCCAAACAAAGAAAGTCAGAAATCATAATTGTCTAAGCAGCCATCAAGAGTACTTCCACACATTACATGGAACAGAATTACAAGTTTGTATTTAACTCTGAGGTGAACTGGAGACTCAAATAATCATTTCCTTAAATAAGTGATGCACTAATGAGCCAACTCGAGCATTAAGCCAGTCACTGAATCCTTTATGGACCTCGTTTTCTTTTGAGACATGCAAGTCACAAGCAACAGGTGTACTAGGAGCATAAGGAGGAAACTGCTGTTGCTGGCCTAGTAAGAACCACAGAAGCACAGCTTCAGTCAAACAGATCCAGGAATTCCCAGCAAGGACTCTGTCTATCTAGGACACTAAAGCACTCATCATGAGCCAGATACCTAATTGCGGTCACATTTGTTAACACTCCCTGAAACGTGGAAAGGCGTTGAGGTTTATAAGAAGAGGACTAGGAAGGTGTGGCAGAGACAGGGAATTCCAGAGGCTAGCCCAGACTTCAAAGTCTTCTTTCCTTTTCCTGCTAATCTCATAATGTCTTTGAGCTTCTCCACAAACAGCTGCAGCTGTTAGCAAAAATTCTTAACTCCTTAATGTTCTAACCCCCTAGAAGTCTCAGACAATTTCATAAAGACCAAAGTTGACATACCTTATAAAAACAATGGATTTTGTTTTACTTTTTTCTATCTTTTTATATTAGAGAAACTTTATTGGTTCACATCCGAGAAGCAGCCATTTACACAATATGACCTCATTGATGCTACTATATGCAAAACAGTGTTTATAAAGAGTAGGACTAGGTAGGGAAGAGAGAACAGAGGTAAGGTGCTTTCCTTCCATGCAACTAACCCTGATTTGCCATAAGGGACTTCCAGAACTTTTTCCTAATCACAGAGCTGGTATATGTGACCCAACACTGCCATATGTGACTCAACCCTCCTCCTTGCAAAAAAGTGAGAAATTTCAAAATTTCAAAATGAGTGCAGCTAGAGAAATGACTACATTGAGAACTATCATAACAATGCGAATAAATAAGGGAAGTGGAAAGAGTACAGGCGGGGGTGGGGTGGGGAGGAGGGAGATTTGGGACATTGGTGATGGGAATGTTGCACTGGTGAAGGGGGGGTGTTCTTTACATGACTGAACCCCAACTAGAATCATATTTGTAATCAAAGTGTTTAAATAAAGATATAAAAAACATGGCAATTCACAAAATGGGCTATTAAAAGTGGGTTAAGATGATTAACAATAGGGGAAGTGTTCATATATTTAAGTGCAACATTATTGAAGAGCTAATTGACTCTCATCATTCAAGATATGTTCAGGTCGGGTTAAGATGCCATGGTTGGGGCTGGAGAGATAGCATGGAGGTAAGGTGTTTGCCTTTCATGCAGGACGGTGGTTCAAATCCCCGCATCCCATATGGTCCACTGTGCCGGCCAGGGTGATTTCTGAGCATAGAGCTGGAGTAACCTTTTAGCGCTGCCGGGTGTGACTCAAAAGACCCCCCCCCCAAAGAAAAAGATGCCATGGTTGCAAAGCACAGGAAGTGACTCCTAGATTGGTTGAAGGGTTACACATGGTGGCAGTGGTTGATGAAGCTGAAGAGGGAGAAAAGAAGTGAAGCAAAGTGATGAAAACCATCATTAATAGCACATGCTTAGCAATTATCTTAGGAAGAACACTGCTTTGTTGATGTGTACTATTGTTTGGAAGAGGGTAAGATGGACACATAGGAGAGATACAGCTACACATCTGTGTTAATTATGCTCTGGGCTAGGCAGAGAGGTATGGAGCTTGCCTTGCATGTAGCCTATCAAATCTAATCCTTACATTCCAGTACCATCAGGATCAATTTCTGGGCACAGTACCAGCAGTTAATTTGACTGAAAGAAAAAAAAAAGAAGAGAAGTTTGCCTTTTATAAAATGTTTCCACATATCTCATTTAATACAAGTGGAGAGGGAACTGGAATTTAGAGATTTTTTCACACTGCTCTTGGCAAAACAAGAACTCAAATACTAGTTTGTAACTCTAAGCGTAGCTCCAATTTTGCTCAGTACATCACACGATAAAACGAAGTCTAGGAAGTGTATAAATCTGAATTGAAATGATGTCAGTCAGTAGGAAGTAATGTAAAACACAGACCTGAGAAAATACCTTAAGTCTTGGTGTTTTCTCTTTAGAATAGTGAGACCCAGTTAAATTCCTGGCTTTCATGAAATTATACTAAGAAAGCTTCCCTTCCTGTTTTCTGGTTTGTTTAGATTGGCTTTTGGTTACAACAAACACTGCTCAAGGCCTCTTCCTGGCTCTGTGCTCAGAGGTCAGTCCCAGAGGGATTTGGGAACCGCACATGGTGCCAGGGATCAATCCCAGATTGGTCACATGCAAGATAACCCTATCATTGTACTATCTCTCTGGCTCAGAAGATATTCCCTTTACTGACTTCCTATACCACATCAACTAAAGCACATAATACATTTATTTACTTTTTGTTATTATTTTATTTTTTATATTAATATTGTTTTATTAATTTTTGTTGATTGATAATGTACTCAACACTATATTTTTACAGGACCATGTGGAGCCACGATAGAGATTGGGGACTTACATATACTATAGATGTGATCTGCACTGGTGTTACATCTTTGACCCCATCAGTTTATTTTTTATCAACATATGCTCAACTATAAATGGCTAAGCATAAGATACTATTTTATTTTATTATTTGTTTTTGTTTCTGCTTTTGAGCCACACCCATTGATGCTCAGGGGTTCCTCCTGGCTATGTGCTCATAAATTGCTCCTGGCTTGGGGGGGGACCATATGGGATGCAGGGGGATCAAACGGCGGTCCGTCCTAGGCTAGCACATTCAAAGCAAACGCCTTATCTCTAGTGCCACTGCTCTGGCCCCAAGATACTATTTTATGTTTAATAGTTTCCTCAGGTTAACTAGTATGGTACTAGAAAATATAAATAGATTTATTAGATCATGCTTTATAGTGCTTTGGGATATAATTCAAGTATTGGCTAAGCAAAATATATCTTGTGAGGAAAAATAGACTATACTGATTAATACAGAGATTAGTAAAATATTAAAATTATGATTTTTCCAGATCAAAAATCTGATGTTTGGATACTATTCATTTATCTGTCAGTGGCTCACAGCTTTATTTTTCAAATATACTAATGGTCAAGTTTAAATTTTTATTGTTGCTATAGGAGGATTTTATTTAACATATCTTGGTACAATTATTTAGACATTCATAAAACACAATGCTATGCCTTCTCTGTTTCAAGTGCTGTCCCGTAAAAATGAACTAACCCTTTAAAATTTTTTCTGTCTTGTAATAAGGATTTTCTCTAAAATCAGCTATCAAAGCAAGGAGTCCTACTTTGACTCAAATGGAAATGCTACTGTCAAAAGAATATCATAAAAAGATTAGGGTACAAAAATGAAAAATTGTTGAGATAATTGTTGACATCAGAAAGAGGGCCCAATTCATTTGAAAGCATGGGTGGAATATCTGATAGAGCCAAACCAGAAAGTCTAATCTAGAAGATCCACCAAGAATAACATGATTCAAAACAGATAATGCCATAGAAGATCCTAAATGATTGCATTAATCTAAAACATTCCTTATACGTCAAGGTTTATAATGCAATAATTTAACTTTTGTCTTAACGTCTCAGTCAGATGAGTCATAAATAGAATAGGAATCAGGCAGACAAATTTCTATTGGCAGAAACTCACTGAATTCAGGATTTGTGTTTTTTGTCTGTGTTTACATTCCCATTATATGAAGCTTGCTAAGTTTTTACTGGCTTATATATAAGCTTTATCTATATATAGAGGGGGAAAAGAGAATCTTTTCTCCTTTATGTCATTAAGAAAAGCTTTGTCTGAAAGTGATTAATAAGACCAGAAATAAGAAAGTAGTACATAGACAATTGCAAACACATTTGCTCCCAAGCAGTAAACAAAGAACAGATGCAAACGTTGAATGTTCTAATAAATCAGTGATATAGCTGGATTTGTATTAACTTCTAGAAATGCTCAAGTTGATTCTTAGAACCGATCTGCAAATTTAAATGTCATTTTCTTCTTTCCCAGTGGGAAGTATAATCTTAGCGACTTGACATGCAATAAAATAACGGAAACATCATCCTAGATGTAGGCCTCAGGTGATCAAGGTGCTAGCCTTATGGTTCTGATGAATGACTTTCCTTTGAACCTCATTTTCCTAATCTGTGTAGTGAATTTAAAAATGAGTGCTTTGTCTGTGTTCCAGTGTTACTGAGATGATAAAATGAGTTCATGTAAATTCTGAAATGAAAGTTTCTTGTGCTACAAAATGCTATCCCCAGAAGAGAAAAATATTCATTCCAAAGGACAGATGCACACACTTAATCACTGAAGCTCTCAGTACAATAGCTAAGATTGGGAATCAGCTTAGATGCCCAATGATAGATGAGATAGATGAGTGGTTCATGAAGATGTCGTATATATACATATGGAATATCATATAACTATAAAGAATAATGCAATTATACAACTCATTGCAATGCAGATAGAACTGGAAGATATCATGTTAAATGAAGTAAGCCAGAATAAAAAAGGATGAACATAGGATTTCAGTCACCTATATGTGGAATATAGAATAATTGAATGAGAGAGTCATTGGTTTAAAGTAAGGATGCCTAGATCACCTTTGACTGAGTATAGGAAGGAAAAGTAAAGAAATAGAGTGGAGGGGAGGGAGAGAAAGATGAGAAATTTCAGAGTGGGTAGAGGTCAAGGGAGGTGTTAGGGAAGGACAGAAATAAATATTCAATATTCAAACCACAGAGTTAACAACATTGAAATTATGGGACCCAAACTTTAACAACCAAACTCCAAAAGGTACTGTCAATAAGGCATAACAGGGTGGGTGAATTTAAAATGGGACCTGGGAACATTGCGGGGAGGTTGATATTGGTGATGGGATTGGTGCTGAAATACTGTATGTATAAAACTCAACTGGAAATAACTTTGTAAATCATAGCAGTTTAATAAAAAATTAAAAATGATAACAGACCTTCTTAAAGATAAATAAAAATTATTTATGGAGTTAGAAGTCAACTGTGCGTATATAAAGATATATAAAGTTAAATATATATAACTACTATTATATTAGTATCTTAGTAATAGTAATAATAATTATGTGTAAGGTAGAGTGTCTTTATGTCTAAGTAAATTAAAAATAATTCTTCTGTGAGTTCCCACCTAAGTAAAATGATCTTGATTGTGGTATGGCCATATTTGCATTACAAATTCTTCACTAGGTAATGCTGACATCCTCTATGAGCTGGCATATAGGCATCTTGGATGGGGCATGTGTAACTTTAATTTTGGGCTTTGGCTCCAGGATAAGATAAATAGGAGTCAATTCTGAATCCGGAAATGAATGAGCAACGTAATCAGCTCACATTAGTTAATATAGTGCTAGAATCTTCTTCCCAAGATTGATGAGAGGATAAAAGAAAAGGATGAAACTATTACCTAATATATAGCCGTATGCAAGATTTTTAGATATGTACAGTGCTTAATGACTAGTATTTATATTGGTGTGAGAAAGGATATCAAGAGCCAAAAAGCCTGCTTCTGACATTTACTTGATTATTATGCAAAAGTAATCAGTGATCTCCAAGATAAATGCTTTTAACCTGTTCTATCCTCTTTTATGCAATATTGGTTTTTTAGATGAGTCTTTAAAAAGCTGTTAAAATTTAGAATTTTATTATTATTATTGTTTGTTGTTGTTGTTTCTTAGTCTTATTACAGCTTTGTTCAGTGGTTATTATTGGCTCTGTGCTCAGAAATCTCACCTAGAGGCACAGAGGACCATTTGGGATGAATCCTCATTTGTCTTGGATCGGTTGCATGCAACACAAATGCTATACCGCTGTGCTATCTCTCTGGCCCCTAGAATTTTATTATAATTAATGTTTTGTTTGGCTTTTAAGGCCTTGCTCAGGAAACACTGGGGCCACTCCTAGAGATATTACTATTTGGGTCGGATATTTAATGATAAGTCTAGAGGAGTCAGTGCTGTCAGAAGCCACTAGGGTCACATTTGACTGGATGCTGGGATGAAAGAAGTAGATGGTGCCTGAAATCAAACTTGGATATGCTTTGTGCCTATACACAGCATGTATCCCTGATGCCTCTATCAATCCTTGGCCTCTGGAGAAACAACTTTAAGGAGTACACCATTTTCACATTAAGTATTACTCTTTTATTATGGATGCTGGATTCATTTGCTTTTTTGTCACCAAGTGGTGAGCACTTGGTTTCTAGGAAGCTAATATCTTCTGCAATTTTATAGGTATCTGGATTGTATAGTTTATAATTCTCCTCCTCCTCCCCCCCTCCTCCCCCCCTCCTCCCCCCTCCTCCTCCTCCTCCCCCCCTCCTCCCCCCCCCCCCCCCCCTCCTCCTCCTCCTCCCCCCCCCCTCCTCCTCCTCCTCCTCCTCCTCCACCTCCTCCTCCTCCTCCTCCTCCTCCTCCTCCTCCTCCTCCTCCTCCTCCTCCTCCTCCTCCTCCTCCTCCTCCTCCTCCTCCTCTTCTTCTTCTTCTTCTTCTTCTTCTTCTTCTTCTTCTTCTTCTTCTTCTTCTTCTTCTTCTTCTTCTTCTTCTTCTTCTTCTTCTTCTTCTTCTTCTTCTTCTTTTCTTTCTACTTCTTCCTCCAAACCCAGAGATGATCAGAAGTTCATTACTCTTGAATTTGTACTCAGGAGTTACTCTTGGTGGTGCTATAGGGGACCATATGGGATACTAGGGATTGAACTTGAGTCATCTGCATGCAAGACAATTACCCTACTTTTCCAGTAGGAAATTTCCTAAATTCCCTATAGTTTTGCTCTGGCACCATTTATAGTCCTTTCTTTTGATGACTTATGGCTGGATGTCCTTTGATTGTCCTTTATTTTTGTGACAATCTTTAAGGAAGCCTTTTCCTTTGCCATCCCACTTGATTGGGGCTGGAATGTTCCAATGGCTGTATCCTCTTTCACAAGCTAAAAAATTCCAATGGCTTGAGTGATTCAGCTTTGAAGGTCTTAGTGTCACCTGTGTCAGACATTTATTTTTATTCCATTTTGTGTCAAAGATGCATCTTGGAGATGTGTCTCTTCCATCTGTCTATCTAACTCAAATATTTATGTTTTAGTGGCATATAAATCCTATATTAAGTTCTTTACAACCAATTCTTTTTTTTTTTTTTTTTTTTTTGGTTTTTGGGTCACACAGGGCAGCGCTCAGGGGCTACTCCTGGCTCTACACTCAGAAATCACTCCTGGCAGGCTCGGGGGACCATATGGGATGCCAGGATTCGAACCACCGTCCTTCTGCATGCAAGGCAAGTGCCCCACCTCCATTCTATCTCTCTGGCCCCAGTACCCAATTTTTTCATAGCCTTTCTGTTCCTTTAGCCTTAAGACAGCTGCACAGATATACAGGAATGATTGTTGATTCACATTGCTATTGTTATTTTATCTTTTTATTTTGTTTACTTGGTGGGAGGTGGTTCGCAAGTAGTGTTCAGAGGCCATAAGAGCCACTTGGAGTAATATTAAGCCAACCAGGCCAGAGGATTCGATGGTTAAATTTAGTAATGCTGGGTGCCACAAGGGCCACTATGGTAGTAGTTTGGGGCATAAAGGGAGGACTTTGTGAAGAGGACCAAACTCGGGATTTCACACATGAAATTTAAACATTCTAGTTCTTTGATTCATGATCCTTTCTCTTGATTCACATAATCCAATGGCTTTCTCATGATGATAATATGAAGGTTATATACATTTATGTTAAAATATATGTTCACAGATGCATATATGTAAAATTTATTTATGAATATGTATACAGAAATACACATGTGGGTGTACTTTAAATATATTTATCATTAATATAATGTTTTGTTAACATAGATGCATGAAATAATGTACACAAAAATTCTGTAAACAAATGTAAACATAAATGTTAACATAAACAAATGTACAAACAAAAATAAATACTCTATAAACAAATGTAAACATAAATGTTGACATAAACAAATGTTAACATAAACAAATGTAAACAAAAATGTTAACATAGATGCATGCAATAGTTTACACAAAATAAATACTCTGTAAACAAATATACCAAAGTAAGTATATACTCATATATATTTAATCTTATTAAGTTTATTTTTTTTCTTTTATGATGGGTCTAGATTAGAAATGTGAGAATATGCGAAGGAATCTTAAACCATCATCCCTTTGTTACCGATAGATTGGTAGGTAAACCTGATAATGTACTTTGGGAAAGTAATAAAACTTAAGAAAAGATCATCCAGCTCTGATGTAGCCCAAAGGAATGAAGAAAATATTTCTTTGTATCAAATATTTCCTTCATTCCCTTGGGCTACATCAGAACTGAATACAAACCCTGAGATTTTTGGAGAGAAGAAACTGAGGCACCACCCAGACATAGATTTCTAAGCGTTAACCAGAGTAGTGTAGACCATTCTGGAAAGGAGAAGCTATAGACAAATTTAAAGTTCATGATGATATTATGAAAAGACCATCAGCAGTGCAGAGCTTTTCCTGTAGCAACAACAAGATTAATGTATATGAGTAGAGAACATTTTAGACAAAAAAAAATAAAAGTAACATTTGGAAGAATTGAACTTGTCTTTCCAAAAGCAACTCCTCCAAATGGTATGCCCTAGTCCCTGTTCTCTCTTTTTTCCTTGTTTTTGTGTCACACCGAACAGCATTCAGGGATTACTCCTGGCTCTATGCTCAGACATTGCTCCTGGCAGGTTCAAGGGACCATATGGGATGCCGGGATTCGAACCACCATCTTTCTGCATGCAAGGCAAATGCACAACTTCCATGTTATCTCTCCAGCCACTCTGTTCTCTCTTAAATACACATTTCATTGACTTACTTTCTCAAGCATGAATTCTTTGAATCTATACCTCTCTTTTTGCTTTCTGTTCAGAGAAGATCATTTTCTTTTTTGAACACATACTCCTTTCTTTTTCTTTCTTTATGTCTTTCTAAGTAAATTTAGTTTAATAAAATTATTTTGCTTCACTATTTTATCTCCTTCTAAAATTTTTGTCTGCAAGGAAAGGTGGAGGACACAAACTCTTCTGCTGAAGTTAGAACTTACTTTCCTTTCCTCCAAATAGCAATTTGGAGCCTGAGAAATTATTCATTCAATATCTTATTCCAGTTACTCCCTAAGCAATCAGGTGGCAGGAATTATTTCCCATGCTATGTAGGAACTTGGACATCAGATATAAGTAGATGATTTGGTGTGACATTAACATCTATGCCAGATGTTTACTATGTAGATAAGTTTTTTTAATCCCGACTCAAGTCAGACATTTCTAAAGGTATATGTAGATGAATGAGGTAGGTCAGGTAGAGAAGTAGAAACACTCTTGACTTAAGTCTACCTTCCTGGGTTCCAACTTTATTGAGCCAGCAGAAATGCTTCTGTCTCTGCTTTGGGATGGACTGTCAAGTCTCCATTCCTCTCTAGGGGACTATTATACTGCTTCTGAGTTGTGCTGTATAACACGCTATCAATCCCTGGTATGGGTTAGCCTATTTGTGGCCCCCTGGATAATTTGACTTTACAAAGGTTGTCAGGGCTAATTTCATTTGCACACAATTGGGTGTGTTCAGTGTGAATTTGTTATAGGAAAACTCCATTTATTATAACCTTAAAGTTTCAAACCATGTGAAATGAGTTTATTTCTCACTGAACCTAATTTAAGAAGGATGGCATGCCCATTTTCTCTCCTTTTATTTGTAAAACAAAATGTGTGTGCTTCCTAAAGAAAACATCAATGTGTTTGTGAAATACACATGAACATGACATTTATGCATGAGAAAAACTCACTATCACTACTTCTTAAGTGTACATTGCATAACCATACAGGCAATTCATTTGCCAGCCCCCAAAATAAAGACTTGCAATGAACACAATTCCAGTCATGTAATCCTGTTAGTTCAAAGGGAGTTTCAATAGCCCTGACGGATGGACCCCAAGAGAACTAGCTCACTGTATGAAAAGAAACCACACACGTCTGTTTTTATGTACACATTGGTACTTGTTGACATACGATTAAATTGTTTTAATAGGGCCTATTTAGAAAGGTATATCTCATGCTAGTTAAGACCCACTACTATGGAAAGTACACCGTATATTCAAAATATTACTCTCGCAGGAAAATTGTAATTACAATGTTTAGACTTTGGAGCCAAACTCGGCAGCTTTGTCTTGTCATCGGAAAACCCACAGGAGGTTAAAATTGTATCTGTCATTGAGTCAGTAGTGACAAGAAACAGGATGATCACCTGGGGATTCAGTGGAATAGGCAGGGTGTGGGTTGCCACACAATTAAGCACAGTTCTGCTTGATTATTTCTGGTCACAGCTGCCGTCTAGATACAGACTCACTGTCAACCTTCTTTCAGACTGAGAACACATTTTTTTATAACCTGTATTTACCACTACTTTCTCTCAAAAATGGCAGAGAGTAATATATTTTTTTTCAGCTAGAGACACATATTGCCAAAGGGGACACATTTGCCTGGTGAATAAGTAAATCTAGTCCTAGTCACACAAACAGTTGATTCTTTTTGCTCTCATCCTATCGTTGAATCCCTGAGGTGCTTTTAGTCATCCCATCTAAAATAAGTAATCACATGGTACTGAGTATGGATATGGATCAGTTACTCAACTCTTTGGGCTTAGGGAGAAACATGGAGATTCAGAACAGTACTGCATGGGGCCAGAGCAGTGGCACCGCAGTAGGGCATTTGCCTTGCACATGGCTGACCCAGGACAGACCTCAGTTCTATCCCCTGGTGTCCCATATGCTCCCTCAAGCCAGGAGTGATTTCTGAGTGCATAGCCAGGAGTAACCCCTGAGAGTCACCGAGTGTGGCCCAAAAACCAAAAAAAAAAAAAAAAAAAAAAAAAAAAAAAAAAAAAAAAAAAAGCTCCAGTTTCATCACAAAAGTTCAATCTTCTTTTTGGACTCTAAAATTCTCAAAACAGCACTGGACAATTTTCTTTTTCCCATAAATGCTTCCTTTCCAAAGAAAGTTTCTTCCCAAGCAATGTTTCCTTTTTATAAGTGTCTTATTCTTATTGAAAAGGGAGCGAGTTGCACACATTGTCATATCCTGGTAGGCATTATGATTTCATGTCTCCTTCATCTGATTTCTAAGTACTCACTTTAGAACCATTTTCCCCAAACTTAAAGCTGAACTACAAACAAACAAAAAAGAAGAAATCTGAGACTGAGACAGAGACTACGGAATAGGTCGGATGAAAGGAGCAAGAACAATAGTAGAAAGTTCCACGGAGACTGTGCATGGTGGTATAGTTGATCCTTTCATAAAGGGACAAGTGGCCCTGTAAGCTGGACCTTGTTACAGTGATGAGAAGAAAAATATTATGATAAGAGAAAGAAGATGGAGGAAACTACTCAAATTTCTTGTTTCCCTTTAGGATATTTCTAATAAGTAGCACATCATTTGGTCAAGCATGTTTCCCTTGCTTTGGATTATTAAGGCTGCCAAAAATGAAACAGATTTGGAACACAATCCAGTGACAAAGTCCCAACACCCACAGGCTTACTGCACTGTAGACTAGTTATCTTGACATCTCCACCAGAGTGGAGGTTCATTAGTTGTCTTGGAAACTGTGGTGTTTGCCCTTTTAGAAACATACAGATCAACATCCTCAACACATTTTGTCCCTAATCATCTCCAGTATGCTAACTTTAACCCTTCTCCTAATCTGTGCAACTTTTACTTGGTCTCTTTACATCAGGCCTGTAAAGGGAAAAATCTGCAGTTGATGAAGATGATAGAACCAAAGAGTCACTTCTTTTTTTTTAATTAATGTCTTTATTTAAACACCTTTATTACAAACATGATTGCGGTTGGGTTTCAGTCATGTAAAGAACACCCCCTTCACCAGTGAAACATTCCCATCACCAATGTCCCAAATCTCCCTCCTTCCCACCCCACTTCAATTGCTTATTAACTATTTTGATATGCCAAAGCTCTCCTTATTTGCAAATAGAAAAAAATCTAGAACTGACGCCCATCGAAATATCTGGTAGATGCCATTCAATTTTATCATGATTAAGCAGTTTCCCTTAAATCACTAATGATTGATGTTATCCAGGACACAGTACTTAATACTGTTTTGCATGTGCACTTATCATCTGTATATAATTTTAATTTATTTACATACTCTGCACAGATGTGCTTTGAGTTCTCAATATATCAACATGTATCGAGGAACCACAATGCATCAGAACCAGGTGAAGTGTTTCAAACTGTATTCCATCTGAAGGAGTAAAGATTAAGAAAATAAAGAACAGTCCAGATATTTTTCATCTTGGAATATTTTCCTTTACTTTAGAATAAATAAAACAAAAAGAGTAAGTGTGGACCTGAGTAGCTATTTTTTTTGAGGGTGTTCCTAAGCTCTCAGGAACCCCAAGATTCTTCTCAGTGATTCTTGGCCAACTGTGTCAGTAATTCAAAGTGAGGGCCTGAGTATGTGTTTATGCAAAGCTTATGACATCAGGAATTACCTGAGTCACACCTGGTGCTGAGTGGCAGCCTTCAGGGTATGCCCAGAAATGCTCAGGAGGACCATTTTGTGCTGGGATCAAACTGAGATTACCTTTAGGTATGACATATGCCTTTATGCCTGCACTATCTCTCTAGCTCTGGAACAGCTATTTGAACATCCATTTTCCACAGATGTGTGAAGGATGAGAATAACTAGTTAAAGGTTTTATTAAATGTCCTAGGATCAATATCAGCATCCCTGGGAAATAGTTATGGATGCAGAATTCTGGATCCTAGACTAAGTCAACTGAATTTAATTCATTTTTTAAATATATTTTATTGTGATCAAAGTAAATTACAAGTCTTTCACAGTAATATTAAAGGAACATAGTGACAATGAATTAGGGCCATTCCCACCACCAGTGTTGTCCTCCCTCCACCCCTGTTCCCCTCATGCATCCCATACCTTTCTTTTCCCCTTTGCCCCATGGACTGCTAGTATAACAGGTTTTCTTTGTGGATAGCTTGTTGTAAGATTGGGTATAGATAGAATTCAGATTTTAATAAAATAATTAGGAGGCTAGCAAGTTGTTAAAGTGAAAAAGAGCTCTATTGTGCCACACACTTTAGTTGCCTCAACACTGTCAGACTACCACTTGGCCTGGCCCTTTTTCCTTTAAATCTGTACTGATGGCACCAAGAGACTACAAAGTAAAAAAAATTGAAATGAGACATGAGATGACTTTTCATTAAGTGCCAGACCTTCTAAAGCAGTGGGGCTGAGTGAGAGGAGAGAGAGGAAATAAACAGAGACAGAGAGATAGAAAAAGACAGAGATAGAGAAATGGAGACAGATACAGAAAAAGAAGTTCATTTATGATTACTAGTTCAAAATATGTTCCTCATTAGCATGCCAAAGTCCCCCTGCAGAGATAAGTATTTTAGTTGCTGCACTCACTCCGTGGGGCACATCCACCATAAACTATCTGTCAATACATCTTCTGTGTGATTCAGTAGCACCTTGCTTTGTACATGTGCTAGGGGAATATTTTTTATTGGTAGCTGCATAGTAAATATTATCGCCATCTCTGTTCCTCCATTTGCCTCTTACCTGCTGGTTTTCTTTTCACCTATACCTTAATTTTGAAGTCAAGATTAAAATCCAAGCTTTGATGCTCCAAACTTAGGTACCCTGCTTCACTCATAGCGCTTACTCACTGGGTATTTATTGTGTGTATGTAGATGTACATGCCTATGATGTGTGTATGCATGTGCTCACAGGCATGCACACACATCTATTTTAATGTGGAGACAGAAGGATACATAGAGCAATAGGTTCTAAGTAAGAACATCACAGTGTTCTCTAAATGATCTTTATCAAGACTCAGACTTGGACCCTCAAGTTTATCTAGTTGTAAAAGGAAGAATTGAGCTAGTCATCCCCAAACTTCTCATCAGTTCAAACTTGCTATATATTTTTTTGGCAATTACCACTAAATATATAACAGTGTTCATTACTTTAAAAATCCACTTTAATAGGGCCCGGAGAGATAGCACAGCGGCGTTTGCCTTGCAAGCAGCCGATCCAGGACCAAAGGTGGTTGGTTCGAATCCCGGTGTCCCAAATGGTCCCCCATACCTGCCAGGAGCTATTTCTGAGCAGATTCAGGAGTAACCCCTGAGCACTGCCGGGTGTGGCCCCCCCAAAATTCCACTTTAATAGGCATCATACTTTTGCATAGATCAAGAATGAACAGCAACTCATCACTGCTACGCAAAACGATATGGTACTGTCATCATCACAAAATAGGCAGGCTAAACTCAAATAGAATGTTGGGAATTAGATTATGATTTATACAATAAGTACTGAGGTTCCAGATACTGTGCTAAAGGCTAGTGAGAGAACCCTCAAGACCAAAGCCGACAAGTTCTAGTGACGGTAATATGGCAGTATGGTATGTTTTCTTCAAACTTAGAGTTACAAAGAGAGTTCTCATAAAGTAGGAGAGTGGAGGATAGATATGATGGTTCAGGTGACTTTCGTAAGGTAACTTTTCTTATTAACAGGTGAAATTGGAAATCACATGATAATGTATTGTGCACAAACACGAGACTGAAGGAACTAAAAAAAAAACAAACAGTTTATTGCAGCTGAAGAGCACAAATTTAAAGGTAGACACTTAACAGGAAAAGGGAACCATGATCCCATATATTTGTCTAAATACCTAGAATTTCGGTTGTATATATCAAGAGAATTCTGTCTTTTTCACAAAGGAGCTGCATTCCTGAGATCCAAGTTATGTGGAAGGGTGCAGTAAATGAGCCTGGACCAAAGATTCACCTAAATACACATTTCTCTATCCTCTTACAAGCTCCAAGAATTACATTTGGTTCTTTCATAGTGATGGACCAGGAATCCACAATTTTAAAAACAAGAGAGGAAGAGAGAGAGAGAGAAACAGAAAATAGAGACTGACATTCTTAAAGTTAATACAAATAGCAAATAGAAGATCCTGAATTCACTTCCATGTACCTTGGGTTTTCAAGTTTCCTTGAGTTTTAAAAAATCTGCTTAAAGCTATGATCTTTCTGTAAGTGGTTGTTTCCCACTGTCTCTGCTGCTCACCATGGTCACTCATTATTTTACCCTGATCCCCAAGCTGCATAAACCTGTGGGCAGGGAAGAAAGAGGAAAGGATGCCGCAGGGCCTGTTGGGCCTGATGAAGCTGTGGGGATTGGAGAGGCTCCTCCTCCCTCCCACTCTGTTCCACTTAATTTGGCTTTGCAAAGGCAGACCATTGGGACTGGGGTTTATCACTAGTAACTTCCTTTCCCAAGAAATGTGAGCCCTGTGGATATGAAGCATAATTGGTGAAGTACTTGGAGGTTTCTTGAATATAAAGGACTATGTAGGTGTATAAAATTATTACTACTTTCTTCAAGAAGCAGTCTTTTAAAAGGCACATAATTTTCAGCTTTCCAACTAGACTGGCCTATGGCCATATTTAACATTAATATCATATTCCTTTCAGTGATATAATTAGGATGTTTACTGTGACTAGTTAACTCTTGGCTTGAGAAATATATTATGTAACATTATCTTTGCTCCATTACTAAGTGCTAATGAGATAGGAAGCCATTCTGAAGACTCTGATTTCATAAAAGAGAGGAAAATATCTTTAATACATCTAATTTTCTGCCAGGACAGAGAAATTCAAAGTATGTCATAGATGTGTAACGTTTATTGCAATTAAAAAAGTTGATTTCAATTAATTAATAAACAAGTTCCTGTGTTGAAAATTTCCTCGGGGTACTGATCTTTTTTTGGTGATAAAATGACCAATTGCTTTAGAATATGAGACATTTCATTGAGTTTAGATCATTTTCAGTAAGACTAAGAATTTAGTAAGACTAAAAATTTTAGTAAGACTTAGATAATTTTATAAGTTCATGCTAAGACAAAATTTCAAGGATTTCTCTAAAACTACTGCATGCTTTTTAATAAAATAGGTTTGGATATTTATTTTTTAAAGGATAGACCTGATAATGTTTTCTCCTTGAAGACACCATGATTCACCCTATTTACAGGTCTTTCCCTGGTTCTTTTTTTTTTTTAACTTAAATTTGTGTTATTTTTTTTTATTTATTATTTTAAACTTATAATATCTTTCTTTAAGTATTGTGATTACAAACATGTTTGTCGTTGGGTTATAGAAAAGAACACCTCCCTTTACCAGTGCAATCTTCTCACCAGCAATGCCCCTCATCTCCCTCCTCCCTTACCCCTTTGCCTTTCTTTGAGACAGGCATTCTATTTCTCTCACTATTATTGTCATGATAGTTGTTAGTGTAGTTATTTCTCTAACTGTACTCTCCACTCTTTGTGGAAAGCTTCATATCATGGGCCTGTCCTTCCAGCCCTCATCTCTATTGTCTCTGGGTATTATTAAAATAATGTCTTCCTCAAAGAAGAAATACAAATGGCCAAAAGACACATGAAAAAAAATTGCTCCACATCACTAATAATCAGGGATTTATGAAAAATAAAAGATTATTTCTCTGGTTCTTATATGGGATGACTCTTCACTGTCATAACTCAGTTCCATAACTTAATTTCAGTATACTTTTCTTACACTTAATTATTCCAAGGTCTAATATTTCTAGAAAGAAAAAAATTATTTTTCTAATTTAAAATTGCTTCATTTATTATACCTTTATAATTGATACTTTGTGCATATTTTGATGTACATCTTAATAAAGTATTTGTAAGAAAAATCCATGTAAAGCACCAACCAGATCAAGACTGACATGAAACCAGCAGCCTCCCAAAATACTCTCTGAGTTCTTTCCATTCAGAAGAAATCAAAGTGACTATTCTAAGTATAGCAAGAAAGATAAAATTTTGAATAAAAACATTGAATTAATATTATGGTATATGACATTCTATAGGTTTTAGCTATACAACATAATCCATATGTGCTATCTATGTTTACCTCTCAAAGACCCATATGTATTATTTGCTTTATTGCTGTGGGAGGCATCATGGTAGCTCTGGTGGGCATGAGGTCCTAGGGATGCCATCCAGTGCCTAGGATATGGAAGGTTCTAACTTGGGTCACATCCCAAAAGTTTAATGTTCATCATAAAAATTACATATGACCTTAAAAATACACTTTTGATTTGGCCAACTCCATAGACTCACTCTAATCTTTAAAGGGTTATACAACAAATAATGAAAATTCATGGATACATTAGGCATACAACTTAAAAAAGGAAATCTCAGGAGGACAGGGAGAGCCAAGTCCCCACTCTGCCAGAGCCATGCTGCTGCACTCACCTCCCATAACAGCTACTTCATCAACAAGCCTGCTTCACCACCCAACCATAGAGCTCTGTAGAGATGCCAAGCAACCAAATATCCAGGTATGCAGGAATTTAGGCTGGCAAATGCAAAACTGTTTTGGAGTGAGTTCAGGAACCCTCCTTTCTGCCTTTTGTACTTCTGTAGGTCCCGGCAATTGATATCATACCCCACAAAGCTGCAATATCAGCTACAGAGTTTGGAATACCTGAACTGAGAGGCTGCATACAACTTCATTGCATGAGGTCATGCAACAATTCTATTTTTTTTCTATACTGTCATCCAAGTAGGAACATACCCAGTTAGACATCAATGAAGATTCAAAGCCACCTAATGTTCCAAAACAAAATAATTGAAAATCAATGAGCAATAAATTGCTCAGACAATCTTCTAGAATGACTTAATGACATCATTGCAAGATACATTGGTAATATATTATAAGGAGAGCAGCTTGGGAATAGGTGGAAATCTGGGGACAATGGTGGAGGGAATTTTAAGGTGATGATGCAATTTGTTTTGGCACCTATGTATTATGAACAACAAGGTAATACAATATATTCAATTAAAGTAATTAATAAAAAATTATTTTTAGAAGTATTTAGACAGAAAGGTTTGCTTGATATTTACATGCTTTCCATTATCTTCACATCTAGTTTTTCCTTTTATTAACAGATTATATTCGTGCATATGTGGCATTATTCCTAAGGTTTATGGTTCCCTTTTTAAGGTCTATAGCTCACTTAGAATTTACCTAATGGCCTTTTTCTATTTCAATTTTCTTACCAAGATCTATGCTGTATTTATTGGTCATGTTTCCTTAGTTTTTTTTTTTTTTTTCCTTTCTGAGGTAGATTCTTGGACTCGTTTTGATGTTTCTGCCAAGTGTTTATGTGGTATTTTGGAGATGTCTCAGTGTGGGATTTCTATGATATTTTGTTCATATTACATTTAGGGAGGAAGACTCCGCAGGCCAATTGCCATTTTTTATTGCAACAAATCAAAAGTGCAAACTCTCAGTATGATTTTAAGTCTAATGTTGGACTTGACTGCCTTGCTAAGGTCGTATCTGTCAAGTTTCTCATTATGCTGCTTTTTCTCTTACTATCCATATTTTAAAAAATAAGTCAGTACTAGGGACTATAGAGATAGTACAATGAGAAAAGCATTTGCTTGATCTTTGGGACTCGTATAGTCCCACAAACAACAATCAGGAGTGATCCCTGAACACAGAATTTGCAGTAAGCCCTAAGCACCACTGTGTGTGGTGCAGAAAAAAAAATAACAAAATAAATAAAGAAAAGAAGTCAATGTATGCAGCACATAAAAGAAGTGAGTACTCATGTCCTTTTTCCTCAAAGGTAGTATACCTTCATAGGTTATCTAAAATAATTGTTCACGAGAGATTTGACTTTTATTCTTCACTTACTAATGTTGTAAACCATTTATAATATGTGTTCCCGAATGTGTATTTTATACTTTGGCTTATATTTCAAAGCTACTTTATTCCTTTATTTATTTTGTCCCAGTTTTCCCAATTTGGACCTTTCCTAGTTATTTTAGTTTTTATCTGTGCTTCTTTTATGTATCCCTATCAGTAGATTGGTTTCTAAAATATTTTCAAATGTGAATCACAGATAGTAAAATGGATAGGTTATCTGTATAGTATGTGGCTAACCCAGGTTCAAACTCTAGCCACCCATGTGGTCTTGAATCCATCAATAATAATTCCTGAATCCAGAGCCAGAGGCAAGCCCTGAGGACCACTAGAAGTTTTTCTCCAATGTTTTTTTTCTTCTTTAATGTTTGAAACATACCCTATTTCCTGGCATTTTAAGATGCTTCTGACTCCTCTCTTAAATGTTCTTTTTCAGGAGAAGAAAACATCTGGTCACTGTGGTTGTGTTTTTTTAATGGATGTGTTCAGTCTTTAAATGAGCCTGATAATAGATATAGTTTATGGAAATCCCTTTCCATATTCCCCATCTTTCCTTCCTTGCAATGGTACCTTTTGGGAATATATTTGTGATCTCTCCACATAAAAGTGACCTATGCCATTCTTTCTCCTCAGGTGTCATACATGGCGGGAGAGGGTGGATGTAAACAAGTGGATGCTGATCAGGATGCTAGCTGAAATTGCTCTACAGAACAGGTGGGGAATAGACCTAGGCTCTGAGAGAACAGTGTTTTTATGCTAAAAAGTCAGGAGTCACCCATGAAACACAGCAGGTGAAGGCTAGTTTGTAGGAGCAGGAAAGGGGATGGAAAGATTCTGCCACTTGGTCTGAACAGTGTTTCAATCACTCAGGAAAACCTCCCTGACTAGGATGCTTGTGCTAAAGTCCCAGTATGTACCCACAAATAGTAACAAGGATGAGGAACTTCAAAGAGAGTCAAAGATTTGACTCAGGTCCTAAGAAGGGGAGGAAATGTTGAAACCTGAATTCTGAACAAGGAGGGCGCCATTTTGTAAAGTCCACATGGCAGGCTTCTCAGTTCTGAGCAGGGAGAGGTGCCATTTTGTGAGAACCACATGGTATAAACCACATGCTAGGTCTTCACAAGCCTATTTCCATAGACCCCACTCCAAGCTACCTGGCCATACCAGGTAGCCTATCAGGGAAGAACAAAGGAGCAATAGGAAGGTACCCTTAAACAACAGAAAATCATTTTAAAGATCATCAGAAAGCTGGAACATCCTTGTATCCTTTCCCTATATAATTTTCCTCATGATCTTGGGCTGGGCTCATCTCCTTCTGGGGATGGCCCTGGCTGGCCAGTGCAGAGAAATTGTTGGCAGATAGATTAAAGTATTAACATTTTTTTTTAGCTTGGGAATTTTTTTTATTTTAATCAAAGTGGATACACATCCTTCACAATAATATTCTAGGTACATAGTGATATTGAATCAGGGGCATTCCCATCCTTCCACCCCTGTTCCCAGAATGCATCCCATATCTCTCTCTTTTCCCCCACAGGCTACTAGTATAGGTGGTCCTCTCTGTGTCTGGTATGTTGTAAATTGGGTATCTATCTATTCTGTTGTCTTTGGCTTTGGATTTGGTGCCTAAATTTGATTCTTTTTTATTTCTACTTAATGTTCATATAACTGTTTGGTCTTGGTACCCTCCATTATTTCCCCCTCCATTTTTGGAACAAGATGGTTCAAGTTGTGTAGCTCTGTTTAAGGAAAGAGGAATAATAATAATAATAATAATAATAATAATAATAATAATAATAATAAAGTGGGGCAAAAATCAAACAAGCAAAAAATGAGGGGAGTCTTTCTAGAGGCTTTATCTATCAGTTTAAGAGCAGAGAGGGAAAAAGAAGAGAATCAACAGTACAAAAAATAAAATAAATATAAATATAAATAAAATAATAATAAAAATAAAATTAAAGGTAAAAAAATCAAACAAAAACTCAAAAAGCACCAGAGCAATATAGACAGCAGCCATACAATAACCACGGTCCTGAAATAAAAATAAGACAAAGCCCAGAAGAAAAAACAACAACAACAACAATAACAAAACTAAAATAAAAAATTTGATTTGAGCTTCTCTTTTTTTTCTTGCATAGGCACAGTAAATATTGCAGAGATAAGAAAGGAAATTCCCTTGGCCTAAGAGATACAGGGTTTCTCCACCTTTGATGTATACTGTCATAGAAATAACTGCAGTCTCTCTACATGCTCTTTTACTCTCTTTAGCTCCTTCTGTGATATCTGGAAACTTTCCGCTCTGTGGTGGGTGATAAAATCATGCCTCTGTAGCTAGTGAACTTGATATTTGCACAGGTCAAAGGACGGAGCCTAGGATGATGTTTTTCTTTACTGTTCTCGAAGTTGTGATGCATCACTGTTGTTTTAATCAGTCTTCTGTAATTGATGGTCTTGGGTTTTGCCCCAATCTTAGGATGAAGCCTAGGATAAGAGTCTTTCATTATGTTTCCAGAAGATCTGCTTGGTTGCAGTTGTTTCAGTCAGATCTCTGGAAATAGAGATCTTGGTTGCTGTACATATCATAGTCCAGGGCCTAGACTAGGGTTCTTTATATTGGTCTCAGGATAAGTTCTGCCCAATCATAGTCATCAAAGTCAATCTTCTGTAGATAGTGAACTTGGCTTTTGTACAAATAAAAGTATTAAACTTTTTTTTGTTTTGTTTTGTTTTTGTTTTTTGTTTCCGAGCCACACCCGTTTGATGCTCAGGGGTTACTCCTGGCTAAGCGCTCAGAAATTGCCCCTGGCTTGGGGGGCCCATATTGGATGCTGGGGGATCGAACTGCGGTCCTTCCTTGGCTAGCGCTTGCAAGGCAGACACCTTACCTCTAGCGCCACCTCGCCGGCCCCTAAACATTTTTTTCAAAGTGACCTATGCTATATGTATCACTGTGTGTGGATATAAGGGTAATTGCCACATAGCCATGCACAGTCAGGTGACTGAATAGAAGAGCAGAGGTAGTTTCAATATATGGTTTCCCTTTTCTTGAGATTATATATTATTTGATAGTTCTCTCAGTATTTATTGACTTGCAGCTAAGAACAACCCATGATCCATTCCAGTTCTGGTGCTGCTAGACCATCTGAGGTGAGGCAGTCTGTTTTTTAAGAATTTGGATGAGTCTGCTTTAGACAAGAACAAGATATGGGAGGGGAGGGGAGGGAGAGAGAAGATTCTCCTTGTTGTCATATGCCAACTCAAATTAACAACTAATGAAAGCAGATTGTATTTAGAAGATTCTAATATAAATTAGGTTAATGGTGACACATTTGAAGTTGTACACTGCAAAGTCAGTCTGTAATAACAAGCTAACAGATGTTGGCATTTTTATTATTAATTATACATTTCATTATCATCTGATTATTGTCAAACATCATTTGACAGAAAAATTATATAAATGATTCATACACATTTGTTATGTGGTGAAAGGGTGCCAGTATCTGTTTTATTAATGTAGTGATTTAAGTAGTCTGATATTCTAAAAATCACAAATTTCATCAAGACTAAGGAACCATCTATAGTGTGAAACAATAATACTTCTTTCAGCTGTCATTAATGGATTTTTATAGCATTTTAAGTTCTGATTCATTCTGCCCACTTCTCCATATTTTCTGGTATATGGTCAGAAATAGAGGTTTGTGTGCTCAGGAAATATTTCTAAACAGATACATGGGTCTTATTATATGTAATATCACTACTTCTAAAAATTACAGTTCATATGGAGAACCTATATAAACTTGCTGACAAAACTGAAAAACTGAGAAATTGAGTCTCTTGTGTTAAAAAAATAAAATTAAGAAACGAGTATAGAATAGATGGACACAGACAATAACATTTGAAATAACATTTTTTCTTTCCTTATCAACCTGGCCAGATTTTCATTTCCAGTATATAATCTAAGACACTATGTTGATTCATCAGCAGAATCTTTGACTTATGTATTACATTGGTATTGTAATACCATGGTAAGTACCTCAAAGTAGGCACTTCAAGATTTGTGATGTATGGTGGTAGAAGTCAAAGGTCAGGTGAACCTTTAATTAAACAGTTTCTCCATAACTGTTGTAGTGCATGTCACCAAGACAGCCAAGGGTGGCATGAACCTTTGAATGTTTTATTAATAAAGATTTATCTCTCAATTCCTCTCTTCCTCTGTCTATCCCTTTATAACCTTCATACCCTTCCTTCCTCCCTCCCTCCCTCCTTCCTTCCCTCCCTCCCTCCCTCCTTCCCTCCCTCCCTCCCTCCTTTTCCTCCCTCCCTTCTTCCCTCCCTCCCCCCCTCCTTCCTTCCCTCCCTCCCTCCTTCCTTCCCTCCCTCCCTCCTTCCTTCCCTCCCTCCCTTCCTTCCTCCTTCCTTCCTTCCTTCCTTCCTTCCTTCCTTCCTTCCTTCCTTCCTTCCTTCCTTCCTTCCTTCCTTCTTTCCTTCCTTCTTCTCTCCCTCCCTCCTTCCTTCCCTCCCTTCCTCCTTCCTTCCTTCCTTCCTTCCTTCCTTCCTTCCTTCCTTCCTTCCTTCCTTCCTTCCTTCCTTCCTTCCTTCCTTCCTTCCTTCCTTCCTTCCTTCCTTCCTTCCTTCCTTCCTTCTTCTTCTCTCCCTCCCTCCTTCTTTCCCTCCATCCCTCCCTCCCTCCCTACTTCCTTCCCTCCCTCCTTCCCTCCCTCCCTCCCTCCTTCCCTCCCTCCCTCCCTCCCTCCTTCCCTCCCTCCCTCCATTCCTTCCTTCCTCCTTCCTTCCTTCCTTCCTTCCTCCCTCCCTCCCTCCCTTCCTTCCTTCCTTCCTTCCTTCCTTCCTTCCTTCCTTCCTTCCTTCCTTCCTTCCTTCCTTCCTTCCTTCCTTCCTTCCTTCTTCCTTCTTCCTTCCTTTCTTCCCATTTAGAACTTATCTTTGGGTCTAAACTCAGCTATCACTTCTGACTGGTGATGCAGTTCTGAGATTTGAGCCCAGATTAAATGTTTGTAAGACAAACTCCCTATTATACTCTCTGTCCCATCCATAAAAAATTTTTCAAAAGGTTTTAGGTACATAACTGAAGGAAAGTTTATATTGGGCTAATATAATAAGGACCTGTTTCATGCACACAATTAACTAGAAGATCTAATAGAAACTCTTCTGAAATAGCTATTCTTCAAAACTTTTGATAGCATCATGCCTGTCTATACCACATGACCTGAAACTCTTAGTTTAAAATCTATGAGAAATTGGTACGATGGGAGAGACAATAAGTGAGTTGGAAATATTCAACCATTTTTCTGAGAATTGAGAAAGGCCCATGGGCTTTCTGAAATTGATGCATTAGGGGAAAATATGCCCTATATATGCTAAGTGACTAAGAATTGACTCTTACCTGTTCAAAGGATATATCTAGGTGGATGGGCCAGCCAAGCAGCTGAGATAATTTCTAATGCATAGTGCCAAAGCATAAAGCAGCATGAGTAACAATATAGTAAGACTCAAAATATCCAGCTAATCAGAATCTTTCTCAGTGTGAGTGTGTGTGTGTGTGTGTGTGTGTGTGTGTGTGTGAGTGTGTGTGAGTGTGTTTGCAGAAGAAAGAAGCACTTATGAAGCTACTTAAAATATAAATTGAGGTCTTTCAGATGAACCTCTACTAACTATAGGTGGTAGCTAGCCTAGATTTCTTTTTTTTTTTTTTTGAGGGGGGGTTACACCCAGCAGCTCTCATGGGCTACTCCTGGTTCTATGCTCAGAAACAGTCCCCGGCAGGATCTGGGGACCATATGAGATGCCGGGATTCAAACCACCGTCCTTCTTCATACAAGGCAAACACTCTACCACAGTGCTATCTCTCCGGCCTCAGATACCCTGGATTTCTAAATAACTTATATGTTCAGATCAAAGCAAACCTTTCCATTTTGCTGAGAAATGTATAAAAAATATAGCTAAAAATGAATTACTAAGATAGAATCTGGACCTGTTACTAGTCCTTCTGTGTTTTGTCCTTCTACTCTTCTCTAAAAGTCATATTTACCATTACTTTAATACTCAAGAAAAATAATTTAATCATGCATTAAATTTTTTTTATCAACAAGCTCAGTCCCATATCTTGGTTGCCACAAATACAGTTGAGCCTGGTGAAAAATACTGACTGAAACTCCAACAAGGGAAGATAAGCTAAAAACATTCATATGTGGTTTATATTTCACTGTATTTAATAGGTCTTTGGGGGTAGTTTTAATATGTGTTGTTTGAAGAGGAAAGAAATAGTAGCCTGGAAAACAATTTATTGACTTTTCCCAGTGACTGAGAGAAATGTTGCCTGGGGAAACTGGTAAAACTCCATTGGCATCAAGGAGCTGACTACTATACCACATTCATGAGATGTTCCTTAGGCACAGGATTATATTAAAGATCAGAATGGAGCTGGAGTGATAGTACAGTGGAAAGGGAGGTTGCATTCCTTGTGGTTGACCCAGGTTCTATTCCAAGCACTCCATATGGTCCCCAAGTCAAGCCAGGATTAAGCCTTAAGAAATTCTTGGTATGCCAATCTACAACAAGCTGTAAATAAAGGAGACCTCTTATATTAGCAGTCCATGGGACTAAGGGTGGAAGTATGGGATGCATGCTGGGAGCTGGGTTGGAGGGAAGACAATACTGGTGGTGGGAATAATTCTGATTCATTGTCATTATGTACCTTAAATATTACTGTGAAAGACTTGTAATTCATTTAGATCACAACAAAAATATTAAAAAAAGAAATACTGGGTATGGTCACAAATCAAGAAAAAAGAAAGGAAAAGGAAAGGAAAAGAAAGGAAAGGGAAAAAAGAAAAAATTAAAAAAAAAAGAAAAGAAAAAACAGACAGAAAATGACTAGTTTATATTGTTGGAAGTGTAAGGAGCTCTATGGAATTTCTTAACCAGGGAGAGGAGGTTTAATCTGATAAGAAATCTAGGGTGGAGTATTCCAAAAAAATTCTAGAATTCATATTGAATAATAAAGGTTCTTACAACTGTTTGCACTTCTTTTTTAATATAATTTTTATTTTGATCATAGTGCCTTACATATTGTTGCCAATAATATTTTAGGTACATATTTACATAAAATCAGGGGGGATTCCCATCACCAATTTGTCCTCCCTACACCTCCATTTCGTCCTACCTTCCATATCCTCTTCCCTCACCCCCGGGACTGCTAGAATATGTGGTCCCCTCTGTATCTAGCCTACTACATAGTAGTCTTGCACCTGTTTGGTCTTGGTGCCTCCCTTATTTCCCCCTCTAACTGGGAGCCATGACTAGCTAGTTCAAGTTACATGGTTTTGTTTGAAGAAGAGAAAAGTAATAAACTGGGGTAAAAGTCTAATACGCCGAAAATGGGCAGAATCCTTCTAGAGGCTCTCATCATCGGTTTGAGAGACGAAGGAGAAAAAGAAGGTGAAACACTCCAACAGTACAAAAAGAAGTGTCAAATATCCAGTGAGGACTCCAACAATAACGTTAAGCACCATAAAAAAAAAAAAAAAAAAAGCCATGGTCTTGAGTTAAGAAACATGGCAGAGCACATAAAGAAAGAAAAGAAGAGAAAAAAATAAGTATAAATGGGGACAACTTCAATAACCACACCCAAACAAAGAAATAGACCAAAACTAGATAGGTAAATAGAAATAATAATAATAATGATAATAATAATAATAAATGAAGATTAAAATAATATATAAAAAATAAACAATGTTTTGTGCGTTTTGCTTTTTTTTTCCCTCCTGCCCTGGCACAGTAAACATTGGGGTCATTCGAAAAGAAATTCACTTGGCCTAAGAGATATGGGGTTTCTCCACCCTTGAAGTATATTGTCATGGGATTAACTATAGACTCTGTTCAGGATCATTTACTCTCCCGGTGGTGTTTTCGTGGTGTTTGGAAGACTTCTGCTCCGTCCTGGGTGATAAAATCAGACCTTTGTATCTAGAGATCTCAGTATCTGCACACGTCCAGGAGTGGGACTTATGATGAAGTCAGTCTTTGTGGTTCTAGAAGTTCTGTTCCCTCAGTGTCATTTTAATCCATCTTCTGTGGTTGGTGGTCTTGGTCTTTGCTCTGAACCTAGGATGGCACCTAGGATAGCGTCTTTCTTTGTGTTTCCAGAAGCCCCATTCCGTTGCAATAGTCTCTGCCAGGCCTTTGGAACTGGGGATCATGGTTACTGTGTAGGTTGTATTTCAAACCCTAGACTAGGGCTTTTTTTATTGGTCCCAAGATATATACAGTCTGGTCATGGTTCTAGCAGCCAGTCATCTGTAAATCGCGATCTTGGCTTTTGGACCTACCAAAGGGTGACAAGTCTTCTGATTTGTCTTATCGTTAGCTGGTAAGGTAGGATAACCTGCTCTTAGGTCAAGTTGTTCCCATTTTCCTCATTGTCAGGATTTCATATTAGAGCTGGCACTTGTTGGTGACCCAGCAGTATTAAGGCTGTCCCGGATGGGATTTGTTTCCTGCAGCTGTTGTGAAGAACTGTGGCGTTTTTATGTCTTGGATTGAGGGTTCAAGGCTGGACAGATGGTGTGTAATCACCTGAGGTTTATTTTCATGACATATTTTCAAGGTAGGAGACATCCCTGTATTGTAAACAACTATGAGTTCCTATCCCTGGTAGATAAAAGCTCTTTTTTATATGTAAGATTTCCCCTTTTTTTAGTGTGCCTTTGCAGGGAGAAATGGTGCTACATTATATTGTCGGTCGGAAAACAGAAACAGGTCACACACCCAAAAAAGATAAAAATAGGAACAAAAATGTATGTGCTCACATATATATATATATATATATATATATATATATATATATATATATATGTAGAACAGACATTTTAAAAAAATTAATTAACAAAGTATTTAAAGGACCAAAGTGATGCAAAAGACTACCTTACATTTGGGAAAAAGCAGGTAAAGAGGTGGTGTAATAGAGGTTTTATACTTATGTTGGAAGTACAGGTTTTCCCATTGTCTTTTGGGTTTTTCTTGTGGTGTGTGGGTTCCCAGGCACTTTTCCATTACACCCCCTGACCTTCTTCAGATTGGCAAAAGATTTGCGGTAGGGAGGTCTTGGAAGAGTTCTTGCATTGGAGATACTTTTGGAACTAAGTCCGGTTTCAAGTAACAGTCCACATTAGGGAGAGTTGGTAGGGAGGGCCGAGCAGCATGAGTCTGCAGGGGAGTTGGCTGCCTTTTCTTGCAGGGGATGAGGTGTGGGTTTGACTGGGTGTCCCTTCGAACCAACCACCTTTGGTCCTGGATTGGCTGCTTGCAAGGCAAATGCCGCTGTGCTATCTCTCCGGGCCCCCTGTTTGCACTTCTTTAATAATTCTGTCCAAGCTTGGCTTTTATGAGAACATTGCAGAGAACCAGAAATATATTCTTGTTCCCTTTCAATATTATGCTGGCTTACCCATGACTAATATAATTGTTCAAGAATATAACCCAACTTTTAAATAATTTTTAACTAAGAAAAGAGTAATTCTGTCTGTGTGCTTTTAAATTTGTATTTTTAAAAATAATTTTATACTTAAAAATTTATAAAATTAGGTAATCATTATCGCAACCCCGTTTTAGAACATCTTTCTTCTCAGAAAGTTTTCTTCTGCCTATTTGCCCTCAATTCTGCTCCCTATAGTGTCAGTTTTGAGAGAAAAACAATATTCACATTTTGAATATTCAAGATAGTCTCTGAAAAACCATCTGTGTATATGGGGCTGCTGGATAGAATGATCCTCCTAAATAAGTGAAATTATATTTTAGCTTTAGGTTAATAAAAAAATTGTTTATATATTTTAGCTCAGGGCAGTTTTTTTTATTGATAATTACCACTGGGAAAGAATTTTTTATTATTATCCTCTGTTTAGTAAAAAAAAGTATAAAACCTGTCATACATACCTGCTGATGTGATTCCTGCCTGCCAGCTCTAAACCTCATCTTTAATTTCACATTTTGAGGCCCTCCTGTGGAGTGCTTTTCAACACCAACTACCAATTCTCTAATTCCCTGAAAACTTTGTGTGAAATAGTTCAATTCAACTCCATCAGCAACTACCCAAAGTTAGCCCAGAGTGAATGCTTAGGGAGTTTAATAGTATCTTAGAGAGTTCAGTTGTGGGTAGAGTGGCATCTACTTTAGACACCAGCCACAGATCCTGGGCTCCAGTACTTCATATCAACTAATTATAAATTAATGACTCACAATTCTTTTCTTGGGCTCAACAATAATTCTAAAATGGCCCACAGAAACAAGGGATATTATTTAGGTTAACAAAGATATTTAAATGAAATCAATTAACAACTAGATGAAGAGATACACAGGGTGAAGTTCAAGTATAAAAAATTGGTTCTGTCATGTTGGATTCTGCTAACCCTCCTAACAAATAGATGCATTTACCAACCTGGAAATTCTCTCATCTTTTTGTTTTATGTTTTTTAAATGGAGGTCTTACTTTATAGAAATCATTGATCAAATCATTAGCATGTGATAAAACTCTATCTCTAGCCTCACTTCAGATGTGGGAATGAAACTGAAATGTCCAAGATTCTAATAAGAGCTTGATATTTCTGGAGAACAATCTTCATCCTGAGGCAATATATGAACTGTTTAGAGACATATCTTCAACAAAAGCAACCCTTATTACTTAAAGAATTTTTAAAAGTATTTATGAACTCTATGTCAGGAACTGTGAGCAAAGACTAGATATTTACCTGATTTCATACCAGGAGACCAACTGAAATGTCTCAATACATGGAATGTAACTCTAGATTCTGATTTCACTTATCATAATCTGAGTGTAGAAAAATTTAAGATAGTCAAGAGAGTCTAAAACTCAATGTTAAATATATGCTCCTCTCCGATATAGTTAGCAGAGATGATATTGGACTGTGCAGCAAGTATAAAGAAAAAAAAACTAATAAGATAATCTAGCATTAGGATTAAAAAACGGAGATATATGATTAGATGACATATCATCCTTTGATGACAAAATAATTATACCAGGAACCAGGAAAATCACAACATGAATTAAAAATGGAAATAAAAGATTGAAAAATAAATAAACCCAAAGAAACCCAAAATAGATGACTGCATAAAGAAATAGTGTTATATACAAAAAATGTTGAGATATAAGAAAAAAAAGGAGGCCAGAGCAATAACACAGAGGTTGGGTGTTTGCCTTGTATGCATCTGACCTGGGTTTGGCCATATGATCCCCACAGCCTGCCAAGAGTAACTTTCTTTTAAAAAAAATTTTTGGGGACACACCCAGTGACTCGCAGGGGTTACTCCTGGGTATGCATTCAGAAATTGCTTCTGGCTTGGGGGACTATATGGGACACCAGAAGATTGAACCAAAGTTCGCCCTTGATTAGCGCATGCAAGGCAGATTTGCACTACTGCTCCAGCCCCAGGAGTAACTTGTGATCACAGAACCAGTAATAACCACTGAGTGCCATGTGTGTGGCCAAAAAAAAAAAAAAAAACCCAAAACAAAACAACAACAACAAAATGAAATCACATAAATTGCTGTCACATATTGGACCTAGAGGGTATTGTGCTTAATAAGGTCAGTCAGAAGAAGAGGGATAGATACAAAATGATTTGTCCCATACATGGGATATAAAGAGTCATGATCAACAATGAATAAAGGCTATAGAACTGGAGAGTTCTATAGAACTGAGTTTACAGGATTTAAGTGGGGTATAGGTAAGAAGGGTTCTTAGGACATTTGTGGAGAAAAAGGAGCAGTTTGATGAGGGTTTTGTATTGAAAAATTTATACATGAAGCTATTTTTAGCAGTACTGTAAATTAGAGTACATCTATAAAAATGGAGGAAAAAGATAAAATAAACACACACAAACCTGAACCCATGATGAAACAAATGTCTAAATTATATGAATTTTATTATTTATGTAGGTTTTTCATTGGTTTATCAGTTTGACAATATAATGGCTTTTTCAAGGTTTCATTTTATACATATTTATGTATATGACTGCCACTCCTCCTGCCATCAAAGTCTCAGAGCTATCCCACCACCAAAAACAAACCTCTGTTCATTTCTTCCACTCTTCTGCCCTTTCATTTCTTTAAACACTATAGCTGTGACTGAGTCTAAAAGTTACTTTTATTGTTTTTCAAAAATAATTTTTAGCAGTCAACATAAAAATGACTTCAAGAAGTAATTATGAAGGGCCAGAGCTATGGCACAGCAGTAGGGAATTTTTCTTGCATGTGGCTGACTCAGGACTGGCTGTGATTCGATCTCCCAGCATCCTATATGGTCCCCCAACCCAGGAGCAATTTCTGAGCGCATAGCCAGGAGTAATCCCTGAGCATCACTGAGTGTAGCCTAAAAGTATATATATAAAAAAGAAGTAATTATTAATTGATTATCTTGAAACAAAAATGTGTCTAAGTAAAAAGATAGATGTATTATAAAAAGAACAGTAAGGACATTAAATAATGGAGAAGTATTGTGACCAACAAATTATTTTTCTAGATAAATTCAATAATATGTGGGAACGATAGGGGATAGCATTAATGAGACCAAGGATAGATCAATAGAATGTACTTTGAAAAACAGAAAAAAAAATAGACTAAACCCATTAACTGAGTCTTAGGGGATATGTGTGATAGTAACAAATAAGTTAGAATTTCTATCTTCAAAATTCAAAAGGGAAAGAGACAGTGCATGGTTCAAAAAAATCTAATGAAGAAATAGCTGAAATTCCTGCACATATAACAAATGAACCTAAAGATTTAATGAATGTGTATTAATGAAGCTGAGTGAACTTTGAATAGAATAGGCTTAATAAAAATCCATAGGAGGAAACATTATAATTTCGCATCTGAAAATTGAAACAAAAATGTGAATGCAGTCATAGAGAAATGATATATAACTTTAAGGAGCACTAATTTAAGAGGAAGTTTCTTACTTGAAAAATGTGGAAGCCAGAAGGGAACATCCTTTTAAAGTACAAAAGAAAGACCTGTCAACTATGGTTTCTATATCCAGTTAAACTTTCCCTTAAATGAAGAAGAAATAATGATATTCTTAGGAGAACCAAAACACTAGAAGAATCAGCTGCTAGGAAATCTACTTTTAAATAAGACAGAGAAGGAATTATGTCTAAAGAAATAAAATAAGAACAAAAGAAGCTTTGGAACGTGAAAAAGGAAAACTGGTGAAGAGGTTACAAATAGAGTCAAGAGGGTCAAGAAATGTGGCGCATGGGGCTGGAGCAGTGGTGCAAGTAGTAAGGCATCTGACTTGGCCACACTAGCCTAGAACAGACCACGGTTTGATCCCCTGGCATCCCTTATGGTTCCCCAAGCCAGGAGCGATTTCTGAGTGCATAGCCAGGAGTAAACCCTGAGTGTCACTAGGTGTGGTCCAAAAAAAAAAAGAAAGAAAGAAAAGAAAGAAAAGAAAGAGAAAGAAAGAAAAAGAAAGAAAGAAAGAAAGAAAGAAAGAAAGAAAGAAAGAAAGAAAGAAAGAAAGAAAGAAAGAAAGAAGGAAGGAAGGAAGGAAGGAAGGAAGGAAGGAAGGAAGGAAGGAAGGAAGGAAGGAAGGAAGGAAGGAAGGAAGGAAGGAAGGAAGGAAGGAAGGAAGGAAGGAAGAAAAAGAAAGAAAGAAAGGAAGGAAGGAAGGAAGGAAGGAAGGAAGGAAGGAAGGAAGGAAGGAAGGAAGGAAGGAAGGAAGGAAGGAAAGAAAGAAAGGAAGGAAGGAAAGAAAGAAAGGAAGGAAGGAAAGAAAGAAAGAATGCATCTTGGATGAATAAGGTCCCTAGTTCTATCCCTGATACTGTTTGGTGTGATCTCCAGCATCATGATGGCATCATGTCTCTATTTATAAATAGAGACGAATATGTTAAAATGTAAATATAATTAAAAATTTACACATATACTAATATAAGTAGAAGATAAATGAGAAATCATATTTTAAAGTGAGGGAAGGCAAAGCACTAAATGAAAGTAAGGTTCTAAAGGTCAATAAAATAGTAAAATATTGACACTTATAAACTATGGTAAGTTGTATTCTATAGCATATATGATGTATCTATGTCATAATGAAGTGACGGTTAAGAAAATATAGTGTTGGGCCCGGAGAGATAGTACAGCGGTGTTTGCCTTGCAAGCAGATGCTCCAGAACCTAAGGTGGTTGGTTCGAATCCCGGTGTCCCATATGGTTCCCCATGCCTGCCAGGAGCTATTTCTGAGCAGACAGCCAGGAGTAACCCCTGAGCACTGCCAGGTGTGACCCAAAAACCAAAAACCAAAAAAAAAAAAAAAAAAGAAAGAAAGAAAGAAAGAAAGAAAATATAGTGTTATATTCACAAGAACTGTAAATAAATACAAATAAAATTCTAAAAACATTTATAACCATAAAAATGTGACTCAACTAGTCTTGTCTATAAGAAAATAATTTCAAGGAAAATGGTACAGGGAATTTGAAAATAAAAACATGGCCAAGATATATATATTATGTGAATATTAAGAAATGACTATATTAATATCAAATAAAATATAATTCCCATTAAAGAAATAAAGACACACAATTATAGAAAGAGCCGCCAACATACTCTTTTGACAGAAATTTGATGGGATTGCTACACAGAAAATTAATAAGGGTCCGCCCTGCTGTGACATTGGAGAGTGGGAGAAGCTAAAGGGACCTGTTGGCTTTATGTGTTTCTCTTCTCTGATCTCCTAAAGCTCTTTTCAGAGGTCTAGGCAGGGCCCCCAAAAAACAGAGTGAGTGAAAATTGGCTATTAGGGATGCCGGCCAGAGAGCTGACTCCTTTGTCTGTGGAGGAGTCTCTCTACTGTGAGATTGGCTACTGGGAGGAGCTGAAGGGACCTGTTGGCTTTGCGTGTTGCTCTTCGCTGATCTCCGGAAGCTCTCCTCAGAGGGCTAGGAAGGGCCCCAAAAAAACTATCTCCTGGAGGCCCCAGAAGAGCACAGCTGCTCCTCTTCATGGCTGTGCGCTTTTTCTAACTAATGAACCACACCACAACACGCATAAAAAAAAAAGGGGGAAACCTTGGAGGCAACCAGAGAATGCACAGAGAATGAAGATGATAGCTCTGATGACCCAAAAAATACCAACCATCTGATTAACCTCTCAGATAAGGAGTTTAGAATAGAAATATAGAAGATCATCATGAAAATAAAAGAAAACATAGCTCTAGCGGAACAGAACACAAACATAGAAAAACTCCAAACTGAAATAACAGATCTGAAAAACACAGTAGCTCAACTGAAAAACTCAATGGACAACCTCTCTAACAGGGTAACAGCAGCTGAGGATAGAATCAGTGAACTGGAAGATAAAATGTAGAACAACTCCATACAGCAGAAGAGATTGTTAAAGAACCTTAAGACAAATGATCAGACAATAAAAAAAGTACTCAAGGAATGTGAACAGATGAAAATAGAAGTCTTTAATAAACTCAACAGAAAGAACAACAGAATCATTGGAGTCCTAGAGGCCCAGGAAGGAGATCCCCAAGAAAAATCAACAAAGATATCATCTCAGAGAAACTCCCAGAGCTAAAGACTGCATTCAATCAAATCCCGCATGCCCAAAGAGTACCAGTTAAGAGACCTAGAGAAAAATACCCCAAGACACATCCTAGTTACAATGACGAATAAAGATAGAATATTGAAAGAAAATTAATAAGGCCTCACAAAAGTTAACTCTTTATTTTATAGAATATGTAGACTAGAATACAATAGGATATACACCTTACAGAATATTCATTCTCAAATTAAAATACCATTTTGTTAGAAAGTGCTCACAAAATATATACCTAGAATACTTACATAGATCAAATCCTGTGCCATAAAACTAAAATGAACCAAATTAAAATACTATAAAATGTATTTTCTGGTCACATAGAATCAGTGTAGAAATCAGTAACAGAAAGACAATCATAAATTTATGAAAGTTAAATAACACACATCTAAGTAAAGCATGGTCAAAGAGGAAGTCTCAAAGTAAATGAAAAAGCATATATTTAAAAGAAAATGGAAATGCAAGATATCAAAATGTGGTATGCAACTACAGCCAGTGGTCTACATGTGCCAAACACAATCCCAGTAGCTATGATGTTTATGCCTGGTAGCTCTACTCTCTATTATACTTGGTATTGTACGTGATTTCTAGGTGTACTGCTGAGAACAGTGTATGAGCACCATAACTAAAAGGTGTTGCCCCCAGAGTGAGCACAGATGCAAACACTATACCAGCACAATGAGAGGAATCAAATGTTTGGTAAGTACTGTAGCCAAGTGTGGAAGTGCCATAATTTGTTGTACACTTATTTACTGTAAGCACTAAATAATTAGATGTCTGAGCACCACCAACTGTGAGTATTCTCCAGTCTACAACAAGTTACAGTGAACAAGAAGGTCACCTTTGTTTTCTTATAAATCTGAGAATTAGAATTATAAAATTCATTTTTCTTGCTTTTCGTATCTTCAACTCTTCTCTCCTTGAGCACATCTATCATCTTGAAAGTCAGCAACTTAGTACCTTGATCAGTCATCCCATTTTTAACTCCTCTTTCATTGACCAAAACTCTCCTTTTACCCTTCATCTTAAAGTAACTGTTCATTGCATTTATGGTCTACCTATACAATCAAGGGTAATGTAGCTTTCCAAGTTTCTTAATTATATTTTCAACGCCTAAAGTGACATTTATAGATTTAAGGGATGTGGACCTTGGAAGCTGTTATTCATTTAACTATAGACTGCAGCAAGCAATTTTCTGATAATAAAATAGACAATTTTTAATAAATATACATAATATGCTACCCAAAGATAAACAGAAATCCTGAATTATATAAATCAAAGAAATTTAATGCTGAATTATACATAATTTTTGGGAAAAAATTTCAGGCCAAGAGGGCTTCAACTATACCAAATTTCTAAAAGTCTTAAATAGACAAAGTAATAATGAGGGAAAAAAAAAACAAAGCTAAAAGAATCTCCTATCCTTAATTTCAAGCTACATATTACACATATATCAATGAATAGAGGGCTATAAATAAACCTACACATATAAGTATATTAATTTATGACAAAGAAAACATTGTTTTCTTGTGATAAAACAATCCAAAGAAGCTGTCTTCACAAATATGTAAAAACTAGATAACAACATACGGAAGTACAAAAATGCTTTCTTGGGGAAGGGAGAAGAATATTAAGCTAATGATCACATTATTTTGTTTTGTTTTGTTTTGTTTTGTTTTGGGGTCACACCTGGCAGCACTCAGGGGTGGTGACTCCTGGCTCTACACTCAGAAATCGCTTCTGGCAGGCTTGGGGGACCATATGGGATGCTGGGATTCGAACCACCATCCTTCTGCTTGCAAAGCAAATGCCTTACCTCCATGCCATCTCTCCGGTCCCTAAAGGTCACATCTTATTTTTTAAAAGTTCCTAAAAATTAAATATATATAAATGTAAAATATAATACTATAAACCGTTTAGAAAAGAGGAAAAATTCTTTAGTTGTAAAGCTATGAAAAAAATTAAAAACAGTGACACATGTAAAATTATAAAATCCATAACAGAAAAATAAAAAAAATCACAGCTTTAAACTTAAGAAAAAATGGTCCATAAAAAGCCCACTTCAGGAGGATAAAAACATAATATATAGGGGCCGGAACTATAGCACAGAGGTAGGGCATTTGTTTTGCATGTGGCTGACCCAGGATGAACCTGGGTTTGATCCCTGGTGTCCCATATGGTCCCCCAAGCCAGGAGCAATTTTTGAGCACATAGCCAGGAGTAACCCCTGAGGTCACCGGTTGTGGCCCTTAAACCAAAAACCAAAACCAAAAAACAAATCCACCAAAAACAAAAATATAAACAAACCATAATTTATAGATTTTGAGAAAATATTTTCAAAGTCACATGTTTGACCCCCCCAAAACCTAGGTTCTAGAATATATTAAAATATTTCAAAACAAATGAGCAAAAATCTAGCAATTCAATTAGAAAGTGAAAATATATGAGCACATATAGCTCTAAAATAAGTGCATGAAAACATTCAACATCATTACTCATTAGGAAAATGTAAATGTAAACAACAATGAGCTACAACTGCACAGAATAACTAAAATAAAACAGCGACAGCACCAAAATCTGATGAGGATGTAGAGAGGATGAGCCATATACCTTGGTGGTGGAATTATAAAATGGCAAAGTTACTCTGAAAATAATTTGACAGTTTTTGAAAAAGATGAAACATGCTATGCTAATTACCAAAGTACTTGGCAGTTACAATTTTGGACATTTATCTCAAAGAAATGAAAACTAAGATTCACACAAAATCTGTAAACAAATGTACACAATACTTTCAACTGACAATAATTATATTATAACTTTATTAATAAAAGCCTCAAACTCAGGACAGCCCAGATGTCATTCAGTGAGTGGCTGGTTAAAAAAATATTGGTTCATCCAAAGCAGGTAATCAAAAGTGAGTGGCATTAGTTCAGTGATAGACTAAGAGAATATAAAATAGCATGCAATTTGATTTACAAAAAAAATAGTGACCAATTACTGTTACATGAAATAATGCAGCTAAATCTTCAGGCAATTACTTGGGTGAAAAATGTCAATCTCCAAATGTTAAATACCTTGTAATTCCACTTATACAGAAGTCTAGAATAAAATACACAAGCAGAAAAAAGACAAATGTTTCTGGGAGTCACTAGCTATAGATGGTTAGGCTATAAAAGGTCAGGAAGAAGTATCCTGGTTGTTATGGAGATGGATTTTATTATGATATCTTGGCTATGACATTGTTTTGTATGATATTTGTAAGATAATAAAAAAATTGAAGTGAGTATACCTAGTTGTAAGATCAAATCTCTACATTCAATCTTACAGCTATGTGGAAGTCCACAGTTATTATTTTATTTTATTTTTTTGTTTTTGGGCCACACTCAGCAATGTCCTTCATGAATCCTGTGCATGAGAGAGAGAGAGAGAGAGAGAGTAGAAGAGAAAAGAAAAGGGGAGAAGAAAGAAGGAGGAGGAGAAGAAGAAGAAAGAAGATGGAGAAGGAAGAGAGGGGGGAAGAAGAAGAAGAAGAAGAAAGAAGAAGAAGAAAGAAGAAGAAGAAGAAGAAGAAGAAGAAGAAGAAGAAGAAGAAGAAGAAGAAGAAGAAGAAGAAGAAGAAGAAGAAGAAGAAGAAGAAGAAGAAGAAGAAGAAGAAAAGAAGAAGAAAGAAGAAGAAGAAGAAGAAGAAGAAGAAGAAGAAGAAGAAAAGAAGAAGAAGAAAAGAAAAGAAGAAAGAAGAGGAGGAGGAGGAAGAAGAAGAAGGAGAAGGAGGAGAAGAAAGGAGAAGAAGGAGGAGAAGGAGGAGGAGGAAGGACAAGAAGAAGAGGGAGAAGAGGGGGAGTAGGAGAAAAAGGAGAAGGAGTAGAAGAAGAGAAGAAGCAGAAGAAAAAAGAACAAAGAAGAGGAGGAGGAAGAGGAGAATGCTTGCCATATGCAGGAGAAGGTGGGGGGAGTGGGAGAGAAACTGGGGACATTGTTGAGAAATTGCACTGGTGAATGGATGGATGTTAGAAATGCTATGACTAAATCTAAATTATGAACACCTTCATAACTGTATATTTCATGATGATTCCAGTAAAATTATTTAAAATAAGAGAATTTACCTGGCAGAGGTTGTATGCAATGCTTGGATGAATGAAGCCAGGCAAGGACCCACAGTATTATTGTTCTGTCTCCCTCCCCAAATTGTCTTTACCTGGAGCACTGAGTAAAAGAGAATCAAGTGGAAAAAATAGGAAGGCCAGTTTTCCTCAAACACCTGCTCAGACATGTAACTTTTTTTTTTCTTTTTACTTCATATAGCATTACATCCTCACAAGGTCTCTGAGAGACATGTAGCATTGTCCCAATTTATAGATCGGAAACAATTAAGCTTAGATATGAGAATTAAAGTCATTTACAAGCATAGAGGCAAAGCTCGTCTTTTAAAGTAAAAAGTAAAGTAAAAAATTTAGAACACAGATAATGATGATTTCTTAATTATCTTATAATTTCACATCACCGCGATTTTACTACATTTAACTACTCTCAAGAGTAATTTTTTTTTATGAAATAGAGGTGGAAGATTATTGAGTCTAGTACTGGGAAAGTAGCATTAGAAGTATAGAACAATAATATGTAAACTCTTGTAAAACACATTAATTCAATTGAAATTTATATACAAATCAATATAAATATTGGGAACATTTTACTACTACAAATTTTATAATTTAAAATGTTTATGCATGCAATTGTGACCTGTTATGATGCACACATGAATATTATAATAAAGTGTTATTTCAACAGAAATATATATATATATATATATATATATATCGGTTTTTGGGTCAAACCCGGTCATGCTCAGGGGTTACTCCTGGCTATGCACTCAGAAATCGCTCCTGGCTTGGGGGACCATATGGGACGCTGGGGGATCTAACTGAGGTCCGTCCTAGGCTAGCGTGTCCAATATAGATGCCTTATGCTCTGCGCCACTGCTCTGGCCCCTCAACAGAAATATTCTTAAAAAATCAGCACAGGTACCAAAGTATCTTTTGACATAAATGAATATAAAATAATGTTAAAGGCAAAGATAATTTATTTAAAATCTTAAAACTTTGAGTGCTCAAGATCATTATTATTTTTTTCTACACTATCTACCCCTTATCCCTGGCCCCCTGCTACCTTGTATCACCAGGATAGGTAGAAAGAAGTTCAGAGAAATTTTTAAAAGTCAGCTGCTTTAACTGAGATAGCTGTTCATTAATCATACTTATTGTCCTAAAGAAGGAGAACTAAACTGTGCTGTAAGTTGAGCTCTCCATCTAATCAGCTTTCTTTTTGCAGAATTAAACATTTTTTCTTGTTTCATATGATGTTCCTACTGTTATCATTCTTTAACATTTTCTGCTATATCAAATAATTCGGAACATCAGGAAATTAAATTCTGAAAGTTTGATGCATGGTGGAGAATCTCCATCAGTGAGAGCATTTCATTCTTTGGGTATATAATTTGAGGATGACTTCCATTTATGTTCCAAGAACTCACCCTTTTACTGAACAATGGTACTTATTTTGCCCTCACAAAATGTAAAGAGTATAAGACGAGTAAATATAATGACAAAAACAGTAGCCACAATAACAAAAAAAAAACTATTGATTCAGAACACTTTTAAATATTTCTTTTAAATATAATAATTTCTTTATTTAAGCACAGTGATTAGTGAAATGTTCATAATAGGGTTTCAGAGAATGCCTCTGGGATAGACATTGTGCTTCTCTCACTATTTGACTCTTTTCTGACATTGTGGTTTGCACTAGTGTCAATGAGGGGGTGCCATGCATATCATTTTATCCCTTTTCAGCACCCAGGTCTTGTCTAGAGTGATCAATTTCAACTATCATGGTTATGGTAATTGTTAGTGCAGTTAGTACTCTAACTGCCTCAGTGCTCTTTGTGGCAAGCTTGATATCATGGGTTGGCTCTTCCAGCCCTCATCTATAGTCTCTGAATATTATTTCTATACTGTCTTTTATTTTTCTTATATTCCACAGATGTGTAAGACTATTCAATGTCAATCCCTCTCTCTCTGACTCATTTCACTAAGCATATTCATATGCCCATATCCATCTATATGTCCATATCCATCCATATACAGCCAAATTTCATGACTTTATCTTCCTAGTGGCTGCATAGTATTTCATTGTGTAGATGTACCACAGCTTCTATTTTTATAATAATAATATCTTTATTTAAGCTCCATGGTTACAAACATGTTTGTAGTTGAGTTTGTCATAAAAACGTATATCCCCCTTTAACAGTGCAATCTTCCTGCCACCAATGCCCCCCCCCATTACCCTCCTCCCCACCACCTGCTCTCGTTGAGCCAGGCATTCTATTTATCTCACTCACTATCATTGCCATGATGTGGAGTACTGCATTTTTTTCATGTGCCTCTTTGCCATCGATATTTCTTTTTGAAGAAATTTCCATTTTCGCAACAGGCTTTCTACTTTCCTCGTTCATTCTCATTGTTAGGATAGTTCTCAATGTAGTTATTTCTCTAACTACACTCATCACTCTTTGTGGTGAGCTTCATGAAGTTGGTGGAGTGGAGAGGAGGGATAATGGGACATTGGTGATGGGAATGAGGCTTTCCTTGCTCCACATTGTATTTCTTGCTCCTTTGTCAAAGATAAATTGACTGTATGTCTAGGGGTCATTCTCTGAATATTCAATCCTATTCCATAGATTTGAGTATCTGTCTTAATTCCAATATTATGCTGTTTTAATGACTATTAACTTTTAGCACATTTTATTTATTTATTTATTTATTTATTTATATATTTATTTATTTATTTTGGTTTTGGGGGTCACACCCAGCAGAGCTCAGGGTTGATTCCTGGCTCCACACTCAGAAATCGCTCCTGGCAGGCTCGAGGGACCTGAGATGGGATGCTGGGATCGAACCACTGTCCTTCTGCATACAAGGCAAACACCTTACCTCCATGCTGACTTTTAGCACATTTTAAAGTTAGGGGAAAGTGATGCCTCTCAACTTCTTTTTCCTAAGGATTGCTTTTTCTATTAGAGTCATTTATTGTTCCAAATAAATTAAAAGTGTTTGATCCACATTTTTAAAAAAAATTTCATGGGTATCTTTAGTGAAATTGCATTAAACCTGTACAATGCTTGGGTAATAGTGCCATTTTAATTATGTTAATCATACCAATCCATAAACAGGGTATATATCTCCATTTTACGTGTCCTCTTTTTGAAAGCAGTGTTTGTAGTTTTCTTTGTGCAGGATTTCACCTCTTGATTCTAAGTATTTTAGTTTTTGTTAGTTTCTATTGTGAGTGGAATTGTTTATAATGTTTATTTCTTCTCTATCACTATTTGCATATAAGTAGGGTATGGATTTTTGCATGCTAATTTTGTAGCCTGCCATATTGCTATACAAATCTATTATTTCTAGAAGCTTTTTGGTAGAGTTTTAAGAATTTTCTAGATACAGAATCATCTCATCTGCAAAAGGGAAAGCTTGACTTCTTCCTTTCCTGTCTGGATGCACTTAATATCTTTTTCTTTCCTGATTGCTAATGCAAGTACTTCCAGTAATATGTTGAAGTGGTAAGAAAGGGAAGACTTGTCTTGTGCCAGATTTTAGAGTAAAGACTTTCAGTTTTTCCGTTGAGTATAATATTTGCTATGGGCTTTTGGTACATGACCTTGACTGTATTAAAAAAAGTTTCTTCCATTCCCATCCTGTTGAGTAAAACCAGGTTTTATCTTGAACAAGTGTTGAACCTTGTCAAATGTTTTCCCTACATCTATTGATCATCTAATTTTTATTTTTTCCTTTTGTATTATGTTGATTGACTTCTATAGGAGAGGGGTCTTAGCCAATTGTACTCAGGACTTACTCTTTATTCTGCACTCAGGGGTCACTCCTAATTATACACAGGAGACCATATTTCTTCTTTGTTTGTTTGTTTTTTGTTTTATTTTTTTTGTTTTTGTTTTTGGGTCACACCCAGCAGTGCTCAGAAATGACTCTTGGTAATATGCTCAGAAATCTCTCCTGGCAGACTCAGGGGGCCACATGGGATGCGGGATTCAAACTACCATCTTCTGCATGCAAGACCCCAGGAGACCATATTTCTAGCAAAGAATGCCAGAAATCTAATGGGTTGGCTACATTTAAAAGAAGCACTTAAATTCTTGTATTATATCTATCATCCCCGAACTCTATCCTTATTAATTCTGTACTCACATAAATATACTGAGAACACATCTTAGAATGGAAATACAGGGTTTTATTAAATGGCCTCTGCTCAGGGACTTCTCTCTTTGGAAAGCTCAGGTTGGTACTTTTTTGTGATTGTCCACAACTAGAATTTTCTGATACCATTTAGCAAAAGCACTTCTGAATTGGAAAGATATATCCTTTGGAGGGCAGCCTCAAACTTAGATAACTCATTTTTGATCAGGGCACAGATCATGGCATCAGATCATTCAAGAACCTCTTTTCTGCTGCTTCTCTGTTCTGGGCATTATTAGGGAAGTAGCTATGAGCAGCAGCCTATTTTCATGGGAATCCCTTCCTTTTATAGCCCTTAGAAGAGTAATCTCTGTGCATTTTCAGGAGTCAAATCTTACCAGACTGTCTGATTGGTAGGTTTTCCTGGCATATGATGAACTTTACCTACCTAGAGAGCTGAAAATCTAGACATAGGATCTATATTTAAAAAATTAACTCTTTCTCTCTGCCCTCACCATTCCTTATCTCCCTTTGTCTTCTTTTTTCCCCTATAATCTCTTGATTCTTTGAATCCTGAAAAAACTTTAGCTAATGGGTATCTTAATTAATGTCTTCCAAAGGGAGATGTGGTTATCTTAAGACTATGAAAACCATTAAGTAGGGTAAAAAAGAAAATGCATCAAAATTGACTGTAGTTCATCATAAATTTTCAACTAATTTTTGCAATTACATAAGGTTCAGTAGCACATAATTGTGTGTATATTTTATAAATAAGCATTTTTATTTTTGTAAGTAGTCCCCATTCTTGTTTTACTACATCTAAGATACAAACATAAAAATTGTGAAGCCTTTCCATTCAACAAAGCTTTGCAGAGAATCATCTGTCTTCTTAAGGAGAGAGATTTTACAGTCTTCAATATTGACTCGCCTAAATATTTTATAGCTGGCTGTGTTTATGCATTCATTCACTTCAATCACTTTAAAGTTATGATAGCATATAACAATCAGGCTATAAGCTAGGTAAATGACTTTGACTTGGGATTATTCATTCTCCTTATGAGCAAGATATTTTCCTCAAAGATTCTGTGGAAGAAAAATGATTTGTCAACCACAACCCTCAAACCATTTGCTTTTTCTTGAACACAAAAGAACAATTTAATGTCCCCATATGATAATCTGTAAAATGTTAACAATAACATTTAACCTGCAAGACTGTTGTTATAAAATGAAGTTAATGTAGCGTGTGGCTAATTGTAACAGTTTAAAATGTATGCAGATTATCAGACACTGCAATTTCCTTTTCTAGTCTATGCTAATTTACCTCATTTTTTTCCATTTTCCCCAAAAATATATTCATTAGCTTATTTCGGGTGACTGAAAATGTTTTCTCCATTCCTCTGATCTGAAAGCCAGATCAAAGGTAAAAAATTTTTTTCCAAGCTAAATATATCAAACATCATTTAAAATATCTGGGAAAAATGAATTTGGCATGCATGTTCTTCCTGTAATGGTACCTCATTGCTGACTCACATTTATCTCATAGTTAGTTATGCATCCTAAGTGTTTTTCTACTATATTTATGCTTAGCCAGCCTATATTTGTGAAACAGGATTTGTGTTCTTTGGAGGGTGACCTGGCATTTGCCATATTACATTTCAGCTTTGTTGATGAAATCATTTCTAATCTTTTGAGAACACTTTCTATTTTTTCCCCATATCTAGAATTCTGGTAACCTCATCTAATTTAATACTACATACCAATTTGATGGGTATGTGTGTAACTTTTCCATAGAGATGATAAAAATGACACATTCTCTCCAAGAAAGTATTTGATAGAGCTTCCTAGGTCAGTGCCATTAATAACTATGTTTATCTTTTTTCCTTAGGCTGTTAGAAATTCACAAAGGAGTGGAAAAAAATGAGATAACATGTGGAAATACGCAGAATTATGGGAACCAATACAACCTTAAAGGAGTAAGGAAGTCTCTTAAGACAGCATAAGACATAGATCAAGGCAGGTCAATGGGCAAGATGATTAAAACAGACAATAGTTTTAAGATCTAAAAGTGTGAGCGGAAGTTTTTCTTGTTTCTGGGGACTGAAAGAAGTTATTAATAATAGAGGACTTGGTATATGAGTAGTAAAAGGTGAGGTGAAGAGACTCACAGACATACTTCATGAGGATCTTGGCCAGCAAGTCAGGAGTCTGGACTAAGTATATTGGAGACACAATAGGAGTTTTGTGGCTTGCTTTTGGGCTTTATCTGACAGTTCTCAGAACTTGCACTCTGAATGCACTCATAAGTCACTCCTGGTAGGCTCAGGGAACTCTGTGGGGTACTGGGGTTTGAACCTGGATCATCCATGTGTAAGACAAGTGGCTTGCCTGCTATATTCCCTCAAATCCCAACACTAAGAGACTTAAAATAGGATGCAGCCACCCTCAAAAATTATATAGAATATTTTAAATGATTTCCCCTCCAATAACAAGAATGAATTAGAATGGTCAAGAGCTGCTATAAAGGGTTAGTACCAGTCTCTATATGCACAGATGTGATCTTCCATTCTGGCTACAAGTCCTATGTGATAGGACATTGGTATCTGTCTTGTCTTCCTTTCACCACCTGGTATCAACACTTGAAAATACTTTACTGGAAAAATTTTAAAAAGTTACCTATCCTACCTTTTATTTACCATGCTCACTCTCTACTATGAGGGAAAATGGAATGACCTGTACTACAAGCGCTTTACAAATCATTGCTACATGTGTCATATTGGTATTCATTTTCTAACAGCTGCTAAATATTTGATTCTTTTTTTTTAAATTTTTGTTGTTGAGCCAAAATCAGCAGCTCTCAAGGGTTACTCCTGGCTCTGTGCTCAGAAATTACTCCTGGCAGGCTTGGGACCATATGTGATGCTAGGAATTGAATCCAGGTCAGCCACATGCAAGACAAGCACCTTTCTCTCTGTGCTATTGCTCTGGCCATAATATTTGTTTCTTTACACATTCCCAAGAATAATTTTTTCATAAGCAAACATATTACTTAGGACATATTTGCTATTGAAAATAGCTTGGCCCAGTTTTTTTGTTTGTTTGCTTATATGATTTGAAGCCATATATGGCACAGATATTCCTATGTTCAGGGATCATTTTGAGGTTAATGTAGGGGATAAAATGGGGTATTTAGGATCTAATCTGGTTATGTAGAAGGCAAGCATCTCACTTGTACTACCTCTGTACTCACTGTACTACCTCTTTGTCCTTATAGTCTGGTTGTCCTATCTATAAAACAAGAATGACAATATTTTTGTTTTGTTTTTGTTTGGGGGTCACACTTAGCATGTTCATGGCTTACTTCTCTCTTTGTACACAAAAATCATTTTTAGCAGGCTCAGGGGAGCATATATAATACTGGGATTCATCCAAGTGAGCTACACAGAAAATACAAATAATCACTGCTATCACTCTAGCCCCTTAGAGTGGTAATTTTGGAGATAGGGGATAGTAGAGGAATTGGCATATATGCCTAGTACCTGTTTTATACACTTTGACGTCCAACATGAAATGGTCCCCAAGTATCACTTGGTGCAGCTTTCATGGCCCCCTATATTGCCAAATTATTCCTGGAACTGCAGTACTTAAGATACACCATGTCCTTGAGCAGTTATATGGAACTACTGAACTTATTGGTTGAGAAACCTGGTAGGACCACCCTCAGAACTTCTGAGCATTATTTGAGAGGTCTTCCCCCAAAGTATGGTAGTTTTATGTACACAATAAAGTGATTGGGAAGACTAAATAACTAATATAAATAAAATGCATAAAAAGAAGTACAGTTATAAGCATCCATTAGATGCTACCTGTTTTGCTTATGTTATAATTATTTTAGCTGCAAATGAGAGAAGATCTAACCAACACACAAGTGGGTGACATTACAGATGAGCATTGAGGTATATCTAGTCCTGACTTATGACAGGAAGGCCTATGATATGGAGATTGGACAAAGTTTTGCCAGGAATATTGCCAATACCATTAAAGCAAGCAGAAACATGATGAGATAAATGTCAGAAAGGAGAAAAGAGGTCAGTTATGGAGCAAAAAGATGATGCACAGGAGTGGACAGTGAATTATAAATTCTATACACATCCTCTCAGACTCTTGACATCAATTCCAGGCATCTTTCTTTGTTGTCTATTTTCTTTTACCTCTAAAAAGCCATCCCGCAACTCTCCTCCAAGAACTGTCTGAAGGCTCCCATTGGCTCTGGGGTGAAGTTGCAGATGTTGAGTGTTTGAGAGTTGGCTTGAAAGCCAACAGGTGGCTTGAAAGACTGACACCCCGTCTCTAAATGGATTAAATCCTAAGAAGTCACTTATACTTCATAGCTCTTCCCAGGGGATTTGGGCCAAGTTTGAGACTAGGCCAGAATTCACACATTTACTTTAACTTCTTCCTTGATGCTTTCCCTTCTCTGGCTGGTTTTACTAGAATTTCCTTGTCACTTAATGGCATGGGAATACTTCATCTTGAGTCTGCTTCTGCATAGTATCCTAAAACAGGTGCTTGGAACCATGAGTACTGATGACAAACTCATCTCTTTCAGCCTTGAGTGGATTTTTTTAGTAGCTTCTGTGCTGGCTTTCTTTGATTCTCTGACTTTCCAAGCTGCAGTGCCCTGCTCTTTCTCATTCTGGACAAGAGCACCTGGAGAAAACCTCATGGAAAACAAATAGAATTTCAGCCATATTGGGTGACAAGTGTGGTGAACTTTGTTTACACCCAAATTTTTAATTTCTTGTGGTGTCTGACTCAAAAATTTCTTCCCAATTTTTAGTAATTTGATTGATTCTGTATAGATTCAAGAGGCTCACAAGTTTAACACTAACACACTAGCAGAAATGTTTGGGTCAGAAATTCATCTATAACCTCACTCACTGGTTATCTTCCTTGATTTCTCCTAGATTAGTTTTTCAAACTTATTAAATCAGCATTTCAACAAAGCTTCTATTTCCTTGCCAGAACCACCCAGCTATTCCCCAGACTATCTAAGGAATCACATGGTTTCCTTAGATTCTAGAAATGAGGAAGGCATTAAGATGTCATGCCTAAAGACCAATCATTTTTTAGTTTTCATAGTCTTCATTCTGTAAAGTGCATTCATATGTATTAACTTTTTAGCTCTTTTTAGCAATGTCGTGAAGAAAGTAAAATAAATTGAATTGCATTCATTTGAAAGATAAGAAAATCAGGTCAAATGAAGTTCTGACAGCTACAGAAATGTAAGGGAGAGATACAATGAGAGAGAGAGAAAGAGAAAGAGAGAGAAAGAGACAGAGAATGAGACATACAGAGAGAGCAAAAAATTTGAGAACTTAATTAAATCAGAAACTGTATATTCTTTTTTAAGTTGCTTTATTTAAGCATCAAGGTCACAGAATTGTTCCTAGTTGGGTTTCAATCATAGGATGTACACCAGGGCAACTTTCCTGCCACCAATATCCCTAATTTCTCTCCCATCCCACCCTATCTCTCTTTGGGAAGGCATTTTTTTCTCTCCTTTTCTCTCTTTGATTTTGACACTATGGCTTGAGTATTCAAAGACTAACCCCAAAACATACAATAAATTAATTTTTGACAAAGGAGCAAGAAATACAAAGTGGAGCAAGAAAAGCCTCTTCAACAAGTGGTGCTGGGAAAACTGGTCAACTACATGCAAAAAAGTGAACTCAGACATCTCCTTAACACCATGCACTAAAGTCAAATCAAAATGGATTAAAGACCTTGGTGTCAAACCTGAAACCACAAAGTATATAGAGGACTGTGTATTCTGTAAAGATAACTGGGACTGAGACAGAAACCATTTCTCTGTTCTCCAGGAACCATGAAGCTCAGAACTGGGGCTCTGATCTCAGTCCCTGGGGCTCCCAGAAATCTTGCCAGCTCCAAACAGTGCTGTCTGGCACAGCTGCTCTTTTTGTACATGTTTAGATTTTGTTGCAAAAGGAGATATAAAAGGAGTCATAACTGTTGACTCACTGGGCTTATATATTTAGTTGATTCAGCTAAAATGTCAATTCTGTTCTAGGGAGGAGTTTAGACACATAAAACTTATAACTCCCACTTGTCTATTTCTGGTCATGATTGTGGTGTCTGACATTTGGCAATCTTTGTGTTCTGAGACAAACATCTCTGATGCAAGTGAGCATCAGTTTTTAGCTGGTGGGTCCTCAACTATTTCAGTGGGGCACATGTCTTCACAGGGGGAGGCATAAGCAAATGTCACCAGCATATGGGAATAGGCTACATTAGTTTTAGAATCTCCTTTCTATCACTTTCTATCACTGTGATGGAACAAGGACCTATAATCCTATCTATGTGTTTGCAAATACATCTGTGGGAAGCACATAGGTGGTATAATATAACTTGGTTACTTGGTTTGTTTTCTGGTATCTTCTTTACTTCCCATTCTATTGGATACCTCTAATCACATACATTCAAGAGTCTACATTTTCAAGAGTTGGGAAACAGGGTGGTACACAGCAGGATACTTATGCTGTGCTTCTTTTTTTCCAGACAGAGGGTCATGAGTCATCTGACTTGGGATCAGTTTAGAATATGGTCTGCCCCAGCTTGCCCTTGCCATACCAGCAAGGTAGGTAGATATATTCCTCTGAACACCTATAATCCCAAGATAAAAAAAGTATGCCCAGACACTGTCCCAAAGAATCGAGGCAGACAGACTGACTGGCAGAGGGGTCCTCTTCGTGACTCAGAAGAACAATGTTCAGTTCAGGTTAGTGCATGCTTCGACTAGCACAACTGCATTGATTCACTCTGAGGCTGCAATTTTCTTCTAGATAACGAGCCCCATCACAATACAATGAAAAACATGATCACGCTGCAAAGGTCACAGTGAGAAAGCAACACAAAATATCACTACACTTAGTGAATAAAGATGATAGTTATGAAGACCTAACTAGTACCAGCCACTTATATTGCCTGATAAGGACAGCCAATAAGACTCAAAAGAACATGAGAATAGAAATGAGAAAAAATTGAAAAGAAATGACAGAACTGAAAAACTTGGTAGTTGTAATAAAAATCTCACTGGAAGGTTTAACCAGCAGAGTAATACCTGCAAGGAGAAAAGCAGTGAGGTCAAAGAAGAGCTACATAACACCTCAAGAAAACATTGCAAGATGAAAAACGTCTTAAAATAAATAACCAGAAGATGGGAAAAATACTTCAAAATAAATGAATGGATGATAATAGAACTTAGGGATAAATTTAACAGAAATAACATAAGAACTATTGGAATCAGGAGGACCAGTCCATGAAAGGAGATCTGTCACCAAAAGCAGTGAGTGTAATTAGGTATATAGAAGGTTCTACTGTGACAATCTAAGTTGGAACTGATCATTCTCGAGAATTGGGTGCTGCAAGTGGATAAAGTGACACGCATGGCACTCCTTTATTAATAATAGTGCTGCAAATCACAGTGGGGGGGGAGAGAGAAAGAGAGAGAGACAGTGACAGAGAGACAGAGAGATAGACAGAGAAAAAAATGTTTGCTCCAGAGACAGGAAGGGGAGAGGGCATTAGGGAGGATGAGAGGAAAATTAGAGAGAGACATTGGGAGTGGGAAATGTGCACTGGTGAGGATTGTTGTACATTGTATGACTGTAACTCAATTGTGAACGACTTTTTCTTTAAATCTCTCTTTTTATTTTTGCCATTCCTGGCAGTGCTCAGGGATTACTCTTGGCTCTTCACTCAGGAATCACTCCTGGCAGGCTTGGGATGACCTTATGGGATGCCAGGGATTGAACATGAGTTGGCCTTGTGCAAAGCAAATGCCCTTCCTTCTGTGCTATCGCTCAGGCCACAAAATCATGAACAATGAACAACTTTATCTGTGAAAAAAATAACTGTATTTGAGGAATTTTGTAACCACAATGTTTAAATAGAAAAGAAAAAACAAACAACAATAAAAAATATCACTGGGTTTCTAGAAAACCAGGAAGAAACAATGGTGACAGACATCATTGCTGGAAAGATCTCAGAATTTGAAGGGTTCATGCATCTACATCTTGGATGTAGAGAGTACTAGATAAAGTGACCCAAATAAAAACAACAGAAGACACAAAAACATCATCTCATCACAATTATGAAAATGATAAATATAAATAGAATGCTGAAAGCAACAGGATCAAAAGAGAGAATTACATACAAAAGAGAATATCTAAGATTATCACAAGCAATATATCAGGCCTGAAGGCAGTTGTGGGATATAGTGAGAGAACTCAATAAAATGAATACTTCACCAGAATACTTTAATTGGCCAGACGCTCATTAAATCTTGAAGGAAAGAAACATGGTCTCAAGGATAAGCTTCCCTGAAGCTGAGCTTGCACGCCCAAAAAGGAGAAGCCCCTGAACTCTGCTGGAACTCAGATGCCAGCACCCCTATCTGCCTGTCTCCTGTGCTGTGCTCCATTTTTGGCCTGATTTTATCCTGTGTGTGGCTCATCTGAGGACGGCTTGCCTTTCATTGGAGCCTTCCCTGGAGGTGAGTTTATAAGCCCAGAAAGGGTGGAGCCAGAGGAGCATGGCCACTCCACTTAGCTTTCTGGCCGTGCACAACATTTAGCCAATGAATACAACCACAACACATAGAAAAGCCCACAATACAAGTGTGACAATGGGGAAACAATGCAGGCCAGCACCAGACATAGAGAATGATGATGGCAACTCTGATGACTTGAACATGACCAACCAACTAGACAGTCTCTCAGATAAGGAGTTTAGAGTTGCTATATGGAAGATGTTCAAAGAACTCAAAGAAAGTATAGAAGAGAACACTAATAAGAATGAAGAGAATATGAAGATAGAAATCAGAAAACTCCAAACTGAAATTTCAGGTCAAATAACATGTCTGAAATTTTCAGTAGATGAACTGAAGAAAAACATGGTTGAGCTTTCCCCTGGGTTAACAGCAGCTGAGAATAGAATTAGTACACTGGAAGATGAGATGAATAACAATTACATACAGCAGAAGAAATTGGAAAAAAAGCCTTAAAGCAAATGATCAAACAATGGAAAAATTACTCAAAGAATGGGAATAGATGAAAATAGAAGTCTATGATAAGCTCAACAGAAACAAGGTAAGACTTATTGGAGTCCCTAAGACCCAGGAAATCTCCAGGAAGAATCAATGGTCAAGATCATCATTAAAGAGAAACTACCAGAGTTAATGAATACATGCAATCAAATCCTGCATACCCTAAGAGTACCAACTAAAAGAGATCCCAGAAAAAGCAGCCCAAGACAAATCGTAGTCACAATAACGAATCCCACAGATAGAGACAGAATTCTGAAAGCAGCAAGATCGAAAAAAGCAATTACATTCAAGGGAATATCCTTGAGATTTACTGCAGACCTGTCACCGGAAACACTCAAGGCCAAAGGCAGTGGTGGGACATAGTGACAAAACTCAATGAAATAAATGCTTTGCCTAGAATACTGCACCCAGCAAAACTCACTTTCAGGTTTGAAGGAACAATACATGGTTTCACAGACAAACAACAGCTCAGAAATTTTACAGACTCAAAACCATTCTTAAAAGAAAAACTGAACAGCCTACTTTAAGACAAGACTGACCAACAGACATACCAAACTCCGATATAAAGATGGCACCAACTACCAGGACAATTCTTTCTCTCAATATCAATGGACTAAATGCACCAGTTAAGAGACACAGAGTGGCTAAATGGATCAAAAAACTCAATCCAAACTTCTGCTGCCTATAAGAAACACACCTGAATAGTCAGAACAAACATAGACTCAAAATGAAAGGCTGGAGGAAAATCATCCAAGCAAACTACACCCATAAAAAGCTGAAGTGGCCATACTAATATCAGATAATGCAAACTTTATACCCAGGAAGGTTGTAAGGGACAAATATGGATATTTTATATTAATCAAGGGATACGTACAGCAGGAAGAAATCACTCTCCTAAACATATATGCACCAAATGAGGGGCCAGCAAAATATTTAATAAAATTGTTGACAAATCTAAAAAATAATATCAATAACAACACAATAATTGTGGGAGACATCAACACGGCATTGTCAACACTTGACAGGTCAACCAGACTGAAACCCAACAAGAATATACTAGACCTGAAAAGAAAAATGGAAGAAAGAGACCTCGTAGATATATACAAGACACCCCATCCCCAGAAGCCTGGATACACATTCTTCTCTAATGTACATGGGACATTCTCTAGGATAGACTACTTGCTAGCACATAAAACATACCTCCATAATATCAAGAGGATAGAAATTTTGCAGGCTACCTTTGCTGACCACAAGGCCCTGAAATTTTATGTGAACTACAAAGGGACACAAAAGAAAAACTTTAATACCTGGAAGTTAAACAGCCTAATACTGAATAACCAGTGGGTCTGAGATGAAATCAAAGAGAAAATCAAAACCTTCCTAGAAACAAATGACAATGGAATCACAAACTATCAGAACCTATGGGACACAGCAAAAGCGGTACTGAGAGGAAAATTTATAGCTTTACAAGCACACATCAGGAAAGAAGGAGCATACCTGAATAGCTTAATGACGAAGCTCATAGAATTAGAAAGTACTCAACAAAAGGACCCAAAAATAGGAAGACAGAAGGAAATAACAAGGCTGAGAGCAGAAATCAATGAAGTGGAAACCCGAAAAACAATCCAAAAGATCAACGAAAGCAGAAGTTGGTTCTTTGAAAATATAAGCAAGATTGATAGACCACTGGCAAAACTAACACAGAAAGAGAGAGAGAGAGAAACTTGATAATTTGTATTAGGAATGAAAAAGGAGAGATAACTACAGATATGGTAGATATCCAAAGGGTAATCAGAAACTACTTTGAGAAACTCTATGCCATTAAAAACGAAAACCTGGAAGAAATGGATAAATATTTGGACTCTTATAATCTCCCACGGTTGAATGAAAAGGATGTAGCATATCTAAACACACCCATCACTATTGAGGAAATTAAGACATTAATCAAATGTCTGCCTAAAAACAAAAGTCCAGGCCCAGAAGATTTTACTAATGAATTCTTTCAAACCTTACAAGAGGAATTTCTACCAATACTGGCAAGACTCTTTCATGAAATCAAAAAAACAAGAACACTTCCAAATAGCTTTTGTGAAGCCAACATCACCTTGATAACTAAACCAGAAAAAGATGCTATGAAAAAAAGAGAATTGCAGACCAATATCACTGATGAATACAGATGCAAAAATCCTCAACAAAATCCTGGCAAATAGGATTCAATGCCTCATTAAGAAGATTATCCACTACAATCAAGTAGGTTTCATCCCAGGAATGGAAGGATGGTTTAACATCCGTAAATCTATCAACATAATACACAACATCATCAGCAAGAAAAATAGAAATCACATGATCATATCAATAGAAAGCATTTGATAAGGTCCAACACCCATTCTTGATCAAAACTCTCAGCAAGATGGGAATGAAAGGAACCTTTCTCAATATAGTTAAAGCCAGAGGCAAATATTGTTCTCAATGGAGAAAAACTGAAAGCCTTTCATCTAAATTCTGGCAAAAGGCAAGGCTGTCCTCTCTCACCACTCCTATTCAACATAGCACTGGAAGTACTCGCTATAGCGATTAGGCAAGAAAAAAATAACAAGTGAATCTAGATAGGAAAGGAAGAAGTCAGGCTCTCACTGTTTGCAGATGACATGATACTCTACCTAGAAAACCCTAAAGTCTCTACGAAAAATTTTCTAGAAACAATAGACTCATATAGCAAGGTGGCAGGCTACAAAATTAACACAAAAAAATTAATGGCCTTTCTGTACACCAATAGTAATAAGGAAGAGATGGACATTAAGAAAACAATCCCATTCACAGTAGTGCCACACAAACTCAAATATCTTGGAATCAACTTGACTAAAAATGTGAAGGACCTATACAAAGAAAACTATAAAACTCTGCTCCAAGAAATAAGAGAGGACACACGGAAATGGAAACACATACCCTGCTCATGGATTGGCAGAATTAACATCATTAAAATGGCAATACTCCCCAAAGCATTGTACAGATTTAATGCAATCCCTCTAAATATACCCATGACATTCTTCAAAGAAGTGGAACAGGCACTTTTCAAATTCATTTGGAACAATAAACACCTTAGAATAGTTAAAGCAATTTTAAAGGAAAAGAATATGGGAGGAATTACTTTCCCCAACTTTAAACTGTACTAAAAAGCAATAGTTATCAAAACAGCATGGTATTGGAATAAAGACTGGCCCTCAGATCAGTCGAATAGGCTTGAATACTCAGAGAATGTTTCCCAGAAATACAATCACCTAATTTTTGATAAAGGAGCAAGAAATCCTAAATGGAGCAAAGAAAGCCTCTTCAACAAGTGGTGTTTGCACAACTGGCTAATCACTTGCAAAAAATTGAACTTAGACCCCCAGATAACATTATGTACGAAGGTAAAATCCAAATGGATGAAATTTTGACCTCAATATCATACCCGAAACCATAAGATATATAGAACAACACATAGGTAAACCACTCCAGAACATTGAGATAAAGGCATCTTCAAAGAGGAAACTGCACTCTCCAAGCAAGTGAAAGCAGAGATTAACAGATGGGAATATATTAAACTGAGAAGCTTCTGCACCTCAAAAGAAATAGCGTGCAGGATACAAGAGCCCCCCACTGAGTGGAAGAAACTGTTCACCCAACACCCTTCAGATAAGGGGATAATCTCCAAAATATACGAGGCACTGATAGAAATTTACAAGAATTTACAAATTTACAAAAATGGGGAGAAGAAATGGAAAGACACTTTGACAAAGAAGAAATACAAATGGCCAAAAGACACATGAAAAAAATGTTCCACATCACTAATCATCAGGGTGACGCAAATCAAAACAACTATGAGGTACCACCTCACACCCCAGAGATTGGCACACATCACAAAGGATGAGAACAAGCAGTGTCCGCGGGGATGTAGATAGAAAGGAATTCTTATCCACTGCTGGTGGGAAGGCCATCTAGTTCATCCTTTATGGAAAGCAATATGGAGATTCCTCCAAAAACTGGAAATTGAGCTCCCATATGACCTAGCTATACCTCTCCTAGGAATATACCCTAGGAACACAAAAATACAATTCAAAAATCTCTTCCTTACACCTATATTCATTGCAGCACTATTTGCAATGGCAAGACTCTGGAAACAACCAAGATAACCTTCAACAGATGAATGGCTAAAGAAACTGTGGTACATATACACAATGGAATATTATGATGCTGTCAGGAGAGGTAAAGTCATGAAATTTTTCTATACATGGATGTACACGGAATCTATTATACTGAGTGAAATAAGTCAGAGAGAGAGAGAGAAAAACACAGAATGGTCTCACTCATCTATGGGTTTTAAGAAAAATGAAAGATATTCTTGCAATAACAACTTTCAGACACGAAAGGAAAAGAGCTGGAAGTAACAGCTCACCTCATGAAGCTCACCACAAAGAGTGATGGGTTTAGTTAGAGAAATAACTACGTTTTGAACTATCCTAATAATGAGAATGTACGAGGGAAATAGAAAGCCTGTCTAGAGTACAGGCGGGGGTTGGGTTGGAAGGAGGGAGATTTGGGACATTGGTGATGGGAATGTTGCACTGGTGATGGGTGGTATTCTTTACATGACTGAAACCCAAACACAGTCATGTATGTAATAAATTTGTTTAAATAAAATAATTGAAAAAAAAGATGCAGAGGACAATTTTGTATTGTGTTTATATGTCTCTGGGTTATATTCCTAGGAGTTCTATTGCTAAATTATATGGGACCTCACTTTCCAGCTTTTTGAGGAAAATCTACATCATTTTCCAGAAAAGTTGAACTTGATGGCATTCCCAAAAGCAGTGAAGGAGAGCTCCTTTCTCTCCACATCCCCACCAGCACTGGTTATTTTTGTTCTTTGTGATGTGTGCCAGTCTCTGTGACATGAAATGATGTCCCATTGTTGTTTTGATTTGCATAATATTCCGAGACAATAGAGCTTAATGCCAAGAGGCAAAATGACTCTTTGAGAAACAGGTAGGGAATTGCGGTGAGGAAAGGAAAAGGGCAGACAATAGTGCTGGAAAGATCACACTGGTTTCTACGACAGAAACCCCAGTATGAAAAATTTTGTAAACACAGTGATTAAATTAAAAAAAGTTATCTAAGATATATAATACATTGGTAGAGCTTAACAAGAAAACAAATCTAAACCCATCCCAAAATTGGAAGAAGAAATAAAGAGAAACATCCTCATAGAAGAAATACAAATGAAAAAAAAGGCCCATGAAAATACATTCCACATCATTAGGGGCATGCAAATTCAAACCCAATGAAATATCCTCTCATAGTAGAGACTGAAAAACATAAAAAGAACAAGAATAACTAGTGCTGGCTTGGATGCAGGGAGAAAAAGATTCACATTTACTGTTGGTGGGGCTCTCATTTACTGTTTTGCAAAACAATTTGGACATTTTCACAAAACTAAAAGTTCAGTTTCCACATGACTCAGCAATACAAATTCTAGGAATATACCTAAGGGCTCAAAAACACAAAGCTTAAAGTACTCTGAACTCCTAGTTCACTGCAGCATTATTCACAATATCCAGGATCTGGAAACAATCCAATCATTTGAACAGATGAGCGGATAAAGAAGCTATTGGACCACTACACAATGATATACTAAACAGTTGTTATAAAAAAATTTCTGCCCCAGAGGCAGGTAGGATTGATGGCAGGTGGGAAACTTGGACATTGGTAGCAGAAAATATATACTAGTGAAGGGTGCTGTACTATGTATGACTGCGACTCAGTCATAAACAACTTTGTAACTTGAATCTCATGGTGATTCAATGAAAGAGTGTATTTATTAAAAATAATGAAATTAGATTGCCTTGTGTGCTGTTAAGAAATATAATGTGTTACAATCTGGGGACTAGAGGGACAAAGTAATTGTACATGAATTCTGTCTTATTTATCTTAATGTTCTTTGGCTGAAATTTCAAAGTTAAGATATCAGCAAGGGGACTTCTGAGAATTATGTTATGGGTGATTGTCCTTCCACTCTAACTTTACCTTGTCCTCTTTCTTTACATCTTTGTTCTCATAATTAAAAATTAAAAATTAAAAAAAATAATGAAATCAGGGCCGGCGAGGTGGCGCTAGAGGTAAGCTGTATGCCTTGCAAGCGCTAGCCAAGGAAGTACTGCGGTTCGATCCCCTGATGTCCCATATGGTTCCCCCAAGCCAGGGGCTATTTCTGAGTGCTTAGCCAGGTGTAACCCCTCAGCATCAAATGCATGTGGCCTGAAAACCAAAAAAAAATAATAATGAAATTATAATCAAGATGTTGTTAAATAAAAATTATACCCCTAATAAAATACTTGCAAAATAGGAGATAATTGGAGGAAAAGCAAGCATAATGACTCAGCTGCAACAAACACCCCCCTAATTTATTACCTTTAGGACCCACTAAATCATGATGTGCTGACAGCATGATGAAGTAGGAAAGATGAATCTACTGAGTGTCAGAACAGCTGGCTGATTTGCTTTTTAAAAATAACCCAGGACTGGATCAATAACTAACCAGAGGCTGCATGTTCATCTTAATTTTTAAACTTTAAACATCAGTTATTCTTTCCCTTGTGCTTTGAAATTACAAGTAGTCTCTCAAGCCTGCATAGGAAGAACAAAGTGAATTCCATGCATGCACACTGCTCTAATATCTCTCCCCACACTGAGGCTCTCATACATTTTTGTGAGTACACTCTCAGCCCAGCCAGTATATGGGAGAGGGTCAGTTAGAATCCTGCAAAACAGCATACACTCTTAAAGAGTTCAAAAGTACCATGTATCATGACCAGGTTTGTCCACTGTGTCAGACTTGGCAAGAACCATGGGTTTAGGGCCATCTTTCAACAGGTGGCCAATTTCTAAAGCAGAGGAGTAAAGAGTCCTGCAATGTGACCTGTTAGAACCTTGTCTCCAATTCTGGGTCCAGATTCAGAGTGGGAAGACAATGTCATAGTTCATTGTCACTATTGCCATATATATATTTTGAGGAGAAAATAAATAAATAAATAAAAAGCTGGCATTTTAGCCAAGGACATAGGTATAGTTGAAGTTTTCCAGGCTAGCAGAAATAAACATAGTTGATTAGCTTTTTTTAAAGTAAAGATGTTATAACACATTTACACATAATCCTCCATGTATCACTTTACTTTTTAAAATAGCATCTTCATTTCTGGAGACAGTGGTAGAAGGAATTTTACATCAGTGTTGGAAAATGGAGTGGCAGATACAAAGGTACTATGTAAACATGTTTCTTAAATAAAGTAGCTTATAGTTTTTTTTTAAAGCAGTTTTATGCCATGCATCAAAGATCAGTTCTTTAAAATCAGTATTTCTCAGGCTTTAACATGCATTGGAGTCATGCACATAGCTTGTGAAGAGATTCCTGGAGCCCAAGATGCACATTTTTATGATCTGAAGGGACCTGAAGTCTGTATTTTTGTTTTGTTTCAAGGGCGTGCTGAGGATGCTGTTCTGTGGGCCGCAGTTAAGAAATATAAATAAGCAGAAAATCAAGTTAAAAGGACTCGAATCCACTACCTTGTAATATGCTGATTTTGTCTGACACACACATTAATTTCTTCATACATGGGTTTTGCTCTGAAGACCCCCTCTCACCAGGAGTCATTTGTCAGATGATAACACATTGAAGAGTGTGAGGCCTATCATGCAGCTCTAATCAAAGATGTGAATTATGCTCTCTTTTGCCACCTACCAACAGATTCGTAAAATTAGTATCTTAATTTTCTCCAAAATGTTCATGAAGTTAGAATCAATTTTTTTCAAAAGATAAACTTTAGGATTAAACTGTAAAGAGAAATGGGAAAAAAAGTGTTGTCAGTCTAACCACAACGGCGACTGAAACCTAGTCTTTCTTTAGAACTTTAACTGTTTATGTCAAAAGTTTTACTGTCTTGAAAACCATTGCTCTCTCTTCTACGTCTGTCTGCCTGTGTCTGTGCTTCTGAATCCCCGAAGGTTTCCTCAGAGGCCTAGGGAGCACACCCCCAAAAAACTGCATTTTGAAGCTGCTGAGTAAGTACATTCTGGCTGTGGGGGTCGCTGTCCAATAAGCTGAGGTCTCTGGCCTGTGGAGGCTCCGCCCTGCTGTTTCTTTGTTCACTCTGAGGACTGTCAACTAGAGGAAGCAGAAGAGTTTGCTTCGCAGCCGAGCACTCTTTCTAACCAATGAACCCCACCACAACACACAGGAAAAACCACACTACAAGCTTGACAATGGGGAAACCTCGCAGGCAAACACCATCCACAGAGAATGAAGACGAAAGCTCGGATGACCTAATAAATTCCAACCACCTGATTAACCTTTCAGATAAGGAGTTTAGAATAGAAATATGGAATATTTTCGTAGAACTCAGAAAAAGCATAGATCGATCTGAAGAGAACACAAAGACAGAAATCAGAAAACTCCAAACTGAAATAACATATCTGAAAAACACGGTTGCTCAACTGAAAACGTCAATGGATAGCCTCGCCAACAGGATATCAGCAGCTGAGGAGAGAATCGGAGTACTGGAAGATGTGATGCATAAAAACTCAACACAACAGAAGAAATTGGAAAAGAACCTTAAGACAAACGAATAGGCAATGAAAAAAATACTCAAGGCATGTGAACAGATGAAAATAGAAGTCTTTGATAAACTCAACAGAAACAACGTAAGAATCATTGGAGTCCCAGAAACCCAAGAAGGAGATCTCCAGGAAGAATCAACTGTCAAAGACATCATCAAAGAGATACTCCCACAGTTAAAGACTACATGCAATCAAATCCTGCATGACCGAAGAGTACCAGCTAAAAGAGACCCAAAGAAAAACACCCCAAGACATATCCTCGTTACAATGACAAACCCCATAAATAGAGATAGAATACTGAAAGCAACAAGATCAGAAAGGGAAATTACATTCAAAGGAGGATTCCTAAGACTTACAGCAGACATGTCACAAGAAACTCTCAAGGCCAGAAGACAGTGGTGGGATATTGTGACAAGAATGAATGAAATGAATGCCTCACCAAGAACACTGCACCCAGCCTGACTCACGTTCAAGTCTAAAAGAAGAATACACAGCTTCATGGATAAACAACAGCTCAGAAACTTCACAGATGAAAAACCAGCCTTAAAGGAAAAACTGACTGGTCTACTTTAAGACAAGAGAGACCAAAAAACACAGCAAACTTATTTACAAAGATGACATTAAATCCTATGACAATCATCTCCCTCAATGTCAATGGACTAAATTCAACAATTAAAAGACACAGAGTGACAAAATGGGTCAAAAAGATGAATCCAACCTTCTGCTACCTACAAGAAACACATCTGAATAGACAGAACAAACATGACTCAAAATCAAAGGCTGGAGGAAAATCATCCAAGCAAACAACACCCTCAAAAAAGCTGGGGTGGCCATATTAATATCTGATGACACCAAATTTATACTCAGAAAAGTGGTAAGGGACAAAGATGGACACTATGTACTAATCAAGGGATATGTACAACAGGAAGAAATCAGACTATTAAACATATATGCACCCAATGAGAGACCAGCAAATTATCTAAAACAATTACTGACAAATCTGAAAGAAGAAATCAATAATAACACAATCATTGTGGGAGACTTAAACACGGCCCTATCAACACTTGATAGCTCAACCAGACTGACACCCAACAAAAACATATTAGCCCTGAAAAGAGTTATGGAAGAAAGAGGACTAGTAGATATATGCAGGACACTCCATCCCAAAAAACCTAGATACACATTATTTTCCAATGTACATGGGTCATTCTCCAGAATAGACAACATGCTGACACATAAAATATACCTCCATAAAATCAAGAGGATAGAAATCTTGCAGGATACCTTTGCTGACCACAGGCTCTGAAATTAGATGTGAACTACAAAGCCACACAGAAGAAAAATTTTAACAATTGGAAATTAAAACCCTGCTACTGAACAACCAGTGGGTCCAAGATGAAATCAAAAAGGAAATCAAAACTTTCCTGGAATCATATGGTAATGAAGACACAAACTACCAGAATCTATGGGACACAGCAAAAGGATCCTGAGAGGAAATTTATAGCTCTACAAGCACACATCAGGAAGGAAGAAGGAGCATACCTGAATAACTTAATGACACAGCTCAAAAAATTAGCAAATGATCAACAAAAGGAACCAAAAATAGGGAGACAGAAGAAAATAACAAAGCTGAAAGCAAAACTCAATGAAGTGAAAAACCAAAAAGCAATCCGAAAGATCAACGAAAGCAGAAGCTGGTTCTTTGAAAAAATAAACAAGATTGATAGACCATTGGCAAAACTCACAAAGAAAGAGAGAGAGAGAGAGAAATCTGATAACCTGTATTAGAAATGAAAAGGGGAATATCATGACATAAATTGCAGAGATCCAAAGGGTAATTAGAGACTACTTTGAGAAACTTTATGCTACTAAACATGAGAACCTAGAAGAAATGGAAAAATTCTTGAATACTTATAACCTTCCACATTTAAGTAAGGAGGATGTAGCACATCTAAACACCCCCATCACTACTGAGGAGATTGAAACTGTAAACAAACATCAGCCAAAACAGAAAAGCCCAGGCCGAGATGGTTTTCCTAATGGATTTTTTTTCAAATCTTTCAAGAGGAGCTACTACCAATTCTAGCCAAGCTCTTCCATGAAATTGAAAAAACGGGAACACTCCCAAACACATTTTATGAAGCCAACATCACCTTGATACCAAAACCATACAGAGATGCTGCCAAAAAAGAAAATTACAGACCAATATCGCTGATGAATGCTGATGCAAAGATCTTCAACAAAATCCTGGCAAATAGGATCCAATGCATCATCAAGAAGATCATACACTACAACCAAGTAGGTTTCATCCCAGGAATGCAAGGATGGTTTAACATCCATAAATCTATCAACATCATACACAACATCAACAACAAGAAAAATAGAAATCACATGATCATATCAATAGACGCAGAGAAAGCATTTGATAAGGTCCAACACCCATTCTTGATCAAAACTCTCAGCAAGATGGGAATGAAAGGAAACTTTCTCAATCTAGTTGAAGCCATCTACCACAAGCCAATGGCAAATATTATCCTCAATGGAGAAAACACTAAAATCCTTTCCTCTAAATTCTGGTATAAGACAAGGCTGTCCTCTCTCACCACTTCTCTTCAACATAGCACTGGAAGTTCTTGCTATAGTGATCAGGCAAGAAAAAGATACCAAGGGAATCCAGATAGGAAAGGAAGAAGTCAAGCTCTCATTGTTTTCAGATGACATGATACTCTACTTAGAAAACCCTAAAGACTCTACCAAAAAGCTTCTAGAAACAATAGACTCATATAGCAAGGTGGCATGCTACAAAATCAACCTACAGAAATCAATGGCCTTTTTATACACCAATAATGATAGAGAAGAGATGGAAGTAAGGAAGGCAATCCCATTCACAATAGTGCCACACAAACTCAAATATCTTGGAGTCAACTTGACCAAAGACTTGAAGGACCTATACAAAGAAAACTATAAAGCCCTGCTCCAAGAAATAAGAGAGGACACACAGAAATGGAAACACATACCCTGCTCATGGATTGGCAGAATTAGCATCATTAAAATGGCAATACTCCCCAAAGCATTATACAGATTTAATGCGATCCCTTAAAAATATCCATGACATTCTTCCAAAGAAGTGGATCAAACACTTATGAAGTTCATCAGGAACAATAAACACCCTCGAATAGCTAAAGCACTTCGAGGAAAAAGGAAAATGGGAGGCATTACTTTCCCCAACTTTAAACTGTACTACAAAGCAATAGTTACCAAAACAGCATGGTATTGGAATCAAGGCAGACCTCAGATCAGTGGAATAGGCTTGAGTTCTCAGAGAACGTTCTCCAGACATACAATCACCTAATTTTTGACAAAGGAGTAAGAAATTCTAAGTGGAGCAGGGATAACCTCTTCAACAAATGGTGCTGGCAGAACTGGTTAGCCACTTGCAAAAAAGCGAACATAGACCCCCAGTAAACATCATGTACGAAGATAAAATCCAAATGGATCAAAGACCTTGATATCAGATCAGATACCATAAGGTATATAGAACGACACGTTGGTAAAACACTCCATGACATTGAGATTAAAGGAATCTTTACGAAGGAAACTGCACTTTCCAAACAAGTGGAAGCAGAGATCAACAGATGGGAATACATTAAACTGAGAAGTTTCTGCACCTCAAAAAATAGTGCCCAGGATACTAGAGTCTCCCACAGAGTGGGAGAAACTATTCACCCAAAACCCTTCAGATAAGGGGCTAATATCCAAAATATACAGGGCACTGACAGAACTTTACAAGAAAAAAAAAACATCTAATACCATAAAAAAATATGGGGAGAAGAAATGAACACTTGATAAAAAAAAAAGAAATACAAATGGCCAAAAGGCACATGAAAAAATGTTCCTTGTAACTAACCATCAGGGAGATGCAAATCAAAACAATGATGAGATACCATCTCACACTGCAGAGATTGGCACATCACAAATAATGAGAAGAATCAGTGCTGGCGGGGATGTGGAGAGAAAGGAATTCTTATCCACTGCTGGTGGGAATGCCATCTAGTACAGCCTCTATGGAAAGCGATATGGAGATTCTTTCCAAATCTGGAAATTTAGCTCCCATTCGACCCAGCTATTCCACTCCTAGGGATATACCCTAAGAACCCAAGAATATAATACAAAAACCCCTTCCTCACACCTATATTTATTGAAGCACTATTCACAATAGCCAGGCTCTGGAAACCACCAAGATGCCCTTCAACATACGAATGGCTAAAGAAACTGTGGTACATATACACAATGGAATATTATACAGCCTTCAGGAGAGATGAAGTCATGAAATTTTCCTATGCATGGATATGTATGGAATCTATCATGCTGAGTGAAATAAGTCAGAGGGAGAGAGAGAGAGATGCAAAATAGTCTCACTCATCTATGGGTTTTAAGAAAAATAAAGTCATTTTTGTAACAATCCTCAGAGACAATGAGAGGGCGGCTGGAACACCAGCTCACTCCATGAAGCTCACCACAAGAGTGGTGAGTACAGCTATAGAAATAACTACACAGAGAACTACCATAATCAAGTGAATGAATGATGGAACTGAAAAGCCTGTCTGGAGTACAGGTGGGGGTGAGGTGGGATGGATGGAGATTTGGGACATTGGTGGTAGGAATGTTGCACTGGTGAAGGGGGTGTTCTTTCATGATTGAAACCTAATCACAATCATTTATGTAATCAAGATTTTCAAATAAAGAAGAAGAAGAAGAAGAAGAAGAAGAAGAAGAAGAAGAAGAAGAAGAAGAAGAAGAAGAAGAAGAAATCCATTGCTCTGCAGAACTACCTGTGGTTGAGTTCAGAAGCCAGACATTTATTCACTCGATCCACCTTTACTTAAAAGGCCACCAGGTCCCTTCCCTTCTAATTTCTAGGTCTGACCTTAGAAATGGCATTTTTACCTCCATCCAGGAAGGAACCAAAAAAATGATGGAGAATTTGCTTACACTATACAGGCTATATTCTTTACACATTATGCTCTGACATGTTGTTTCAAACCATTGACCCTAAGAAAAAAACTCTTATTTTATTTTTTTCAGATGAAGACATAGATATTTATGCTTAACCAATGTGTTGGCTCTCCCCCAGAAAGCCATTTCTGTTGCACAGTACTTCATAACATTGGCTGTACCACATGCTTAAGTTAGAAATCATTCTCATTTAGTAGCATATTGTCTTGACCTTTTCCAACATAAAGAGGTGACAAGGGTCAAATGTGATGCCAAAGACAGAATTAAGATGAACTCTACTAGTTCTCTGTTAAGGAAAATGACCTGCTATCCCTTGAGTGATATCACAGAAAGTGACCCAATGAATTCATAGAGATGTGCCACATAGATTAGTTCAAGAGTCTGGTGGACAATAGGATTCACTGGTTTAATGTTTTATTTTTCAGAGGTCTGTGTAGATATAAACTCAGGCAAATCACTTCTAAAAATTTTACTGTGGCACCAGCCAAATGATTGGCTTGTCCAGCCCATTCTATTATCCCAGGGGGGATTCCTCCAAGGAGGTCTGCAAGCTAAGGTCAGGATGTGAGTGCCTCTCCTCTGATTGGATTGCCTTTTAATCAAATGGCACTGTTTTTCAGGACAGTCTTATTTCAGTTAATATGAGCATATTGACTCTTTACATTTACAAATTGCTAGCTTTCTAGTATGTTAGCAATTCGATCACTGGAAGACCAAACATAGCCCCCTCCAACAAATAGATGGGGCATTAAGGCCCAGAGTGGGTTAGGTCACCAGAAAGTTTGATTGGAGCCAAAATTGTTTCTCCCAGTTTGAATATTCTCTGAACTGTCTTCTGCTTTTACCAGGATAAATCAATGAAGATGCATTAACCTTGAGAATCAACTCAATTAAGGAGGAACAGACAGGAATTAGAACAGACATCTTATCAGAACCATACCAAATGGATGCCCGGTGAAATCTCAATTGGAGGAAATAAACTCAAAGGAAAGGGTTTATTTCTATGAAAGGAAGAGGTTAAGATTGCATAAGAGAAAGCATCTAGCTCTTACTTTCTATCAGACACTGAACTGACTGTTTAACTAGGGTAACTTAGTCTAGCTATATCATGCAGATTTATGTATTAGCACCATTCCATTTTACAGGTGAAACACTGAAACTTGTCCAATGTTCTCTACCTTGAATCAGCAAATCTGGGGTTCAAGGCGACTCATTTATTTAATTCTGGAAGATATGTTTAGGCATTGTGCTAAATATTTCTCAAAGAAAGAGAGCATATTTTATAATATTTATGTTTTAAGGTGGAAGAAAATGAAACAAAGCATGTGTATAAACATATTTTCTTTTTTCCTAAAGTCTATTTCTGTTACGATGTCACATTCAAAGCAAATAAAATTTTGTCTACATACAGTAGCATTTAAAAATAATATATAAATCTTTACTGACCACCTCCTAAAGAAGATGACTTTCTTCACACAACAGGGCAAAACTTTGTCCCATTGGCAATTATTTTTCATGGTTCCTTTAGGCCCCTTTAAATTCGTTGTTTCATAATCAACTAGGAACTGATTTTCTCAGTCATTTTTTTACCATCCTCCAGGCAGGAGTCTGTAATCTCAGGACATGGATCCTTATTCTGTGCCATAGGACCCTAGGTAATATTGAAGGAGCCTCTGGAGAGGCCCTAAAATTACAGCTTCTAAGAAAATATCCTGAATTCAAACAACAATAACAACAAGAGGACAAGAATGATTAATTTTATTTGTTGTTTTAAAAATTAAATATATTTGGGGGCCTGAGTGGTGGCGCAGTGATAGGTCATTTGCCTTGCACGCAGTTGACCTAGAATGGACTGTGGTTTGATCCCCTGGCATCCTAGATGGTCCCCCAAGCCTGGAGCAATTTCTGGGCGCAGAGCCAGGAATAACCCTTGAGCGTCACTGAGTGTGGCTCAAAAACCCAAAAATAATTAAATTAATTTTAATTGAATCTCCATGAATTATAAAGTAATTTATGATTTAATTTCAGGCATATATTATTTTAACACCATCACTGTAGAGTGTCCACTACTTTCTATCAATGCTTCCAGTTTTTCTCTAACTTCCCAGCCTGCCTCTGTGGCAGGCAATTTTTTCCTCCCCACTCTTTAAGTGCTTGCTTCCTTTCCTAACTTATTTTTTCTAGTCCCAGCAGCAAGCTTTCTATTGAAGACCAATTTTCCTGTTCATTATTTCTACTGTCATTGGACATTTTGATATTCCCCTAGGAAGTTTTGCTATAGCCTACATATGAGAGAAATCATTCCTAGTCTGTTCCCCTCTCTGATTGATTTTGCTCTACATGATACTCTCCATTTCCATAACAGTACAGCAAATTGCATGACTTTATCTTTTCTAATGGTCAGGCACCTCACGATCGAGCTCATAGAAAGCGACAACTCACGCCTGCAAATGTTGACACCTGGGAGTTAAGTGTGTTGCTTCAAGTCTTGTCCCTCATCTGCAACTAAAAAATAAGGTGTTAAAAAATGTGTGTATGCCAAAATCAGCTATTTTTTTAAAGAAGTTTTAATAAAGCAGAAGAGGAGGACTCAGAAATGCTTCTTAATATATACAGAATTTGTATCAAAGTCACAAAACTGAGAGAAGATGGCAAGATAGGAGTTTTAATCATATAAAAAAGGAGAACAGGTGTTAAGGAAGAAGAGTGTTTAGTTAATACTGGGTGCAAAAGGTCCTTTATTTTTTTTATTTTTTATTACTTTTTTGTTTTTTCCACCACACCCGGTGATGCTCAGGGGTCACTCCTGGCTCTGCACTCAGAAATCGCTCCTGGCTTGGGGGAACCATATGGGATGCTGGGGGGATGGAACAGCGGTATGTCCTAGGGTAGCGCGAGCAAGGCAGATGCCTTACGGCTTGTGCCACTGCTCAGGCCCCAAAAGATCCTTTATTTTTGACTTACTTTCCAAGTTGGACACCAAAAGCTTCTAATGTGTAAAGTATACACCCAATCTCTGGATCACACAATCTGGGATGTTGCTTGCATCATCTACAGCTACACAATTAAAACTACATAAATATATAAAACCATAAAACATACTTTATATGTTTTTATCTGAAGTTTTGATTTTAAAAGGCCCAGGTCTTTGGAGAGCAATGAGTTAAATCAATAAGACACGTACTCTATTTTTAAAGTACCTAAATGTGCTCCAGCAATGGCGAATATTGAAAATAGAAAATTTTAAATTAAATCGAGACATTTGAGAACATTACAATTGCAAGACGGTAAGAGTTGAACAAATGACCAGTTCAAGGGTTACATAAGCATACTCAAGTGTCAGAGGGGTTAAAAGGTATCTCCTCTGGGATTAGCTAAACTTCTGGAGGTTTCAGGAAGGAAATTATTTATAGATATCTAAACTGAACTTTAGCTCATGAGTTCACCAGGCATTTTAAGAACCACATGATATTATTTGTATTTTGATTTCAAATGTGATGCTCACATCATTTCAAATTTTAACAATCCTTCTGAAATAAACTTTTTTTATTTATTAATACAATGCAAATTCTTTCATAGAGAGAACATTTCTGCATGTGTATTAAATAAAAAGGAACTCCCCTCTTAAGGCAGTGCATTTCCTTTTCTTTTACTTATCAATATTTGGGTTAATGTAGTGATAACAATTCCGAAAGCAAATGTACTGCCATGCATACCCATTGACTCTTTTATATTTATTTTCTTTGATAACATTTTTGATAAGTAGAAGAAAAAATTAAAACTTCTCATTTTTGAAAAATAAACACATGAACAGACATTTTTTTTTTTTTGCTCTCAGATCCATGTGTATAAATAAAGTCTTAGCTTTGACAGTTATAAAAAAGAACAACCTTCAGGAAGTCACCACCGAGTAGAAAGTTGGCAAGGAATTGGCTTGAAGGAATTTTTCATAGAATGCTCTGGAGATTTACTCGACTTCCAATTATTTCATGTTTATTCTTAATAGGCAATGGTTGGCCCATTTCAAGGCTTCCTGGGCACTGGAAATGTAGGTCAAAAGGTAGAGCACATGCATTATGTCAGGCCAGGTGCTGTGGTAGCTCCCTTGTACCACATGAAACCCTGAGCTGCGCTAAGTTGTAGCCTTGGTGTACTCAGAGCATTGTCCGGTTTGGCCCCAACCAAAAAGGGAAACACATCTCTCTAAAAAATACAAATCAACCAGATCAACTCTGGAAAAGAACTGGGAAATGGAAAGAAAGTAAAGTAATATGTATGTTACTCTTCAGTAACATTGTTGAAAAGCACAGTGCCTAAAAGAAAAATGGAAAGAGAGAGAGAGAGAGAGAGAGAGAGAGAGAGAGAGAGAGAGAGAGAGACAGAGAGAGACAGAGACAGAGAGACAGAGAGACAGAGACAGAGACACAGGGAGCCACACAGAGAGAGAAGAAAAAGAAAAGTGTCTGCCATAGAGACAGGCTGAATGTAGGGGTGGGACAATGGGAGGGTAACTGGGGAAAGTGATGGTGGGAAATGAAAGCTAGAAAAGGATGTGTTTAAACAGTGTATGACCTGAACTCAAATACCAATAACTTTTTAACTCTGTATCTCCTAGTGATTTAATTAAAAAATTAAATTAAAAAAAAGTATGGATCATGATGGCTGGCCAGCTAGTACTATATTGGTTAGGTGCTTGTATTACATGTTGCCAAACTGTATTTGTTCCTGAGCACCCCTATAAGGGGTACCCCAAAACTGCTATGAGTGATCCCTGAGCAGAACCATGAGAAAGTCTGAAAACCACTAGTTATAGCCTTCTAACACCTAAAGTCATGATTACAGAGGGTAAAATACTGAACAATAATGATAATATTATTTTACTCATTATTATTATTATTTGGGCTTTGGGCCACATCTAGTGACATTTAGGGGTTACTCCTGGCTACATGATTGGGAGACCATATGAGACAACGGGGATGGAATCAAGATCTGTCCTGGATTGTCCACATGCAATGCAAACTATACTACTGCTCCAGCCTCTATTTTAGTTATTATTAAATAAAATTCATAAAATAGATATTTTGCAGAAGATGGATGCTTCAAGGATTAAGAAAATTGTTAAAGATTTACATCCTTACCAGCAGTCTCAAGTCATACAGACTGTATATTTACATGAGCACCAGCATTAACATGGATTGTAGGTTGGAATCTGGGGAGCTTACAGGTAAACAAAACTACTTAGCAAATGAGGGAAAGCCCTGTAGTATATAAAACCAGTGAAGCAGGAAGAAGGGTCTTTTGCATAAATTGCTCAGGACTTCTTGTTCTTTCAGGATCCAAATAACCTTGACAGAACACTGCCCTCAGTGATAGAGAAGCTGGAGAGAAAGAAAGATTTGTGCTGTAAAGAATGAAATCAGGGGTGTCAGTTTAAGAAAGAAGTTTGACACTTGGTAAAACATACCTAGCACTACTAAGTCATTTGCACCAACTAAATCATTATGTATCAGCTGCCAAGCCAGAGGGGAATAAAAATTCAGCTACTGCAGGAGGTACTTGAAGACAAAAAAAATATCTCTTCTTGATCAGTCAGAACAGAGTTATGGTAGTGACTTGGGAACACATTTTCTAACCATGATATGAGACAAAGCTGTGCATTTTTTCTCTTGGATTCAATCTTTGTTTTGGTGTCTGCAAGGGATTCTTTCAGACTTATCTCCATAAATGAGGCGACATGTTTCCAAAAAATTAAAATGGAATATATAAGAGCTAAACTGCCATTTAGTACCCTGATATAGTAGTAGAATTATCCGTCTCCCAAAGAATGTTAATTTAACAATTAAAAATAGCTTTGGGAACCTTTAATATTCAGACAGTTTTTTATTTATAAACAATTTTTAAAATTCTTTATTTTCTAACTACCATAATAGCAAAAACTAAGCACTACCCAATTGAGTTTCTCAAACAGTATCGCAAATGAGCACCTGAGTGCTGCCAGGAGTAAGCTCTGAGCACCACTAGATATGGCTCCCCTCAAATAAAATCAACAAAACCACGAGTACGACCTCGTCTTTTTTGGGTCATGAATATGTATGTCTTTTCCAATAATAGAATTTTAAGCTCACAAAGAAAAGAAAGTGTCTTGTTAACTGTTATATCCTCAACATCTGGAGGAGTGCCTGGCACACAGAAGCTAAATATACACTTGATGAATGAATGACATATTCATTAAAACAGTGCAAAAATATGATAGAAAATTAAGTTTTTTCTTAATGAATAAGTGCGTTTCAAAGAACTTCACTTTTCTCACTCAAAGCAATTGAAAGTGGGGGATGAGTGAGTTGAGATAAAAAGCTGCTTATAATTTTGTAAGTGCATATCAGAGTGAGAGTGGGGAAGGGAGATAGGCATGTTCTAAGCATTGTCCTAATAAACAGTTATTGGACTCTACTATAAAGACAGAAAGGTTTTTTAAGTTTCTAAGATTTTAGAATAATTGATGGCACTCCTCCTACCCAAAATAATAGACTAAGAAAATGTAGCTTTAGGCTTAATATAGCTTAAAATCAATGGCTATACAATCACTTTATAATGTTTCTCATAAATACATTTACATCAGTACTCAGAAGTATTGAAGTCATGCACTCAATGTTAATATTTCTGAGACTTCTATAACATTAAGGTAAAGAAAATAAGTTGAAAAGTTTCAGGTTTGAAGAAAGTTGCCAAGAAAACAATAGGTTGATGTCATTTCATTTACAGGAAACCATTTATTTAACAATCTTAATTTTACAGAATGAAATAAGCCAAGGACTCTGTGTTGCAGAAACATTCCATCAAAGATTATGTGCTATAACCAAGCCCTTCACCCAGACAAAAGGACCCCTTAAATCCTTATTCAGTGGCACGTACCAACTCAAAACCCACATAAAACCTGAAGGACATACAAGTAAGGCTTGGGGGTTCCTGAATTTTGGAGACATTGAAAAAAAGAAAACCATGCCAAGAAGTTAGAGAATAGAAGTCATGCCCATGAAAAGGAACAACACGTATCCAAGCTAAACTCTACAGGAAACATGTTGGAAAAGAATTTTGTACAGCAAACCAGTTATTCAGAACTTTAATTTCTAGTGTACTCCCCAAAAGTGTCAAATTTGCTGCAAAGCAAGTACATTGACTTTCCTTTGCTTATGTAGGCAAGGGGACTGATGATTGCATTTTCATATATATATATATATATATTTTCATATATATATATATTTTCATTTTCATATATATATATATATTCTCCAAATTGTTCCATTATCAGTAGAATTTTCAGTCTAAGTTACTATGAGCCCTGATATTTGGCCACCATAACTGGAGCACACTTCTTAGCAATAGTATTACAAATCTAGACCTGAAAATGGAAACTGTTGAGACCACAGGGGTAGAAGTCATGCACCCAGAATACCTTTTTTCATTTCAAGCTACAGCTCTCATCCTCTAATTCCACTTCCATAAACACGATTCCTTTAAACCAGAATAGTGCCAAGGTAGAAACTCCATTCTCCTTTCCCATAATCACTCATGATATTCAGTTCTTTCACATTTTTTGCACCCCTTCTCTTTATTTCTGCCCCCTTCCCTCATGTTAGCAAAAACTAGCGATTTTAAAGCCAGCTTAATTGAATTAGTCTAAATTGAATGTTCCAAAACGTAACTACAGTATTTGCCGTCGTATAAGACGACCCCCTAATTTTGCAGTTAAAACATAGGTTTAGGCCTATATTCGCTGTATCAGACAGAACGTTCCTGCGCTGCATGTGTTGCATGTGTTCCTGTGCTCATGTCCCACAGTGAGCCAATCACAACAAGCAAAGGTTCAAAGGTTTTACTGTAATAGACTTCCTCTCTGACTCTGGCCAATCTGTGCAGGCTTTTTACAGTGTAGATTCGGGTCCAGAACATTGTCTAATTTGCATGCATCAAAAGCCTGCTCGGATTGGCTGAGTTAGAGAGGCAGTCCGAGCAGCCTTGCAGTGATTGGTTCAGGATGGAGTTGGAAAATTCGTTTTGTGGCACTATCCAGATGATTTTTTAGCAGTATATCGAAATGTTTTTCGGGATATACTCAGCATATGAAACGACCCCCGATTTTCGGTTGACTTTTTTTTTTTTTTTTCCAAAAGTCGTCTTATACGCCAGAAAATACGGTATTTGACTACTGAGTTCTCAATCGCCTAGGATCTCTGGATTAAGATTTCTTCCTCAGAAACCATATAATGCTTTTTATTCCTTAGCGCACTTTTATTAACACATGCTTTTATATTGAACAATATTTCTATTTTCAAAAACTACACTATTGTCATAATTGGATCATCTGTTTACTAATAGAAATTTAAGATACACAAAAACAACACATCTTTCAATTAGAATAGAGAGAACAGGAAAGATTATAACAACTCGTTTCTGAAGCAAGTTTTAAACTCTACATATTCTACTCGAATTACTCTGCATGTGCGTGCATGCATGCATGTGTGTGTCTGTTTGAATTGTAGGGCACTTGGGCTAAGAGCTTAATGTGAAGCTTTGTCATTAGGGTCCTTACTATTGTTTCTGTAATGGTGGGGTTCCTTTGGTCTCCTTCAGGTGCTACACACGTTAGGAATGGTGATAAAGCTTAATTGTCCATGTACTATTTGACTTATTGAGACATTATTTCAAACACATCTAGTTTTTTTTGCACAATCCTTCTAAGCTTCATATCACACAAATTAATTTCATAAATAAATAACACATATACATTGAACAAAACTATATGAATATCTGTTGCCTTCCCATGTCCTGATTTCTTTCATTTGGTAACTCTAGGAAAAATTATATTAGGCATTTCTATACTTTATTACCTTTATTATTTTTTTATTTTTTATTAATAATTTTTATTTTGACCAAAGTGGATTACAAATCATTCACTGTATTATTTTAGGTACATTGAATCGGGGCATTCCCACCACCAATGTTGTCCTCCCTCTACTCCTGATCCCAGCTATTACCTTTATTCTTTAGCTGTACAAAAATAAATGAGGTGCTGAGAAAACTTTGTCTTTAATATTTCAGCACCCAGAGATGCTATTAAGTATTTTGAATAAAATGGTACTAATCATAATTTATTATCTTAAACTAAGAAAGATTATAATCTAATAATAAACCATAGTATGAAAATAGCTCTTTAAAACATAAAAAACAGACTTGCATATTGTAATAGAGAGTAATATGTAGTAGTCTCTACTTCTAAGGTCCAGACATAGCTACAAATTTTAATAAAATGGGTAGTAAGGAAATAAAAAAAATCTTTCTTCATTTAGAATCCATGAGTTTTTTGAAGATAGACAATGTAGCTAAAAAAAAAATTCAATGTTCACATATATGTCAAATTTACTTGGAGACTCATCAGTTGTCTATTATGAGTAGGCATGTAGTGAATATGTATTGTAGTATTTTCATCATGAACCCATGTCAATTGAGAAGAGACTTAATATACTCTTCCTCATCTCAAATTCTTAGGTGATGGTGAAGAGCAGAGGCTGTCTTTTATTCAAGTTAGTCTCTGATCCAGTATCCTGGAAATATTACCAAGTTCTGGGGCAAGAGAGTGATAGAGACAAATTTTGAAGAAAATTAAATTTTCGACTCTGAAATTCAAGCAATATTAGAATTCTTCTATAGAGAAGGAAAAAATATTCCATTCTCCTTGCTCTATCAAAGACTAAGAGAAACTGAATATTTTTAAAATAGTCACCAAGAGCTAATGACCAGGTCAGACAGAGAAGCCAGGAAGATAAGACCATTAGATAGAAGAGATTGCACTACTATGCCTGGTTGTATTGCTAAATGTAGTGAGTCTGTGAGAGCACTGGAAACAGTAGCCAATAATAGGAGATGCTGTTGTCTCAGATGGAACCTCATATAAATTTCTACACATAGAAATTTCTCCAGAGACATCACCTTTGAACACTGAAGGTTTTGGAGAGGTAAAACTATAATTATAGAGTACTGGAGTTCCTGCTTGAGCAGAAAGGGGATAGAACCAGGTTAATTGGGTTACAGGTGTTAAGATTTAGTTAAGTCCCCTGATTTACATATCACATACATATACTATTGAGCGAAAAAACAAGATTTCAATTTTAAATAAGCTTTTATGAGCAGTGAACTTTAAAGACCTCCTTTGGGGTCAATTAAGACCTGTGTCTGTACCTTCAAATGTTTTAGAGAGATGTTCCTCACTGCAGGGTTGATTCAGCTAATGAATCTTAAATAGTGAAAGAGATTGATAAAGTGGTCTTCTCTGAAAAACAATGCTTTTGTTTACAAATTGGAAAATCTATTTTTTGTACTGTACTCAAGTGTTTTGTGTGTATAAAAATGATGGCATGAATAAACTAAAAAATTTTGCGCTTAATTTATATCAAAAATATTTTCCTTGCTAATGTATTAGGTATAGATACATTATATAAATATTTTATTTACTCAAAATTGTATATATTTATTTATTTGATCAGTTTTTATTAATTTTTGAACCACACCTGGCAGTGCTCAGGGGTTACTCAGAGTATATGCTCAGGGGTCACTCTTGGCAAAGCTCGAGGGACCATAAAGGTGCCAAGAATTAAATGGGGATTGGCTGCAAGCCCAGTAAGTGCCTTATCCCTGTACTATTTATATAGCCCTAAAGTTTTACTTATAAAGATTTATAATAAACATATGGATGATGATTCTGTCTCAGTGAGAGAGTAAAAGGGGATTGAAGATGCATGCATTATAACCACTAATCTTATAGTGGCTAAATTCTGTTTCACAGTTCAAATGAACAGAACAACTTTCTTGATCACTTAAACAACTCAAGGCTGATGTCTGTGAAAATTTATAATACCATTTTAAGCTACTAAATTTAATTTTTAAGCTTAATACCTATAGAAATAATTCATCAAATCCTTAAGTGTTTGTCTATTTGTCTTATAAAAGTGTGAACCAAAATTAAGTGGTGAATTCAGACTAAACAAAAGGTATTGTGCTAAAATATAATTCTAAGAATAATGTGCTTATGCTTATTTTAATATAATTTACTTTATTTTCTCTAAGAAGTGATTGGGATAGAATTCAAAATTCATCAATTTATACCAGAAGTACACAAGATGCCAAAGATAGCATTCAAATATAAATACATCAAATTAGTGAAAGGCTAGCTATAATGGGAGAAGATACTCAGATACATTACTGAATGTGAACTCAGAGAAAATCTTGTGTCATGCTGCATATGATTTGTAAATAATATGCATACATACTAATATATCCCTATCTCCCAAAATGTGAATTTATTTGATATTTGTAAATTATAGTCCCATTATTACTTAGCTAAGGGAAACTACATTATGAACAGAATATTACAAAAGTAAAAGTAGCCTTCTCCCTTCTAGATGCAGCAGTTAACATTTTTAATGGGAATCTGATAAATAATAAATTGTAGAATTGTTATCTCTTTCCAGAAGGAGCAAAGAGAGAGTTCATATTCCTCTATAAAAGTCTTCAGTTGAAAATTCTTCTGCCAGGAAAACCAACCTGGAATATGCAATTAGTTCCTGAGCATTAACAGGTCTCTGGGTTAATCTAAGGAAGATAATTGCTTGTGATAGAAGATAAGGAAGAGAAGTTTATGAATCAATAATTTATGGATTAAAAACTTTTTATCTTTTAAATTATCTTAGTAAGTAAATGACTAGGAAGCCCCTTTAAGGACATGGCAGAAATTTCAAGTCTACTCCCATTTGGCACACAAGTAGTCCATTCCATAAAAGTATTATCCTTAGAGCAAAAATAATAGAGTTTTTGTGTACATTTCAGCTGAAAATTTTAAACAGTAATCTTTAGAGCAGAGAATATACTATATTCTCCAAGGCCAGATTATGAATTTAGTTATATAAAAATAGCACAGAGACCTGAAAATAATTATAAAAAAAGAACAAAGTGAAGAAATAAAGTACAAAGTGACCAAAAAAATGTGGGCAGTAGCCAGCATTAAGCTGGCATCTTGCTCCCCAGGCCTTCTGCCTGTCTGCAGAACCATTATTCATCAACCTCCAGTTTCTCTCTCCTCAAAAATATGTCAGTGAATCCCTCAGAATGCTTCATCAATACCAGACATGTCAAGGTAAATAGGTTACAAGCCCATACGGCATGGTTCTTCAAAGCCGTTTCTACCCATAACACCAAGATATCTCATTTGCAAGATCTACAAAATGTGAAATTGCATCTTAGTTAGGCTTGTACTAGAAATATATTTTAGACACATCGATAATTTTCCCTTGAAACCAATAAACTACTTCTTAACATGTGTGTTTGTTTTAGATACAGATAAGCATATATTTACTTAAGGCCATAGAGGAATGTCACTTGCCATGTATAGTAGATATACAGAAAAAGACAAGAATTTAGGACTTCTGAATAAAAAATTGCTGCTTTTTCCACCAAGTTACTTAGCACAGTCCCTGAACCTTTCTGGCCTCAGTTTCTCTAAATATAAATTGAAATAATAGGAAAGTGGTAGGAATGCTTGTCAGTACAGTGATTATTGAACTACACATATCAGTCAATGTTGAAATGTCTTACTAGACATTTTTGAATATCAATTAGTATATACAAAGTATTGAGAAATCACATATAATTTTAATGTATTTAAAATTATAAGTTTATATTTCCCATAATTTAAGTACACACATCTCACAGTTTATATTGATCTTCCCTTCAATACCCCCTTTCTGAAATTAATGCCGTCCTTATCACTGGATTTCAGTAACTTTCCTTTTACCAACTTAGAACTATATACATTTTAGTATTAGATAGATTACTTGAATTTTCTCTCTTGTCTTCCAAATTTTAGAAATGGGAAAATTCACGTCATGAATCAGCAGTAAGAACAGTTATTTAGTCCCATGTTATGCTTAATTATCTTATTATTGTTAGGAGGCAAATTCTGAAATTCGAGGGAGATACATGTCCCATTGTTTGGTTTTGAAAAATTCAGTGAGAATCACTATCAAGATTTTTTTTAGCAGCTCACATGTTCAAAGACCAATATTATAAAAAGAGAACATGTTACCATTGAATCCCCCAACACACAAACATTCTAGATCATGTTCAAGTCACATTCAAGGGTACACAAGATTTTATTGAAACATGTCTAGATAAAAGAAAAAAGAAACTCACAAGACCAATGTCAGTCTCTCATATAGCTTCTACTGATTGCTAATCTTTGTATTCATGACTTTGTGCTTTTCCACCACAATGTATGAGGCTGGCTCTGTGCTAATACAATATAGTAGAAGTACTACTCATGAGGCAGATCATTAAAAGCATTAAAGTACCATTTCAGGCAAAGAGTTACCCAAACCCTTATATTTTTCCTGAGCAATATAGATGGAGTGCCTTTTGTTTTGATCAGGCTACTCTGGGTACCAGTTAGCTTCCAAACAGAAGCTGTTAGCAAAAATAATATTTCCTCAGATGAAGCATCTAACTTTCATCTTTATCCCAGCCTTTGGGAGTTGAGACAAGCTGGAGATTTGTGAACGACTAAATAAAGTGTTATAATCAACCATTCCTATGTTAATGGAGCTAGACAAACAAAAATGAACTTAACCCACAGGGTTCTCAGAACTTCCACAGTAGTGGGAGAAAGATACACCCAAAAGTGGCATAAAATTTCTGTACTTTGCCCCACTCTTTCCAAACACCTCTTATGTATGCATTTTAACTTAGTTGTTCCCCACTTTTGTCCTTTATAATAAACCAGTAATAAAAAGTAAATGCTTTCCTTGAGTTAGTGAGTCATGTGGGAAAATTATCAAACCATAAATGTGTTGTGGAAACTCTTAAATTGTAGCAAAGTTAGAAGAATTAGAGGTAGACTAATATTTGAAATAAGGCCTGGGGTATATTATGAGATGGAGAGACCCTCAACTTCTGCATCTACATTAAACCAAGAATATGTGTTTTTTTTGGTGGTACTGTTATGTCAGAAAATTACAAGATATAAGGAAAAAAAAAACACTTCTCCAGCTTCTTGTGCCTTTTCTCTGAGAGATGAACAGCTTTGAGGCAGGGATGAAGGGGTAGTGGAAGTGTCTGGACTACACTCAAATGACCTGTTCAGAATTCCACTGATGAGAAAATAAGACATCATGACCACCCATGTCACTGAGCCACTGGGAATGACCTCTCATGAGATCTTGATTACAGTCTCATAAGAAACCTTCATTCTATATTTTTGACACTCAGAAACTATCTGAAATAATGTATATTTGTTCTAAGCTGTTAAGTTTCAGGATTGTCCTTTACACATCCATTGATAATATTAATGAAAAATTCCTTACATCAAATCTTAAAATCCTCATTATAAAACATAGAATGATATCGCCTAGAGTTAAAAAGAAACAAAAATATAAAAAAAAATTATCCCCCAAATTTCAAACTAAGCTACTAGGAGCCTTCAGCTTAAAGTATATTGCTTTTCAATGTAAACCATGAATATTTACAATGACATTGAGATCACCAAATTTCAAGTTTCAGTAGCTTTTCTAGATTACTTAATTTCTTTGACTGTTTACACTGAAATTATAAGTATAGCCTTGTTTCCTCATCTTTTTCTTAAATTTTATTTTATTGAAACTATTGTATAATCGCCTTTTAACAAGCAATATTAAGGCTCTACAGCTCCACTCCTAAAATGTTATGTAGCCAAGACATGTTGACTCTGTTTTGCCTTTTTTCTCAAGAGTATTTTTATCTAACCAGGTAATTTGTAGAATCTTGTTAGGAATTACATTCTTTAATATCAGTAATGTGTCACTTTCTTACTCTATGTAAAGATTTAGCCCACAAATTCTGATGTGCCAGAAATGTCTCATTACCTCTTTTTTAAAAAATTAACTTGCTGCCTGATCTCATTTTATAGGACACAGGAGAAATCCAATTTCAGTTATTATAAAGGAACCCTCCTCTTTGTCTTCTAATTTCTGGCTATTGTCTTTGTTATGATAAAAGCTTCAGAGAGAACCTCTGACCTCCAGTTTTGAGCTGGTCCTTTATATGCCTGGTTCTGAAGCCTATTTTATTTATACTCAAGCTAAGCCACCTACTTGCAATGGTGTGAGCAAAACAAAGACTAAAGTCTGTTCAATGTTTCCACACTATCCTACCCCAGGGAGTCAGAGAATAAACTAAATGATATAAAAAACTGAAGAGAAGTGAGAAACACGGCTCTAACCTTCAGGTTTCAAAACACTCATAAGGAAAATGAGCTCTGATAATGAAGATAAGGCTGTGCAAATTGACTAAAATTGCAAGGGTTGGAGAACCACAGAGAGAAATATTAGAGTGAGGATTGGGATTACTAACAAAGGTATTTAAGACTTCACATTTGTATGAAGATTTATCTATTATAAAAGACTTTTACACACTTGTGATTTTATCTGAGGTTGGGAGGACAATATTAATAAATTGATTTTACACATGTGAAAGTTGAGACCCACCTCAGCTTGTTCAGTCAAGACCCACCTTGGAGTAAAGAATACTAAATAATGTGGATCAATGGAGTCATTTATTCGAAAAAGAAAATTCTCCTTCCCCTACCTACTGACTCAGAAGTTTATCTTCTACAGGGCTTCATCTCTGAATAACTATAAAGAAAGCACTTATAATTTCACCTGGTACTTTATTGGTACAGCCATATTCAATCTATTTCAGATCCTTTCTAAATATTAGTTATAGTACGTGACATTATTCTCATTTTTTAATTCTCTAAGTTCTAAATCAAGGGTTTATAGACCAGCAGGGGCCATATAAGCAGAAGTGGAGTCTTTGGAAATTGTATCAAATTCACTTTTATTATGCCTCTATAATTGGTTGTGATACTTTATATTGCTACCCATGCTGACCCCCATATAAACCACTCCAAGAGCTTGCAGATAGACACTACACTAGCCAACTTTCTTTCCTGGGTGAACAAGACCAGAGTAGATTTCAAAATGTCATACACTATGTCTTTAAGTGGATTCAGACAGAAGGTCTCCAACAAAATAATGGGATTAAAGGGCTATTTAGGATGAAATGCCAGATGGGCCCAGTGGACCATTATGTTGTTGTGATACTGTGCTAGCCTTTTCAGGAAGATATTGTGTGGTCTGAAGATTTGGGATCTATAAAGATCTCTGTTCTTAAATGCAAATTTATCAATAAATGAACCAAACCACAAATGAGACCGACCGACATGGCAATATCTTTCACTACATGTCTCTCACAACATTGTTACCTATATTTATAAACAACAGCATTTTGGCAAATAAAATGTCTCCAAATCCTCAATCATTTCCTTATCCTAAATCCTGGACTTAGTTTGAAAGCTTTCTATTTCTGACTCTTAGGGTTGGTTATCCTCTTTAATTGGATTGATGGCGACAATTGTAATTACCTTAGACAAGATTGCCTGTAATGTAATTATGCTTCCTTCATCAGTGTGAGCCAGACATGAGGAATACATACTGAAGATCTCTCCAATTCCTGAGAGGTTAAGGAGAGCATCATACTGCCTCACAAATCATGTTTGTTACTGTGTAGGATTTTAAAAATTAAGTAGGAAGCTGAAGAAACAATTCTGCTAACAACCTTTCAGATTCATAGGTCTCTGCTTCTAGAATTATCTTATACATTGAGGTGACAAGACTTCAGACCCTATTTTAGTTTAAATAAAAACATGTTTAGGTACTCAACAGAGCATAATAGTAACCTATTTAATTTTCATCTTTGATTTATTTATGATTTTTGCTTAAAATTGCAATTGCATCAGATAGAAAAAATGTTTTGAAAGCTTAAAATAAGATATCGTAAAGTTTCCCATGTTTATAATTTAAAAACAGGGGATCTATAATAACAACAAATAGCAGGAGATAATTTAAAAAATACTAGCCTTTATGCTGGATAAGTCACAATTAATACCAAAGGAACCAACTGTTTGACTACAGTGAAGCCGCTCTCTATTTTCCAATTAACACATGAAAACTTAGAAATTTTTCAATTGGAAGCTGAGCCTCTCTCTCTATTCAGAACTAGTCTGCCAAATGCACTGCAACCACATGTAGTTTAGAAGAAGAGGCGTAGACTGGAAACTCACTCCAATCATTAGCTCTAGCGCTGTTCTCATTAAAAATAGAGCTGCTTATGGGTTTTTCCTTCTGAAGCATACGAAACAGAGAACTTGGAAGGGTGCCCTTTTGAAAAACTTATTCCTGTATTCACAAACCAGATGGTGCACATCAACTGCATCATGATTTTCTAATGAAATAGAAAAGGGTTCCTATTGTATTCGTTAATAAGATTAACACATCCCCAGTTGCTGGTTTTGACAGATACGCTTAGAAAGCTAAACAACTTGGCTAATCTGCATCCTGCTAGATCTGGACAGGAGTCTTTCCTGGGAATTGAAAAGCCAGGGCTAGGCTGGGGGGGGTACTGTGACTTTTAATTCCCCCCAAAGTAGTCTTTAGGAGAGGTGCAAGCCCTACAATAGCTGCTTATAAAGAAACCTTTTGTCTTAGAGCATCAGAAACCATGAATCGGCCATCTCATAAAAAGACCAATCAAGGGGCCCGTGAGGTGGCGCTAGAGGTAAGGTGTCTTTCTTGTAAGCGCTAGCCAAGGAAGGACTGCGGTTTGATCCCCCAGTGTCCCATATGGTCCCCCCAAGCCAGGGGCAATTTCTGAGCGTTTAGCCAGGAGTAACCCCTGAGAATCAAATGGGTGTGGCTGAAAAACCAAAAAAAAAAAAAAAAAAAAAAAAAAGACCAATCAAGCAAGCATCTCCTCTTCTCCCCAATCAAGCCCTTGGGTCATTAAATCAAATGTATAGAGACTCTGATCAGACAATCAGTAACATAAGCAATGAAAACAATTCTGGTCACCATTTGAATGTTACACTCATAACTGATTTCACTCATCTATGATCTAGAAAGAAACAAAACAAGACAATAAAGCAATGAGGACTGAAGACAAAACCCTGACCTGGGATTGCAAACCTGAAATCACTGAGCAGTGAAGAGAGGGTGAGGTGAAAGAAAGCCATAAAGACAGTGGAGGAGGGTCTGGGGCATTTTGGTGGTTGTTGAAGAGAAGTCACTTTTTTTTTTTTTTTTTTTGGTTTTTGGGCCACACCCGTTTGACGCTCAGGGGTTACTCCTGGCTATGTGCTCAGAAATCGCCCCTGGCTTGGGGGGACCATATGGGACGCCGGGGGATCGAACCGAGGTCCTTCCTTGGCTAGCGCTTGCAAGGCAGACACCTTACCTCCAGCGCCACCTACCCGGCCCCGAGAAGTCACTTTTTAAAGCAAAATTATAAATACTGCTGCTATTGTGACCTGAAAACAAAATAAAATTTAACTCAAATCAAAATAAGTATGCTGTATTTAAAAAAGAGAAAATATGTAATTTTACTTACCTTGGGAAACGTTTATGGTTTATGTGGTCAAAAGCCTGAAAAGTAAAGAAAAGAAAAAGAGTTTAATTTTCTGTTACTAGTAATCTTGGCTACTATGATAGTTATTAAGCACAGCTGTGTTAAGCACATTAATTTAATACATTTGCTCTCCGTTTTCAAATTCAATGAATTTCTTACTTGAAGCAATAGAATAATTGAAGCCAAGTTTTATATGAACGTAGTATTTCTCTTTAACTCTACTGTGAATTTAGGTGTGCACATAGATACATACATGCATAGGTACACATTAGGTATGTGAATGTATGCATGTGTGTATGTTTAATATAAGAAAATCATCTACAAGCAGACTTGAATAAAAATCTGCGGCAGGCTAGACTTTATAGAGGGTGCTATTGTTTTTATTTTTATTCTTTATTTCTCTCTTTTTTTTTTTTTTTGGACCACACATGGCAGCACTCGGAAATTATTCCTGGCATGCTCAAGGGACCATATGGGATGCTGGGATTGAACCTAGGTCAGTCATGTACAAGAGAAACACCATACCCACTGTGCTATCAATCCAGTTTTCTCCTCCCCTCTTTCCTCCTCTCTCCTTCTTCCTCCTCCCCTCTCTCCTCTCCTCTCTTCTCCTCTCCTCTCCCTCCCTCTCCTTCCTCCCTCCCCTCAGTCCCTTTTCTCCCTCCCTCCACATTCTCCCCTCTCTCCTTTTTCTCCCCTCCTTTTCCCTCCTACCCTCCCCCTCGCCTCATCTCTTTTCCTCTCCTTCCCTTGTCTCCTCTCTTTTCTGTTTCCTTTCTTTTTCTTTTCTGCCTTGCCATTCCTTTGATTTTGTAACTTTGACTTCTATTCTGTTGTAGCCTGTTTTTATCTCCATTTATAGCAGAAAAATATATCCTTTTTGTGCTGACACATGCAACACTCTATCTCATTTTTTCTCCATGAATTCCTCTAATTTAAATAGTGGGCTGGAAGAGCAACATTTACTTGCAGGTTGAGGTATATAGCATCCAAACCTAGGCATAACATATTTGAAGCCTCACATTTACAAAATAGATGAGTTTCACCATCAGTTCCTTAAACCCAAGACTAAAATTTGAAGGAAGGTATTTTCAACAGCACAGGTTATACCCAACACTGAATTAAACATTCAGTTCAACCAAACAGCATGTCTCCTTCCCAACTTGCTCTGCAAAAACACTTATATTGCATTTTCAGTTTGTGGGCTTTCAACTGAGTCTAGAAAAACTTAATTAAAAATAATACCATTACCAAATGGTGCTATGGTTGATCAATACTCCAGGATTTAAAATTTTCCTTCTAAATGTCATGCAACTGCCCTGGACTTAGGAACTTTCTCTACCCTTAAGGTGTAGCCTGCTTCTCCCTTTAGTGTTTTGCCATTAATAAAACAAAAACTATTTAGCAAACATCCATCAAAAGGTTATATATATATTAATTTTAGTGATTTTTCTTAATGGGAAAAGATTGATTAGTTCACCTAGAACATTCTTAGCTTTAGGGCAAAAGCAGTACGGTACTAGTGGACTTGATTTTAAAATATAAAATGGGAAAGAAAATAAATATTTAAGAACAAAGTGAACTGAAAAATTGGAAGAAGATAAAAAAATCTAGATCTGATGATATGTCAAAATTATTTTATGTATTTAAATTGAATGGATTTTTTGAGTTGTTTTAATTTTCATGCATGTATTGGCTTTTTATATTAGATGAAAATGTATTTTTACTGTGAAATCTGAATTCTTATGGATGATTTATACCAAGATCTCACCTTAGTTTCCTCAGTCACCTTATATTCTTAACAAATAATAAATCTTTATTTAAATACTGTGGTTACAAAAATGTTTGTAGTTGGGTTTCAGTCATAGAATGAATACCACCTTTCACCAGTACATTTTCCCCCATTAATGTGGTGCCAGTAATTTTCCTGTCACCCCAGTAACCTTATATTCTTTCCAGAAAAAAAAAAACACTAAGGAGAATTCTCCAACAATATGTGTGTGTGTGTGTGTGTGTGTGTGTGTGTGTGTGTGTGTATAATTCCTCACCACACCAATACACAATACTGAGCCTACAACAGTGGAGACTGTTGACCTTTTAGAAAAGACAAAGGGTAGAAGAGAGAAGCAACTAATTTCTTGCTATTAGCTAGAATGAAATGAAAGTAACTACATGCACTTTAGTATTATTAATTCTCTTGTAAAGGGATCTTATCTCCAACCCTCCTCTACTATTCATTGTCTGGGCATCTGGAGATATCATGCCCCCAGCACAATGATTTATATCTTAGAGGAAGTAGGTTTTACATGTTAAGTGTGCATGAATACCCTATGGGAATTTTTTTTAATGGGAATTTTTGGCTTGCTATTCAAGCCCATGATCTCCCTTGAACACAGATTTTCTTGCTTATCTGTTTCTTTCTTTGTTTTTTTTTTTTTTCCAGTCTGGAGAAGACTGTTTCTCTGTTGAACACATTTTCACCATCTTTGTTTCAAATATCTTTCTAAATAAGTTTTCTTCAATAGAAACTACCTTGCCTCACTAAAAATTTAAAATAAAAAATATACAGTTGAACTAAGTATACTTAATCTAAATCTTTAAAGGGTTCCTGGGAATATTCTCTCAATAGCTTTCTAAGTAATTCCAATCAGGTGTCTTAGTGTTGAGTTTTGAGAAACACAGATTAGGAAGTTATGAATAGTGATTTTCTTCTGGATTAAGTGGTGGAGTCTTGGGTGAAGAGGCATAGTAGATGTTATCTCATCTCCAAGAACATACACCATAAAATATGTATTTATGTAAAATACAATTAGTATTTATTAGATATATATAACCTTTTCTTATTTGCAAATATTTTTCCTCCACCTTTATGGTTTTAAAAGTTGTATGACCTCTCTTAAGCATTATTTTGCTGTGGTTATATGTAAATAACACAAAAAATGAGAAAAATAGGCATCCAAGTTGATATGGCCAATATTTATGAACTCTAGAAAAACCATAGAATTCTGCAATTTATAGTCAGGAGAACTTTGAAATTAGGAGGAGAATGATACAATCTCTTTTATTTTAGTTGAAAAAGCTTCCATGAAGAGAAATGAACTAAGTTTGTATAGTTTTCTAAAAGAAGGTGATCTGAAAGATGAATAGAAAAAATTTGTTGTGATCTTGAATGATTCTAAGTTGTTTGCATTATTTTTACCCCTTCCTTGTTCAGATGAAAATATCTACAAAAATAGCTGTGTAAGTAAATACAATTATTTATACTCCATCATGTATTGTCTTGGATGTGTCTAGAACCAAAATCCTGAAATGAACACATGGCAGGCATCTTGCTGGCTCTAATTTCCCACAATTTAATGAAACAAACACTCTATGCATTATTAGTGACACAATAAAACTTTTGACTTCCTGTTAAAATTAATGCTTATGATACACAATGAAGAACCCAAATATGTGCCAAGTTGTCTCTGAGTATGGGATAGCCACTTCTAAAGCACAAAGGGTTTGGATTAAGAATTATAAACAAATTATCACTTCTTAGTATCAGTCTCAGGCCCTCATTTTTTTAATTTGTAAATGCTGAGTTTGAAGTAGATAATATCTAAGTATCCAATTAATCTACAATAGAGCATTCGTATAAAGAGGCCAACTTGTTATTTAAAACACATGCAAAAATTATTTTAGAAAGAATCTTCTATTCCATCATCATTGCACTGAAAAGAAAAATTATAACACTAAGCAGATAGCATAAAATTTCCAAATAAGGACAATTCTTACATAAATAAAATATCTGCCTGGCATAATATTACATTATACTGTGTTTTTATAGAGCTGTAATTTGAAATTGATATTAATTTTGCCATGAGCCAGAACCAGCTACCACTGCTATAAAGTTCCTCTACAAAGCATATAAAGGCAGCGTTACTTGAATGAATTTCATACAATACTGTATACACCTTTGAGATACTTTTAAATAAAATAATTGGTTTTAGGGGAAAAGGGATGGTGATCCTAGTAAAATGCCCTTTTAAATACATTTTCAAATAAATATTATAGACAGAGTTCCCTTGAAATAAGAAATATTCTTTTATTAGTATGTTCTAATATTTTTCAATAAATGTTTTTTTTAAGTTGCTTTATTTAAGCACTGTCATTACAAAATTGTCCACTGTACCCTTCCTGCCTACCACTAATGTCCCAATTTTCCTTCCATTCCCTCCCCATCTGTCTCTAGGGCAGGCAATTTTTCTCTTCTCTCCACACTTGATCTTAGCCAAAAGGCCGAGAAGCGATTTTCTTTCTCAATCTTCGTCTTCCTTCCTTCCTTCCTTCCTTCCTTCCTTCCTTCCTTCCTTCCTTCCTTCCTTCCTTCCTTCCTTCCTTCCTTCCTTCCTTCCTTCCTTCCTTCCTTCCTTCCTTCCTTCCTTCCTTCCTTCCTTCCTTCCTTCCTTCCTCCCTTCCTTTCTTTCCTCCTTCCTTCCTTCCTTCCTTCCTTCCTCCCTTCCTTTCTTTCCTCCTTCCTTCCTTCCTTCCTTCCTTCCTTCCTTCCTTCCTTCCTTCCTTCCTTCCTTCCTTCCTTCCTTCCTTCCTTCCTTCCTTCCTTCCTTCCTTCTTTCTTTCTTTCTTTCTTTCTTTCTTTCTTTCTTTCTTTCTTTCTTTCTTTCTTTCTCTCTCTCTTTCTTTCTCTCTTTCTTCTCTCTCTCTCTTTCTTTCTTTCTTTCTTTCTTTCTTTCTTTCTTTCTTTCTTTCTTTCTTTCTTTCTTTCTTTCTTTCTTTCTTTCTTTCTTTCTTTCTTTCTTTCTTTCTTTCTTTCTTTCTTTCTTTCTTTCTTTCTCTCTCTCTCCTTTTGTTTGCACTGTGGTCTGCACTATTGTCAATGAGGGATCCCTTATATGACATTTTCTCCCCTTTCAAGACTGAGTTCTTGTCCAGAGCAATGAAATCCAGCTATCATTTTCCTAGTAGACCCTTTTCTATTCTAACTGTACTCTGTGCACTATATGATGAGCTTACACTGCTCTGGACCTCCTGGCCATTAATTCTATTATCTCTGGATATTGTTGCTCTACTGTATTTTATTTTTCTTATATCCCACAAATAAGTGAGATTATTCAATGTCTATAGCTTTACCACTGGCTCATTTCACTCAGCATAATAATCTCTATATCCAAACATGTATAAGAAAATTTCATGACTTCAGCTTTTGTAATGGCTGCATAGAATTTTATTGTGTACATATAAGAGTTTTTTTTAAGAGACTCATCTGTTGTTGGGAATTGGGTTGTTTCCAGGTTTTGTGTATTGTAAATTGTGCTGTGATGAATATAGGAGTGCAGAGGGCATTTTTGTATTGTCTTTTTTGGGGTTCTAGGGATATCCTTAGGAGTTTTAGTGTTGGATTATATGGGAGCTCAATTTCCAGTTTCATAAAAAACATCCATATTGTTTTCCAGAAAGGCTGGACTAAACAGCATTTCACACCAGCAGTGAATGAGTGTTCCTTTCTCCCCCACATCGTCGCCAGAACTGACTGTCCAGCAAGACTCACAAAGAGAGAAAGAGAAGCTTAATACTTAGAATCAGGAATCAAAAAGGGAATGCCAATACAGACACTACACAAATTCAAAGAGTATTCAGAGATTACTTTGAGAATTTTATGCCAATAAGTAAGAGAACCTGGAAGAAATAGACAAATTCTTATAATTTTACATTCTTCCAAGGTTGAACCAGAAGATCTGGAATTGATCAGGTAATCAAAAAGCTTCCCCCAAACAAAACTATTGGCCCAGATGGATTCACTAGTAAATTATTTCGAACCTTTAAAGAGATTTTATTAATAGGAGTTATCTTCAGAGGTTTTTAAGAAAGAATGGTTTTGAGGCCACTCCATGTGATATTCAATCAGAAAGTAAGTTTTGGGGCTAGAGTGGTAGCATAGTGAGGGCGTTTGTCTTACACATGGCTGTTGGTTTGAATCCTGACATCCCAAATGTTCCACTATTCAGAATCAATTTCTGAGTACAGAGCCAGGAGTAACCCCTGAGCACTGCCAGGTGTTGCCCCAAAAAAGAACAAACAAAAAAAGAAATGAAGTAAGTTTTGATGAATTATTATTTTAATCCAGTAGTAGTGCTTAAGAACTCTCAAGGCCTTCCCTGGTTGTACTGGGGATGCAGAACACTTGGATATGAAATTTTTGGATTTTTTAAAAACCCAAGCATGACCATTCTGTAATCTACCATTTTGTACCATATCTCCAGCCTGAAATAAGAAAAGTTATTTTTTTTATCTTTATTTAAACACCGTGATTACAAACATGATTATAGTTGTATGATTACAGTCATGTAAAGAGCACCCCCCTTCACCGGTGCAACATTCCCACCACCAATTTCCCAGATCTCCCTCCTCCCCACCCCACTACACCTGTACTCAAGACAGGCTTTCCACTTCCCTCATTCATTCACATTGTTACGATAGTTTTCAGTGTAGTCATCTCTGCAACTGCACTCATCACTCTATGTGATGAGCTGCATGTCCTGAGCTGCACCTACCAGCCCTCATCTCTCTTGTCTCTGAGATACTGTTAAAAATGTCCTTCATTTTTCTTAAAGCCCATAGATGAGTGAAACCATTCTGCGTCTTTCTCTCTCCCTCTGACTTACTTCACTCAGCATAATAGATTCCATGTACATCCATGTATTGGAAAATTTCATGACTTCATCTCTCCTGATGGCTGCATAGTATTCCATTGTGTATATGTACCACAGTTCTTCAGCCACTCATCTGTTGAAGGGCATCTTGGTTGTTTCCAGAGTCTGGCTATTGTAAATAGCGCTGCAATGAATATAGGAGTAAGGAATGGATTTTTGTATTGTATTTTTGTGTTTCTTGTGTATATTCCTAGGAGTGGTATAGCTGGATCGTATGGAAGCTCAATTTCCAGTTTGTGAAGGAATCTCCATATCGCTTTCCATAAAGGTTGTACTAGACGGCATTCCCACCAGCAGTGAAAAAGAGTTCCTTTCTCTCCACATCCCCACCAGCACTGCTTGTTTTCCTTTTTTGTGATGTGTGCCAATCTCAGTGGCGTGAGGTGGTACCTCATAGTAGTTTTGATTTGCATCTCCCTGACGATTAGTGATGTTGAACATCTTTTCATGTGCCTTTTGGCCATTTGCCTTTCTTCTTTTTCAAAGTGTCTGTTCATTTCTTCTCCCCATTTTTTGATGGGGTTAGTTGTTTTTTTCTTGTATAGTTCTGTCAGTACCTTGTAAATTTTGGATATTAGCCCTTTATCTGATGAGTATTGGGTGAATAATTTCTCCCACTCAGTGGGTGGCCTTTGTATTCTGGGCACTATTTCCTTTGAGATGCAGAAGCTTCTCAGCTTAATATAGTCCTATCTGTTTATCTCTGCTTCCACTTGCTTGGAAAGTGCTGTCTCCTCCTTAAAGATGCCTTTAGTCTCAATGTCCTGGAGTGTTTCACCTACATGTTGTTCTATATACCTTATAGTTTCAGTTCTGATATCAAGGTCTTTAATCCATTTGGATTTTACCTTTGTACGTGGTGTTAGCTGTGGGTCTGAGTTCGCTTTTTTGCAAGTGGCTAACCAGTTGTGCCAACACCACTTGTTGAATAGGCTTTCCCTGCTCCATTTAGGGTTTCTTGCTCCTTTATCAAAAACTAGGTGGTTATATGTCTGAGGAACCTTCTCTGAGTACTCAAGCCTATTCCACTGATCTGAGGGTCTGTCTTTATTCCAATACCATGCTGTTTTTATAACTGTTGCTTTGTAATACAACTTAAAATTGGGGAAAGTAATGCCTCCCATATTCCTTTTCCCAAGGAGTGCTTTAGCTATTCGAGGTTGTTTGTTGTTCCAGATGAATTTCAGAAGTATTTGATCCACTTCTTTGAAGAATGTCATGGGTATCTTCAGAGGAATCGTGTTAAATCTGTACAATGCTTTTGGAAGTATTGCCATTTTAATGATGTTGATTCTGCCAATCCATGAGCATGGTATGTGTTTCCATTTCCGTGTGTCCTCTCTTATTTCTTGGAGCAGTGTTTTGTAGTTTTCTTTGTATAGATCCTTCACATCTTTAGTCAGGTTGACTCCAAGATATTTGAGTTTGTGTGGAACTAATGTGAATGGAATTGTTCTCTTAATGTCCATTTCTTCCCTATCATTATTAGTGTATAAAAAGGCCATTGATTTTTGTGTGTTAATTTTGTAGCCTGCCACTTTGCTATATGAATCTATTATTTCTAGAAGCTTTTTGGTAGAGTCTTTAGGTTTTCTAAGTAGAGTATCATGTCATCTGCAAACAGTGAGAGCTTGACTTTTTCCTTTCCTATCTGGATTCCCTTGATATCTTTTTCTTGCCTAATCGCTATAGCAAGTACTTCCAGTGCTATGTTGAATAGGAGTGGTGAGAGAGGACAGCCTTGTCTTGTGCCAGAATTTAGAGGGAAGGCTTTCAGTTTTTCTCCATTGAGGATAATATTTGCCACTGGCTTCTGGTAGATGGCTTTGACTATATTGAGAAAGGTACCTTTTATTCCTATCTTGCTGAGAGTTTTCATCAAGAATGGGTGTTGAACCTTATCAAATGCTTTTTCTGCATCTATTGATATGACCATGTGATTTTTATTTTTTTTGTTGTTGTTTATGTTGTGTATTATATTGATAGATTTACGGATGTTAAACCAGCCTTGCATTCCTGGGATGAAACCTACTTGATCAAAGTGAATGATCTTCTTGATGAGGCACTGGATCCTGTTCACCAGGATTTTGTTGAGGATCTTTGCATCTGTGTTCATCAGGGATATTGGTCTGTAATTTTCTTTTTTGGCAGCATCTCTATCAGGTTTTGGTATTAAGGTGATGTTGGCTTCATAAAAGCTATTTGGAAGTATTCCTGTTTTTTCTATTTCATAAAAGAGCCTGGCCAGAATTGGTAGTAGTTCCTCTTGAAAGGTTTGAAAGAATTCATTCGTGAATCCATCAGAGCCTGGGCTTTTGTTTTTGGGTAAATTTTTGATTACAGTTTTAATTTCCTCAATAGTGATGGGGGTGTTTAGATATGCTACCTCTTCTTTATTCAACCGTGGAAGGTTATATGAGTTCAGAAATTTATCCATTTCTTCCAGGTTCTCATATTTAGTGGCATAGAGTTTCTCAAAGTATTTTCTGAATACCCTTTGAATCTCTGCAGTATCTGTAGTGATCTCCCCCTTTTCATTTCTAATACGCGTTATCAAGTTTATCTCTTTCTTTTGCTTTGTGAGTTTTGCCAATGGTCTATCAATCTTGTTTATTTTTTCGAAGAACCAACTTCTGCTTTCGTTGATCTTTCAGATTGTTTTTTGGGTTTCCACTTCGTTGATTTCTGCTCTCAGCTTTGTTATTTCCTTCTGTCTCCTTATTTTTGGGTCCTTTTGTTGAGCACTTTCTAGTTCTATTAGCTGTGTCATTAAGCTACTCAGGTAAGCTCCTTCTTCCTTCCTGATGTGTGCTTGCAAAGCTATAAATTTTCCTCTCAGTACTGCTTTTGCTGTGTCCCATAAGTTCTGATAGTTTGTGTCTTTATTGTCATTTGTTTCCAGGAACCTTTTGATTTCCTCCTTGATTTCATCTCGGACCCATTGGTTATTGAGTATGAGGCTGTTTAACTTCCAGGTGTTAAATTTTATCTTCTGTGTGCCTTTGAAGTTCACATCTAAATTCAGAGCATTGTGGTCAGCAAAGGCAGCCTGCAAAATGTCTATCTTTTTTATTTTATGGAGGTATGTTTTATGTGCCAGCACGTGATCTATCCTGGAGAATGATCCATGTACATTGGAAAAGAATGTGTATCCAGGTTTCTGAGGATAGAGTGCCCTATATATATCTACTAGGCCTCTTTCATCCATTTCTCTTTTTAGGTCTAGTATATTTTTGTTGGGTTTCCATTTGGTTGACCTATCAAGTGTTGACAGGCCTGTGTTGAGGTCTCCCACTATTATTGTTTTATTATTGATATCCTTCTTCAGATTTGTCAACAATTGTATTAAATACTTTGCTGGACCCTCATTCGGTGCGTATATGTTTAGGAGAGTGATTTCTTCTTGCTGTACAAATCCCTTGATTAGTACATAATATCCATCTTTGTCCCTTACAACTTTTCTGAGTATAAAGTTTGTGTCATCTGATATTAGTATGGCCACCCCCGCTTTTTTAAGGGTGTTGTTTGCTTGAATCATTTTCCTCCAGCCTTTGATTTTGAGTCTATGTTTATTCTGACTATTCAGGTGTGTTTCTTGTAGACAGCAGAAGGTTGGCTTCAGTTTTTTGATCCATTTCGCCACTCTGTGCCTCTTAACTGGTGCATTTAGTTCATTGACATTGAGAGAAATAATTGTCATGGGATTTATTGCCATCTTTGTGTAGAAGTTTTGTGTGTTTTTTGTTCTGTCTTGTTTTTAGAGTAGATCTTTCAGTTTTTCTTTTAAGGCTGGTTTTGAGTCTGCAATGTTTTTGAGCTGTTGTTTATCTGTGAAGCCGTGTATACATCCTTCAAACCTGAAACTGAGTTTTGCTGGGTGCAGTATTCTTGGCGAAGCATTTATTTCATTGAGTTTTGCCACTATGTCCCACCACTGCCTTCTGGCCTTGAGTGTTTCTGGTGACAGGTCTGCTGTAAATTTCAAGGATGCTCCCTGGAATGTAATTTCCCATTTCGATCTTGCTGCTTGCAGTATTCTATCTCTATTGGTGGGTTTCATCATGGTGACTAGGATGTGTCTTGGGGTGTTTCTACTGGGGTCTTTTTTAGCTGGTACTCTTCGGGCATGCAGGATTTGGTCACATGTTTTCTTTAGCTCTGGTAGTTTCTCTGTGATGATGTTCTTAACCATTGATTCTTCCTGAAGATTTTCTTCTTGGGTCTCTGGGACTCCAATGATTCTAAAGTTGTTTCTGTTGAGTTTATCAAAGACTTCTATTTTCATCTGCTCATATTCTTTGAGTAAATTTTCCATTGTCTGATCATTTGATTTAAGGCTTTTTTCCAATATCTTCTGCTGTGTAAAGTTGTTATGCATCTCATCTTCTAAATCACTAATTCTATCCTCAGCTGCTTTTAACCTGTTGGAAAGCTCATCAATTATGTTCTTCAATTCATCTACTGAGTTTTTCAGACCTGTTATCTGATCTGATATTTCAGTTTGGAGTTTTCTGATTTCTATCTTCATATTCTCTTGATTTTTATTAGTGTTCTGATTTATACTTTCTTTGATTTCTGTTAGCAACCTCCATATTTCTTCTCTAAACTCCATTTCTGAAAGACTGCTTAGGTAGTTGGCCATTGTTGGGTCATCAGAGTTTCCATCTTCATTCTCTATGGTTGAAGTTGGCCTGCGTAGTCTCCCCATTGTCACGCTTACGCTGTGGGTTTTTCTACGCTTCGCAGCCGCGCACTCCACCTAGCCAATGAATATCTGGCCCCCAAACACTCACCTCAGCCGAGGCAAGCCGTCAGGGGATGCCCGGGGAAGCCCCCAATGTCTGCCAAGCTAAGGAAACCAGCAAAAGTTTCTTGTCCACAACTCCAACAGAAAACACACGCCTCAGCCAAGACACACCTTGAAGAGATTAATGCTCAGCCGAGGCAAGCCGTCAGGGGATGCCCGGGGAAGCCCCCAATGTCTGCCAAGCTCAGCCGAGGCAAGCCATCAGGGGATGCCCGGGGAAGCCCCCAATGTCTGCCAAGCTCAGCCGAGGCAAGCCATCAGGGGATGCCCGGGGAAGCCCCCAATGTCTGCCAAGCTAAGGAAACCAGCAAAAGTTTCTTTCAGAAAAGTTATTTTTATTCCATTTAGCATTTAATTGTTATTCCATGACAATAGTTGAGAGGATTCTAAATTATGTCATATAGCATTTACTAGTTATTCTAGGACAATTGTTGGGAGGGTTCTAGAACCAGAAATATCCCACAAACATCTGCATAACACGCTCTCAGAATCTCAGAAACAGGCATTACTAATCATTTAACAAATGTAAAATGGTCACTTTTTACTGAAAATTTACATAATTTAGGGTTTTGTTCACATCTATTTGGGCTCAGGATTTATTCCTGCTCTTTGCTCAGGAATAAATCCAGATGTGAGAGTTATTCAGGGTTCCATATGTAATCCCAGAGATCAAAATTAGATTACCCACACTAATGAATTTAAATTCCCTCCAGTGTCATCAACTATGATGCTACTTCTTTCTAAATCTTTTCTATCCTTTTTTTTTAAAAGCTAGTAAAAGCTTTCCTTCTCATTATTTTAAAATAAAAGCCTTTCCAGGCAATTGTCCAAACCCTAGAGCCTAAGTGAAAATCCTTATTTTCAGAATTTCTCATATAACTATTTGGATTGAGGGTGTATATTTTTCCTTAATTAATCATGGGACAAAGAGAAATGAGTGCCTCTGAAATTCTGAAGCATGTTAGACTCAAGGACACTTAGTAGGTATGAGAATACTTCTTTGCTCTTAGGAAGAAGCTAAGTGCAAGTCAATCTTTCAGTGGTCTGTTTTGTGCCAAGATATTATTTTGTATGTTCCACCAAGAAATCTACTCTGGAAGGTTATAATCATTATAGTACTTTGTCACTAATCTGATAAGAAAGACAACTAATGTGATTGCCAACATTATTACTTTTCATAATAAACCAAGCAATATATATACAGTTATGAATAACTATAGGATATAAAGTATGATAGGCTATAGATATAATTTTTCAGTTATAGAGGTACTCAATGATAAGAATTTTAAAAGTCTTCAATCTTTTCATAATTTTCATGAAGGGTCCTTCAAGATACAAATTTTTATTTATGTAATTTTCTTAGGATATAATTTGACATAGTCACAATCTCCTAAGTAAAGATCCTTGTTGTAAACACTCTCTTCAGCTTGCAATTACCATACAGTTAAATCACTAATCACAGAAATCCACTCCATGAGCAATGAAAAAAATGACCATACTTAGAGCGCAAATTAACACTGAAGAAAATGAATTTTGGCACTCATCTACTTCCAGATAGTTACTGCAGAAAAATGTCCCAACCATGACTTCTATTTTGTGAAGCACAATTTCTTGTGTTGTATGAGTCCTAAAACATGGCTATCTTAGGTCCTGCTTGCCACTAAAATATAGCTAGATAGAATGAAGGGGAACAAGGAAACGGGGTTCATAGCAACACGCTGAAATATCTAAGGATGGTCAGATGATATATGTGAATTCTTTTGTTACATTTTCTTGACCTAATTTTTATGTAGTCATCTTTATATTAAAATTACATTTATTATTTTGGAGTAGAGTGTTGAGACACACTCATAAATATTCAAAGACTGTACTTGGCTCTGTTCTCAGAGAAATACTAGTAGTGCTGCTTGGTTATCGGGGATCAAACTGAGGTTACCTTACTTTCTTCACAATCCCTGGCCCAAGTTAATGAATTCTAATGAAATGTAGTTATGAAACCATGTTCAAGTTTTCCTAGTTCCATTATCTTCATCTCTGAAATGGCATGTAGTTAAGTGATTGCTAATATGTGATGCCTGGATGAAACAGGAATATTACCAAGAATTCTTCTGACAGCAGGAAATGTGTACCATCTGAATTTCTCTTAGGTTTTTTGCATCCATCCCTGAAGAGGATAAGTCCATGCAGACTGGTGTTGTCTATTTTGGCCTATGTTGGCTGCAGTAAGCTCTCAGTGCAGTCCATCACTGTGGCTCTTAACTCTCTGCCATATTCTTTCCCACCATCTTTCTAACCAGTATCAGAGCATATGTTTTTTTTTAAATAATAACTTTATTTAAACACCATGAAGAACACATAGTTGTTTTTTTCTTTTCAGATAGAGTTCCTAAGGCAAACATGTAGTAGTTCTTGAAACCTCTCAAAAATGATCTCTCTTCCACATCCCATTTTCCTCCACCCTTACTGGGTACTTCTCCCTTCTCATCTGCTTCTCTCCTAGTCAAATCAGGAACATTTTCCCTTCAATTGAAAGCTGACTCTTAAAACTAAAATTTAAAGCCGTGCCTTCATGTTCTTCTCTATTTTACAACTTTCAGGAAGGATTCTCCCAAGTAGTGTGAAGGGGGCCAGAGGTCACTTTCAGCTAACCAGGCAGGGAAGTACAATCTACCAGCAGCAAAGTGGGGGGATGCTAGAACCTCACAAGTCTAGGTAGTCTGGATCTACATTTGATTATGTTCAAGGGTCATTTCAGTGTCAGGAATTAGATCCTTGGGTCTGAAGCAGTGGCACAAGCAGTAAGGTGCTTGCCTTGCACAAGTTAATCTAGGATGTCTCATATGGTCCCCCAAGCCAGGAGTGATTTCTGAGCACATTGCTGGGAGTGTAACTGGGTGTGGCCCACAAATCAAAAAAAAGAAAAAGAAAGAAATTAGATCTTTGCATATGTACCCTGGTTCCAGCAATTTTGTTGGCTCCATTTTCAACTTCCAGTGCATCTTTCCTACAAAAATATCCTAATAATTTTCATCAACGTTTTCACCTTTTAGAAATTAAACACTTTGGGGAGTTGTGGTGGCTCCTAGGTGGTACTGGTGGGGGAGGGGGACCATGCAGTGCCTGGCATTGAAATCAGAACTTATGAATGCCAGGCACATATTCCAGCCCTTTGATAAAACTCCCTGCCCTGAACCTCAAACTGCCTAAAGGGATTGCTTACAGGGATAAAGTTACAGCTTAAGTGTAGAGTACATGCCTTGGATTCAATGCTCACACTAAATTCCATGTCCAGTGCCACATGGCCCTCTATGTCTGGTGTGACTTCTAGTGGCCCTGACCATGCTGTTAACCCCCACCCCCACCCCACCCCACATCCACAGGATTTGCTTCTACCCTTTCCTATTTCCTGTGTTTGGCAATTCACAAAAATAACCCAACTAGGACTCATTTCTTACAGTTGTCACATCTCTGTTTAGTTCCATCTCTCTGAAGTTAGGCTAGATATAGGAATCAATTTTTGAATAAAACAACTCAAGAAACTACCAGGCTTGAGAGTACCTGGGTTTTTTGGAGCACATAGTGGCAGGAAATGTAGTAACCAAGCAAAATACAAAGAGCCTGAAGTTTCTATAATGTTGCCAGGAAATCCAAACTTTTTACTAGGCTCAACCAGCACCGTGTCCCTTAAGTTCTTATACTTCAAGAAAGGCACCTGTCATAAAAGTGAAAAAATCCTTCAAACATTTTTTCCAGTAGAACCTTAATTGAGGCCTGAGTGACAGACCCAGGTTCTAATCCTGGCATCCCAAATGGTCACCGAGCCTGCCAGGAGGACTTCTGAGCACAGAGCCAGGAGTAACTATTGAATGCCTCTAGGTGTGACCCCAAAACGAAACAAAACAAAACAGAACCTTTACTGAGGGTCCAGAGTGGTAGCACAGTGCTAGGGCATTTGCCTTGCATATATGTGGCTGACCCAAGTCCTACTATGATTTGATTCCCAGTGTCCCGTATAGTCCCCCGAGCCAGGAGCAATGTCTGAGCATATAGCCAGGACTAACCCCTGAGCGCTGCTGTGTGTGGGGGGCAAAAACCAAAAAACCAAAAATAAATAAATAAATACAGGAACCATCATTGATTCCGGCCCCAGTCAAGATATGAATGGCTCTATTTCAAGTCTCAAGTGATGCTGCCAGTATATGCTGAGTTTGGTGGCCAATGACATCAGAAATGTCTCACAATTGGAGGCACAGTGTCTGAAATTCAGGGGCCTCAGGGCCATGTTTCCTAAGAAACTTTGGGAAGAAACTTGTGGATCATTAAAATCTATCTTATAGTATTCTGTGAGGTGCATCTGTTTGTGTGTGTGTGAGTGTGGCTATATGTATGTGACTCCTCTTACAGAATGAGATTAAAATCTCACAGTATTCCAGAAAGGCTTTATGTTAACTCTATCTACAAAAGCCCTATTTTATTTTAATTGACAACATTGGCTTACAAACTATTATGTTGAGGGAGCTTAAGGGTTTCATCCTTTAAACATACGTCTAACATGTTGCTACATCACAACTATCACCCATGTACCAATATATATTCTTCCATTACCATCATTTTGGCCCTTCCCACATCTCCTTTTAATAACCTCAGTTCCGAAGAGATGAAGGATTTTTTTGTTTGTTTATTTGTTAGCTTCCTATAAAAACTCTATTTCTACCCTAGACAACCACCTTGACAGCATGCCGTGCTGGAGCTTGATTTCAAACTATCCTCCTTCCTAAAGGATAGTCCCAGGGAAGACAAGTAGGTCCTGTCTCAAGGACCTCAGATGCTGCAAGATGTAACATTGAAAGGAGATATTAGATTCTGCGAAGATAAACTTAATTATGCTGCTTTCCTTAAGAGCAAACTTAAGGCATGAAGAATATGTTGGGAAGTGACATGGGGGTAAAAGAGGCCTCTTCAGTCCTTTACTGAGTTGGGAAGCAAGGCAATTTTTAATTTCTTTACTAGTTAGGTCTCCAGCTACCTTCCTCCAGGTTGTTTTCTTGGAAGCAGAGGTGCAGAAGTCATCAGGCACTCTGAGTTCCAGATGAATCAAGTTAGGCTTTCCTAAGCAATAGAAGCACACTCTTGTCAGAGCCAATGGGAACAAGTCAGGAGCCTCTGGTCTGCATTATTTCCCAAGTCAATGAACTTCCTCATTAAAAAAATAAAGAAAATAGAAGCACCTTTCATTGCCACAAGCAGTGGTCAGCCAACATAAGATAGTGTCCACTTCTGGAAATAGATTTTCTTGGGAGCACAACCACCCTCATCTCCTCCATGGCTGTTTGCAATGTCAGAATAAATTAGTTCTGACTGAGACCAGATGATCTGCATAATATACAATAATTACATAAAATATTGATATAAAAAGTTTACCAAGCCAACACCAAAGCACTGAAGACAGTTCTTAAAATTACGCTATCCACCTGTCTGTTTTCCTTTCCTTACACATAAGCAGAACAGACTGGTTTCAAAATCAGATGGACAGAGTTTTTTAATAGAATTCTGGTTAGATTTATTTACTTTCCAATAGACAGTGCTTTCAGAAGGGTGCAGTGGGAACCCGGATGTCTGGAAGGATTTAAGATAAAGAAAAGAAAAAGCAGATGAGAAATATTTGGCTAGAAAAAAGAAAGAAGTGAAGAAGTAATGTATAGACAGACAACCCTGGACAAAGGGATGGCAGAAATTTTAGGCTGGGAAGAGGGAGTTATATCCTTTGGGCCCATGTTTTCTCCAACCTACCTCCATCCTCTTTTGTATGCTCTTCTCTTATGTTCCTCCACCAAAGGAAGGAAATCTCCCCTCAAATAAAAAAACAAAACAAAGTTCCTCCTTTGGGTCTGCTACTCAGATATTTTCATCACCAGCTGCTCCAACCTTTAGTTCTCTAGACCTCAGATATCTAGAGACTTCTACCTCCAACCTCTACCAGGGAAAAGGGGGCAGCAAAATACAATCAAGTAGTATAAAAATGCCATCCACTTTCAATTTGAAAAGTTTATTTGCATTTACATACATTTCTTGCATGTAATAGATAGCAAAAAAGATTTTTTTACAAGCTGCTAGTATAGGATTGGAAGGCTTGTTGATGCTAGATACATCTGTTCTGCAGTATTTGGTATTGAGGAAAATAAACTGAATTCTACAAAACACTATTACTATGGCCAGCTACTGGTCCCTGTGGTGACTGTGCACACAGACACTGATTTACAAGGAGTTTACCTTTTCCCAGTAAAATTTTGTGCTTCGAATTGTTGCACACCAGAATTTTTGGACAATACATTCTCTTGTATTTCTTGACACTTGTGTATATTTCTTTGGAGGAGTGGTTAGGCCACTATGGCAGAATAAGGGCCTAATTCTGGTTCTGTGCTTAGTTGTTACAAGTGCTGCTTAGGAGATCAACATGGCACCAGGAATTGAATTTGTGTTGCTTTTATGCAGAGTGAACACCATTAGCCCTGAATAATTCCTTGGCTCTCCTGTAATATTTCACAACCAAACAAAGCACTCACAGAGTTTGCCATGTTTGGCCTTCCCAGAAAACTTGAAAGATTAGTAAAAGATTTTTTCATAAGAAAAATAAAGACCCAGTGAGGGTAAATGTTTTGTCCATCAAGGTTGCCCTAAGGTAAAGGGATTAAACATCAGAACTTTTAGTTCTAACTTCTTAATTTTTTTTAAGTGGTGCAATATCTAGCTATTCACAGGAGTCACTCTTGGCTCTGAACTTAAAAATTCTCCTGGTAGTGCTTGACGGAACAGAAGGGATGCTAAGAATCAAATTCAGGTTGACTGCATGCAAAGGAAATGCTCTACCCACTGTGCTATTAGTTATGTCCAGTTCTTAATATATTTCCTAGAATTCTCACTTTATTTTCTAAGTAAGTGCCACCTCTCATGTCAAAAAGCACTGTCAGTATTTACAATGTCATTATTTCCAGGTCCTATGACTACCAGGTGTGGGCCATACATTTCATAGAGGACACAGCATAAATACATCTAAAGAAGCCAAATAAATAAAATATAATAAATTCTAAGTCATTTTTGTTGTCTTATAGTGAACAAATACTAAAGGATTGGACCGCCTTTAAAAAGAAACTGAAGAAAAAATTTAAAAATAACAGTGAAGGGCTGGAGTGATGATAACACAGTGGTAGGGCGTTTGCCTGGCATGTGGCTGACTTAGGATGGACCTGGGTTGGATCCCTGCATCCCATATGATCCTCCAAGCCGGGAGTGATTTCTGAGCACATACCCAGGAGTAACTCCTGAGCATCATTAGGTGTGGCCCCAAAACCATAATAAAAAATAAATAAAAATAAAAGTAACAGTGAACTGAAGTGGAGTTTATAGGATTTGGAGGAACTGCATACAGGAATTTGGGTGGTGTACATAGGTTAAACAAACAAACTGTTATCATTGCACTCAGCCCTCTTTCCAAAAAACAATTAGTCATCCTAACTCCATGTTCAAAGGAAATAATTAAGGCCAAAGAAAAAAGGGGAGGAGCTAGAGACGTTTTCTGACCTTTCCCCAATTTGAGTTTCTGCACATATAAAGTAGTAGTTATCTTCCAAGTTTTCTGTAGCGATTTAGGGGCTTCATTTATTTTGTTTAACCAATTGTTCAGTGTAGCACATATTATATTTAGCAGAGGACATGACGATAACTATTTTTATTGATCTTGATGGTATTACTGACATAAATAATATGCTCAGTCTTTCCCCTGGCTTTGCCAGTCCCCGAGCATTTTCTGTGCAAAGATGAAACTTGGTTGAGGCACAAGACACTTGCAGAAACCTGTACAGTAAAGGTGGCTTTTCTCTCTCTTATTTTTGCTATGCAGTGTTTTTGCCTCTATTAAACTAGCAAAAAAGCCCCAGGCAATATTACCTCTTCAAGATGAGGACAGGCTCCCACATAGGGGCTGTCAGGGAGAATTTGGGGGCGTGTGAGCCATTTAAATGAATCAGACCTGACAAATCTGATTTACAGATTAAAATAATGTTATGCTATTTACCCAAAGTATATATAGCAAGTTAAGACACCTCCGACAGCTGACATTGATTGCTTGTTTTAATCAGCTGGTATAATTTGTTAGAACCAGAAGCAAAATGCTTAGAAAAGGTAATCTGATCATAAATAATTCCCGTTTTGATGCATTTGAAAATCAAGTGAGAGCTTTTGCTCAGAGTTTGCGACAAGGTGACACGTCTACTACATTATGTGAGGTCACATCAGGTTGCATTTGGGTGACAGGCGAAAATCTGACTTGACATAAAGAGATGCCAAACAAAACATTAAAGCAATTTCATGTGGTGCTGGTATATTAAAAGAGACAGAGAGGGATGATGGAGATCCAATGGTTTGCATATGTTCACCTAGTCACTGATGCTTGGGGGACCTTGTTGATGTTACCTCATCAATATCACCAATATGTCTGAGCAGAGTCAAGAATCATAGCCTTGAGTGAGACCTCAAGATGTCCCTTGTCTAGAAGAAAGCCCTGGAGCAAGGTTATTTCTTAAAAGAAGGATCCTCTGGCTTTCAATACATATTTGTCAAATGAAGAAATGAATGGAGAGAAAGTTTTCTCTTTCCGTCCTAATCCTAGATGGCGATTTTCCCCTGAAGGCAGAAAAGTGGCAGGAAAGCCTGGCACAACCCTAGGGGTTTAAAGTCCTTTGAACTCACTAATTTATCATCTATACCCTGTCTATTTCGAAAAGAGATTTGAAGCGGCTTACAACAATAGATACTACGCATCAAGAGCCTTACTCTCCATCATCCCTTGCAGGCTTTTATTATCACATTCATGATCATCAAAAATGAGGATTAAATGGCTATTTGCATGGAATGCGTTGCCAAGGGCTGAATAAATCAGCCTGAGCCAAGCTCTGACCTCTGTCAATTTTCATGGCCAGTTTACACTGATTTGTTCTTGGACAAATATTTATTCAGCACATCCCACTTGCAAGTGCAGGCAGGCAGGGTGGGGCTGCAAAAAAGTGTCAAATATGGGTCCTGGCTTGCCCTCAGGAAGGTTACAGTCTAGACATCTATAGAAATGGTGTGTGTGTGTGTGTGTGTGTGTGTGTGTGTGTAAGATACAAACAAATCGCAGTTTGCTATGCAAGTGGATTTAGTGCTGTGAAGGGCTACAGAGGACATGAGTATTTGCTCACGTGTTGTCCTGGATCTAATAGATAATTTAGCCTTTTCAAACTCCTTTTTCTCTCCTGGTGCTCTGCATGCTCTTCTCCTTGCTGACCTTCTCATCAATATACTCTCAGCCTAGTGCTGTCACAATGCATCACTTCCTGGGAAGCTAGGATGTAGGATGCCACTTTAGTGACCAATTTGGGGATGTAAATGTTCACAGCTATGGAATAGGTCTCTCATATCTGTGACCACAATAGGGATACAATATCCAACTCTACATTCAGGGAAAAATAGCCACTGTTTATTGCTAAGGGAGCATAAGCTAATTACAAAAGAAGATGGCACTGGGACACAAAGGAACTCATCTTGACAAAAATACGTGTCTCCTGGAGTCTTTGTTGTTTAGATTATTTATTTATTTATTTATTTATTTATTTATTTATTTATTTATTTATTTATTTATGGTGACCTGACATCTAGGATCCAGCTCTGTATTACCTAAAAGGCAAAGCACCCCAGAACAAAAGTTCATGGTGGGTCTCACCAGGACATCCCTGCCTCACCGGAAGCAGAAGCAAGAACCACTTGAGCTACAGTTCCTCATTCCTTGGAATAAAACTTCTTACATTTGTGTTTATGTAAGTATCTCTGGGAAGCTCATATAAACAAGAATTCCAAGACTATTCCTGGAAACTGTTTCTTCAGGAGGTCTAGGGTTACTCAGAAATTAGAGTGTTTAACAAGCTTCACAGCAGCCTCTAAGGAAGTTCTCAGGGTTCCTCTTATGATACAGTACCCAAGGGAGGCACATTCAAAGAGAAGATCCAGAAGATCAGGACTGTTATCTTCTTTTTCTCAGTTGAACTCCTTGAACATATATTAGGCTTGGATAAATATTTGCTAATTAGGAAATGTCAATATTGACATTTTAAAATGAGCAGTAATGTTCTTTTTAATAACAAATGTTAATTTAAAATAATTTTCATTTTTAATTATCAATACTGTCTAGTGAATGGTACCTTTGGAAAGGTATAAAGTTATGTAGTGACTACATAAACAAGTGACAACTAGACAGCTGTGGAATGACAGAGTAGACTAGAATCTATCTAGTCAATGACTGTAGGAATCACATGAATATTGATCAGTCCTCAAGCAATTATCAGGTTATAAAAATATAAATTTAGGAACCGGAGCGATAGCACAGTGGTAGGGCATTTGCCTTGCACATGGCTGACCTAGGACAAACCCAGGTTTAATCCCCAGAGTCCCATATTGTCCCCAAGCCAGGAGCAATTTCTGAGCACATAGCTAGGAGTAACCCCTGAGTGCCACCTGGTGTGACCCAAAAACCAAAAATATATATATATTTGAATCACTATGTTCACAAACAGAATATGGTCTCAGCTTAAAGACCAATCAATTCATGACTACATAAGGATTATGTGGCTTATCTCCTCCACATAATACACTATGTTGCCATTTGAAAAAGCAAAGCAAAGTCCTTCTTCTATTAGTGATAAATAGATCATCTAAGCAAAAATTCAAGGAAGACAAAAATTTAAGAAAACATTGCATGGAATCTATTATGCTGAGTGAAATAAGTCAGAGAGAGAGAGAAAAACGCAGAATGGTCTCACTCATCTATGGGTTTTAAGAAAAATGAAAGACACCCTTGTAATAATAATTTTCAGACACAAAAGAGAAAAGAGCTGGAAGTTCCAGCTCACCTCAGGAAGCTCACCACAAAGAGTGATGAGTTTAGTTAGAGAAATAACTACATTTTGAACTGTCCTAATATTGAGAATGTATGAGGGAAATGTAGAGCCTGTTTAGGGTACAGGCGGGGGTTGGGTGGGGAGGAGGGAGATTTGGGACTTGGGTGATGGGAATGTTGCACTGGTGATGGGTGGTGTTCCTTTTATGACTGAAACCCAAACACAATCATGTATGTAATCAAGGTGTTTAAATAAAAAAAATATGCATTAAAAAAAAAAGAAAACATTGGTCTAGAAGATAAAAATGAAAAATACATCCTAGGTTCAGTACAAAGACCAAGATCACCAACCACAGAAGATGGATTCAAATGGCACTGAGGCAACAGAACCTCTAGATTCACAAAGACTGACTTCACCATAAGGCCCACCTCAGGATCTGTACAGATACTGAGACCACTAAACACAGAGCTCTGAATGTATCACCCTGGACAAAGCAGAAGTCTTCCACACACAAAACAAAACAAAACAAAACAAAACAAAAAAAAACACACCACCGGGAGAGTAATGATCCTGAGCAAAGACTAGAACTGATCCCATGACAGTATACTCCAAGGACGGAGAATCCCCATATCTCATAGGGCAAGTGAATTCCATTTCGAATGACCTCAATATTTACTGTGCCAGGGCAGAGGGAAAAAACAAAAATGTGAAAAGCACAAAACCTTGGATATTTTTTTATATACATATATATATTACCTTCATATATTATTGTTATTATTATTTTTATTTACCTACCTATTTTGGTCGATTTCTCGGTTTGGATGTGATTATTGAAATTGGTGTCCCCAATTATTCTTTTTTTGTTTTTTTGTTTTTTGTTTGTTTTTTTTTTTTTCTCTTCCTTTCTTTTCTTTCATTATGTGCTACACCATGTTTCTTATTTCAAGACCATGGCGAGTTTTTTTGGTTTATATGTTTGTTTGTTTTTGTTTGTATTTTTTTATCAGTTTTTTGTGGTGCTTATCGATGTAACTGGAGACCTCACTGGATATTTGACACTTCTTTTGGTACTGATGGGGTGTTTCACCTTCTTTTTCTCCTTCATTTCCCAAATCGATGAGGAGAACCCCTAGAAGGATTCTGCCCATTTTTGGGGTATTAGACTCTTACCCCAGTTTACTCATTTTCTCTTTTTCAGGCAAAACCACCCAACTTGAACTGCTAGCCCTGCCCCCACTTAGAGGGGGAAATAAGGGAGGCACCAAGACCAAACTGATGCAAGACTTCTAAGTAGTAGGTCAAATACAGAGGGGATCACATATTCTAGCCACCCTGGGGGGGAGGGAAGAGGAAATGGGAGGTAGGACAAAAACGGAGGTGAAGGGAGGACAATTTAGGGATGGGAATCCCCCCTGATTTTATGTAAATATGTACCTAGAATATTATTGTCAACAATATGTAAGCCACTATGATCAAAATAAAAATTATATTAAAAAAATGGAAAATATATGTAGGAACTTTGCTTCTGCAAAAGTTTAATATACAATACTCTAGAATCCACCTGGAAAGTGAGCCATGTCATATGTTGGGTAACAAAACCTATCAACAAGCCAAAAATTGTATCAACTATTCTCTTAGACATGATTCATTAAAAATAAAAATTAATCCCAAACAGAAAAGGAGGAATGCAAATTCTTGTGTATGAAATAAAATACAATATAAATGACCACTAAAAATCGAAACTCAATTAAGAAAGAAATATAACAAAGAAGCAACAAATCACCATATGTAACTGGAGAGTTGATTTCTAGAACTAAGCTTACCTTCAAGATGGGGGTGTGTGTTGGATAGAAGTGTTGTTTGGGGATATTGCTGACTGGAGTAGACACGTCAGTGGAGGTTATAATAATAGAATGATGTATGAATAAAATATTCTCAGATAGGGAAAATAAATTATTTCAAGAACTGAACTGTGAAACCCTACAAATCTAATTTCTATAGATGGTAAATACTAGGTAGTTACTGAAAGTTAAGGAGAGGAGGGAGGTAGAAAGTATAGTTTGTGGGAAGACAAAAAATGGTTATAAGTGAATTTCATATTTGAAAGATGTGAAACTAATCCCGTGAAATTCTGCAATAATACAAATTCATGCTAAATCTATTTAAAAAAAGGAAAAAAGAAAATTAGATATAAATAAATTAAAAAGTGGAAAGGCTTAGAGTGGGAGACAGGAATGGGCAGAAAATCTTGAAGCTTATTCTAAGAATACAGTCCTACTTATTTTCACCCTCTCCTTCCCTGTTCATTAAAGAAGGTTCTTTTCTTTTACTTTCCATTCTTTTATTTCATTTCATTTCTTCTTTTCATTTTGTTTCTATTTTATTTCTTTTTTTTTTTTTTTTTTTTTGATTGGGAAGAGGAGGCCACACTTGGCAGGTTACTCCTGGATTTGAGCTCAGAAATTACTTCTGGCAAGCTCCAAGGATATCTTGGATGCCAAGATCAAATTCAGGCTAGCTACAAGCAAGACACATGCCTTAGCAGCTGTGCTATTTCTCTGGCCTTCACCTTCTCTCCTCCTCTCCTCTTTGCTCTTTTCCTCCCTTCCTTCCTTCTTTCTCCCTTTTTCCTCACTTCCTTCCTCTCTCCCTTCTTTTCTTCCTTTCTTGCTCCCTCTCTCCTTTTCTCTTCCTTCCTCCCTCCCATTCTTCATCCCTCCCTTCCTAGCTCATTTTCTCCCTTTCTCACTCTATCCCTGTTTCTTCCCTCCCTTTCTTCCTCCCTTCCTGCCTTCCTTTCTCCCTCCCGCCCACCCTGCCTACCTCTTTCTTTCTCTGTCTTCCTTCCTCTTTCCTTTTTCTTTCTTTCTTTCTTTCTTTCTTTCTTTTTCTTCTTTCTTGTTCTTTCTTTCTTTCTTTTTCTTTCTTTCTTATCTTTCTTTTCTTTCTTTTTTCTTTTTCTTTCTTTCTTTTCTTTCTTTCTTTTTCTTTCTTCTTCTTCTTTCTTTCTTCTTTCTTCTTTCTTTCTTCTTTCTCTTCTTTCTTTCTCTTTCTTCTTTCTTTCTTTTCTTACTTTTCTTTCTTTTCTTCTTTCTTTCTTTCTTTCTTCTTTTCTTTCTTTCTTTCTTTCTTTCTTTCTATCTTTCTTTCTTTCTCTTTTCTTTCTTTCTTTCTTTCTTTCTTTCTTTCTTTCTCTTTCTTTCTTTCTTTCTTTCTTTCTCTTCTTCTTTCTTTCTTTCTTTCTTCTTTCTTTCTTTCTCTTTTCCCTTTCTTTTCTTTTTTTTGTTTTTCTTTCTTTCTTTTATCTTTCTTTTCTTCTTTCTTTCTTTCTTTCTTCTTTCTTTCTTTCTCCTCTTTCTTTCTTTCTTTCCTTCTTTCTTTTTCTTTCTTTCCTCTTTTGTCTTTTCTATTCTTGCTGTCTCTATCATTTTGCATGAACAACAGTAAATTGCATACAATTTTAGTTATAAGAAGGCTATTTCTGAAGGAGAAGTTAAGACAAGTTGACAGAAGGGAGTTCTGTGCCTCTAAAATGGCCTTCTAAAGAGCTTGGGGACTTAAGGGTGGAATCTGCACATTGGACCACCTGCTCTAATCTATCAAGGATATTGAGTATGTAATTAGTCCCCCAACAAGGAGGCTTTGCCTTTCCTACTCATTGCCATCAAACCCAAGTATAGACTGCTTTGGGATGAGATATTAACTCTGTGACATGTAGTATACTGTCAGGTTAAATTAATTTCTTAGTCTTTTTTTTTTACTTTGATTTAGAAACAAACATACAAAACAAAACCAAGGAAAACAACTGTCAATTCTTCTTAAAAGAGAAACTTCTTCTAGATACTCATCACTAGGCCTTATAATCCACTGCCAAAAATATTCTCAAGTTTGATGGCAGATGTCAGTTAACAGAATAACAGAGAGAGCCATATCTTTATGTATTTATCGTATATCCAGACTACTAACACTTCTCAGGGTAAGCAGATCTTATTCCTTGTAGTTGCTGTTGAAGGTGTTCCCATACATATCTTATGAACATTTATGATAGCCTAGATGACCTTTTGTTGACCTATCTTCCTCTCCCCAATGCAATGCAGCGAGGCACTGGATTTAAGCTCGTTGAACTGGACAACTTCTCTACATACTTCTGATCAAGATAGCAATAAATTACTCTAGAATCAAAAGTTGGGACCATCAGAGAAAATTGTCCAATCCATTTCATCTTCCCCAAAGTTCAAAAGAAGGACCAGGGGCAAGAGTAATAGTATTGCAAGTAGGGCACTTGTCTTGCAAACTGAACCCAGGTTCTATCCCTGGTATCCCATATGGTTCCTCAAGTTTCATCAGGAGTGGTCCCTGACCATAGAGACAAAAGTAAACGTTTAGCCCCACCAGTTATGGTCCTTCAAAAACATTAAAAATAAAAAGAAACATACCAGAATTTCTATATATGTATGTCCATTCCAATTCAAATATTGGAAACCTCAATTCTGGATGATTGTGTAATCTTGTAATCTTGCATAAGAGTTATAGATTTTTTCAGTGTGAATTCTTATTTCAGTAATGAAAATTCACCAATTGCTTTTAACAACACTTAAACTTTCAATTTCTAACAATGTTCTACTATGTTCATATGATTTGGGGCTCAGTTTCTATTATTATTTCTCTGATTTTGTTCTGACATGCTTATTGCCCCTGTAATACTCCAAGCTTACTCCTGCTTTTGGACCTTTGCATATACTTTCTTCCCCAAACAAACTTTATCACCCAAGCTCCAAATCCCTCAAGCAGCATGTTGTTAATCTGGATTTTTGCATGACCTGATCCTTTGTGGCTTTTTGCTATTTAAAGTTCACTTTAAATATGACCTGCTCATAAGGGTTTCCATAGATGGTCAGTGTCTCCTCATTCCATGCACTTTTAACCACAGTTCTCAATTTAAGTGTTTTTTTTTTAAGTACTTTTCTCTAGCTGAATCTTGTCTTATTTGTTTAGTGGTTTTAGGTTTGTTTACAAATAGTTCTTCTGTAATGTGAAATATGCATTTAAAAACTTAGGTTCTATATTAGATTGCATAATATAAACTGCAAAAGTTTAGAGAAAAAATAGAGCTAGGGATTCAACACTCAAAAACTTAATCAGTTACATATTAAAATAAGATAAAAATAAAAATGATGGCCAAGTTCTGCATATGCTTAATGATCAAGACACTTATTAATCCTACATCACTTTTCCTAAAAATACCTAAAGTCGGCAATTGGAAAAAGGCATGGGAAGGGATACAGCTTGTAAAGTAGAGGAAGGAGAATTAAGAGAAATTGGATTGATCAATGTGGCTCATTAAAAGAACTAGCAAATTAAGATTGATGAATTAAGATATTCTAGATGTACACACATGTACATTTTTGCATATTTCAATGTGACTCATATTATTTGATGCGATTTTATGTATGCTAGGGCTTTTATAGAAGAAACCATGCATCAGAAAGCATAACATCTATATTATGCTTAATTTTTCCATAATATAGCAGTTTCACTAGACTAAATTATATTTATACTGTAACACGATTATCAATCTGCTACTATCTTCTATTTAATTGTTATATCAACATTATAGCACACAGTAGGATTACCAACAATATCACATACAGTAGGCTTCAAATCAATAAATGAATGCATTGTTCTTTTTATCTGCCCGTTCTTTTTATCTGCCCTTGCTGCACACTCATGATCCCTTTCAAATATTACAGTGACTATGAATACTATAGGATTATTTTTGGTTAGTGAGGGTAAGAGGTAAGATGAGAAGGATCTCAAGATTGGTCAAGTGCGAAACACGTTTTCTGAAGACAAATAAATATCAAAATTAAAATATCAAAATCAAACCAATTCTACAGCAAATGATTCTGATAGCTCATCTATTTTCCCACCTCTATCATTATTGAAGATCCCTTATGCTCTCTGTGTCCAAATACATATTTTAACGTAATTTCTTAAAAATCAGCCCCGAAGTATGAATAAAGGCAGGGCACAGGATCTTCTGTTGTATGGGAGTCTCCTGCATCTCTTTCCACTAGGAATTTAAAAACTCCTCAAGTTTAACTGGTAATCAAGCACATTTGCCTGAAAATGTTAGCTTCTTTCTTCTTATGAGTGTGTCTCAGACCTAAAATTTAATCACTCTCTACTAAGCTAGAGAAAAGAATTAAAAGTGGCTCTGAAAGGTCATCCTAGACAGGTAGGTTATGTCATATTCCTAGAGGAATATGAAAATTGTTTGAAATCGTCTAGTGCTACTAAGTAAAAGGTCATATCAGAAAGCCCCCAAAGAACTAAGGAATTCTCTTTCTTCTTAGTTTTCTCGGACTTAAATTCTGGACTTAAGAAAATGTGTCTGAAAATCCAAATGTTGCAGTTGAGTTGCTTTAGTTGATCAGGCATCATAGGAAATAGTTTGTTATGATTCGTCACTTCCCAGTAACTGCTCAATCTTATGGAAAGTTGAGTGAAGTGGGAAAGTAATTACATGGTGAGTGCCATATATTTACAATTATTTATGTTTTCTAGATTGGAGTACTGGGTAATTATTTTTGGTCTTATTAAGTGCAAATTACCAAGTAGTCTTCAGGAACATGTAATTACTATGTACTGTAGTCGCATGCTACTTATCAAGCAAAATGAACGCACTAAGCATTTTATTTAAGGCCAGCAAAATTATGCATATGGTTTTATGAAGCAAAGGACAAAGACCTATCTCTTTTATTGGTATAGGAAACTGCAAAGTAATCCTTGATAATGTAGAGCCTTTCCTCCATGAACTTGATTAGCTATTCTCTAGGGCAAAAGGAGCTAAGATTGCAGATGTTTGGAGCCCCAGTTTTAGACCCAGAGAACTCACAAAAGAAAGAAGTCCTGGCTCTGAGCCTTTCCTAAGTCTCCTAGGTGCTTCATGAGTGCATTTACTCCCAGAGTCGCAACATATCTGGCCAACCAGTTCATCTCCAGATACAACAGATGGGAAAAATGGGGTGCTACATAGTAATATATTTTTTGACTGCTGGGTTAGTATGTCTGTCTTTTGAGATTGTACTTTGTTGAATACTCTTTATTCTGTGTTTGCAAAGAAGTATAATTTCATACTGACTAACTCTTTTAAGTTAAGTTTTTAATCAGATATTTATTTATGTTTAAGTTAATTTGTATTTTTAGAATTTAGTGAGCACACAGTATAAAGGACAAAAGGTCTATGAGGATTAAATAATAACTTGTTTCATAGAACACACGAAACTATTACACAGTAACCGCCAGATCACTTACTTGATGCAAATAAGTACATATTTTACTTTCTTATTTTACTTTCTCTATCCAGCCACCGATCTTAGCCAAAATGGATAGAGAACTGCTTCTTAGCATTTGTCCCTTATTTGAGATACTTCATTGACATAATAAGGGTCTGGGATCTGGAGTCACGGGGATCCAGATCCACCGCTGACTAATAAGTAAATCATGACGACTATGGGTGAGATTTGAATGATTAGTTCTCCTCAAAATTTGAATGTTGAAATCTCAACCCCCAGTGAAGTGATTAATAAATGGGGAAGTCCTATTAGTGAGTCCTATTAGTAGAACTTTGTTAGGTAATGATACCTTTGGAATATAACCCTAATGAATGGGATGAGAATTTCTATAAAAACAGTCTGGAGGGGCTGGAGAGATAGCACGGAGGTAGGGCGTTTGCCTTGCCTGCCAGAAGGTCGGTGGTTCGAATCCCGGCATCCCATATGGTCCCCCTGAGCCTGCCAGGGGTGATTTCTGAGCATAGAGCCAGGAGGAACCCCTGAGTGCTGCCGGGTGTGACCCAAAAACCAAAAAAAAAAAAAAATTTAAATTAAAAAAATAGGGCTGATGAGTTGGAGGAGGAGAGGATGATAATAAATAAATAAATAAATAAATAAATAAAAAATAAAAAAAATAAAAAACAAAAACAAACAAACAAAAAAAACAGTCTGGAGAGATTCCTGGCACAAAGGACAAGGATGCACCTCACCCAACTATTCGGATGCCCTACTCACAGATATTAGCTTCTTCGAGGAGTCTGAATGAAAATACAAAGCATATCACATCTGGGGCTCTCTTTCTTCCTTTTAGACAAAAGTCATAAACAATGCCTTTATCAGAGAAGAACTTGGAGATAAACATTATATAATGCCTGAAAAGTGCTTAAAACACTGTCACTAGCTATATAAATTTTTCCTGTTAGTTATTATTGATGATAAAACATGAACATTGCTACTTTGATACTACTTACATGTATCATTTCTTCCTTTCTTAAAAGTCAAGAAGACACTTTTGCCATCTTTTCTCACACATTTTCACAGTTCCAACTACAACGTCAGGCAGGAATAGAACATACTCTCTCTTTGCCAAGGCAGAGAAAAGGTTAACTTTTTGAATCCAAAAGAAGCCAGCTGGAGAAGCAGACTGTCTGCTAATGGTAAACGAGGGGGGAGCCAGAACTAATTTTAGCCATCATTCCTCAATCACTGTCCAGTTCCCTCTCATCCTCCTCCTGGCCTGCCTGCACTGTCTCTGGACCAGGAGGCCCAAGGCTGTTTCTTTTCCCCCAAGACTCCTTCTATCCCAGGAGGGTAAGAAATAATTCTATAAGTAACTTACTGCCTCTCCCAATGATTGCTTGTGTCTTCGTTTAAAAATAAATCTGAAATGCCATACATACCTATCAACAAATTATCTTTTTCTCAGAAACCATTATGCATATTTCTCTTTCCCTGCCTTCTTTTGCCAAAAGTGACTTTTTCAGAAACATGAGGCATAGCTGTAGAAAAAAATTGAGAAAGTCCAGATACACTTTAACTCAGCTTCATAGTAAACAAATATGAGAAAAGCAGAGATTAATGGTGATTGCTAGGGTGAACACATATGCTTGTTTAACTTTTTTCACCCTTGCTGTTGGAGTGAAAATTGCAAGGGTAAATGAGTGAAAATTATGCCAGTAAATATTATATTTCACAGGCCTTACTTCTGTTATCAAGATTGTGAAACAATATATATTTCTGAAACACAAACATTTTTCACTTACTAATGTTTATAATTAAAGCACATATTCCTACTGGTACAAAAACCCTAGCTGGAGGAATAAAAGCATAAACAGAAACACAATTAATGTTTTTGCTGACAGCAGCTTTTTGCTGCGGGTAAGAGAAAGTACTTCATGTGCACATAAACACCAAGACAGAGCTCTGGATGTACACAAACATACATGCGCATAAACATGATCACAGGCAACAAGAGCTCAAAAGCAAAAGGGCTGCCTGAGTGCCAAGATCTGATAACCACATGGGTCCCGTGTCCTGGATTGATAAACAGCACAGAAGAGGCTTGAATAATATAGGATGATTCAGAAAGAATTAAAGGGGCCAGGCGGTGGCGCTGGAGGTAAGGTGCCTGCCTTGCCTGCGCTAGCCTAGGACGGACCGCGGTTCGATCCCCCGGTGTCCCATATGGTCCCCCAAGAAGCCAGGAGCAACTTCTGAGCGCATAGCCAGAAGTAACCCCTGAGCATCACAGGGTGTGGCCCAAAAACAAAAAACAAAACAAAACAGAAAGAATTAAAGAGGGTTTTCACTAAGCCAGAGAAAGACCCATGCGAAATTATTCTGCAAGTGCTCAGGTCTAATGAATACGTTGGAATAAAAAAAAGTCTTAGAGTCACAATTGTTAAGAGACATTAATAGTACTTTAATTTAATTCTAGATTAACCAGTAGAATGAATACCCCAGTGAGTGCTGCTTTGGTATCAGAGGAATTCACTGCAGTTTTGGTGAATATATAATGTTTATGGCTCAGGCAAGGGCAGCCTACTTGCAGCCAGCCAAAGATGTTGACAATCCACTTGCCTTCATGCCTAGTCCATGCCATATCAGGTTCTGGTCTCTTCCCTTTACTATCTGGGCGAAATTTGTGTGCTAAACTCAGCTGCATTTAGATCATCTAACAAGTCATGGCGTTTCTCTTTATTTTCTCTAAAAATCATCATTATTCTGCATTTTAAAGGTTTACTTCAAAACTAGATTTTAAAAATATCAAAAGGTGAGGTACAGTTCCAATTTAAACAAGTGTGCACAACAGTTGGTTTCTGAAACTTTAGTTCTAGTTTTTAATAACTCAATGCCAGTGACAGGTATAATGGCTCACAGTAGTGGAATTTCATGCCTAGTATGTGCAAGGTCCTGAGTTTAATTCTTGATACCTTCTATGGTGATTCAAGTCTTCTACCACCACTAGGCCCCTAAACAGTTGGCCCAGGCAGATCAGACTACAATCATCAAAAGTGACTCTTATATTCCCAAATACCCTATCCTTTCATACACAACAGGTATGACTTCGGTAAAAAATATAAATCTTAAATTATTATGTAGAAACTAATTAATACTGCCTAGAACTTTCAAATTAAATAAATATTCCAGCACATTTTGTCATAGAAAACTTTTGTATGAGAAATGTTTTATTTGGTAAATCCAGAATTTTATTTATCTGATCCTTTCTGAGTTAAACTGGAAACCCTTTTTTTTCTTTTTAATAATAGCTTTATTAAAGTACCAGAATTACAAACATGTTTGAAGTTGGGTTTGAAGTAAAAAAGATAATGTGAAGCTGGGGATATAATACGAAGTTTAAGGGACTTTCTTTGCACTTGGCCAATCTGGGTTTAATTCATGGCACTGAATATAAATAAGCATCAATATAAATATAAATATAATATATATAACAAAAATGAGCATCAAGAGTGAACTCTGAGCACAAAGCAGGAGTAAGCATAGCTGGGTGTGACTCCAAAACAAAGACATAGTAAAACAAATATCAAGAAGGTTTCTATAGTATTCTATTGTGTATATGTACCACAGTTTCTTTAGCCATTCATCTGTTGAACAGCATCTGGATTGTTTCTAGAGTTTGACTATTGTAAATAGTGCTGCACTGAATAGAGGTATGAGGAAGGTAGCCATCAGAAGAGATGAAGTCATGACATTTTCTTATACAAGGATGTACATGGAATCTATTATGCTGAGTGAAATAAGTCAGAGGAAGAGAATGAGACACAGAATAGTCTCACTCATCTATGGGTTTTAAGAAAAATAAAAGACATTTTTGCAATAATTCTCAAAGACAAAAGAGAGGAGGGCTGGAAGGTCCAGTTCATGACATGAAGCTCACCACAAAGTGATGAGTGCAGCTAGAGAAATAACTACATTGAGAACTATCATAAAAATGTGAATGAATGAGGGAAGTAGAAAACCTGCCTTGAAAACAGGCCGAGGATGGGGGAGAGAGGGAGGGAGATGGGCAATGGTGATGGGAATGTTGCACTGGTAAAGGGAGGTATTCTTTTTATGACTGAAACCAAGTTACAATCATGTTTACATCTACAGTGTTTAAATAAAGATATTATTTTTTCCTGCTCTACTTAGGATTTCTTGCTCCTTTGTCAAAAATTAGGTGATTGTATGTCTGGAGAACGTTCTCTGAGAACTCAAGCCTATTCCACTGATCTGAGGATCTGTTTTTATTCCAATACCTGCTGTTTTGATAACTATTGCTTTCTAGTACAGTTTAAAGTTAGGGAAAGTAATTCCTCCCATATTCTTTTTCCCAATGATTGCTTTAGCTCTTTTAGGGTGTTTATTGTTCCAAACAATTTCAAAAGTGCCTGATCCACTTCTTGAAAGAATGTCATGGGTATCTTTAGAGGGATCGCATTAAATCTGTATAATGCCTTGGGGAGTATTGCCATTTTAATGATGTTAATCCTGCCAATCCATGAACAGGGTATGTGTTTCCATTTCTATGTGTCCTCTCTTATTTCTTGGAGCAGGGCTTTATAGATTTCTTTGTATAGGTCTTTCACGTCTTTGGTCAAGTTGACTCCAAGATATTTGAGTTTGTATGACACTAATATGAATGGGATTTCCTTCTTGACTTCCTTCTCTTACCTATCATTATTGGTGTATAAAAAGGCCATTGATTTTTGTGTGTTAATTTTGTAGCCTGCCACCTTGCTATATGAGTCTATTGTTTCTAGAAGCTTTTTGGTAGAGTCTTTAGGGTTTTCTAAGTAGAGTATCATGTCATCTGCATACAGTGAGAGCTTGACTTCTTCCTTTCCTATCTGGATTCCCTTGATATCTTTTTCTTGCTTGATCTCTATAGCAAGAACTTCCAGTACTATGTTGAAGAGGAGTGGTGAGAGCAGGCAGCCTTGTCTTGTACCAGAATTTAGAGGAAAGGCACAACTGGTTAGCCACTTGCAAAAAAAGCGAACATAGACCCTCAGTTAACATCATGTATGAAGGTAAAATTCAAATGGATTAAAGATCTTGATATCAGACCTGATACCATAAGGTATATAGAACAACACATCGGTAAAACACTCCATGACATTGAGACTAAAGGCATCTTCAAGGAGGAAACTGCACTTTCCAAACAAGTGGAAGCAGAGTTCAACAGATGGGAATACATTAAGCTGGGGAGCTTCTGTACCTCAAAAGAAATAGTGCCCAGGATGCAAGAGTCACCCACCGAGTGGGAGAAACTATTCACCCAACACCCATCAGATAAGGGGCTAATATCCAAAATATACAGGGCACTGACAGAACTTTACAAGAAAAAAAATCTAATCCCATCAAAAAATGGGGAGAAGAAATGAACAGATGCTTTGATAAAAAAGAAATACAAATGGCCAAAAGGCACATGAAAAAATGCTCCTCTTCTCTAATCATCAGGGAGGTAGATGCAAATCAAAACAAGGATGAGATACCATCTCACACCACAGAGATTGGCATACATCACAAAGAATGAGAACAATAAGTGCTGGAGGGGATGTGGAGAGAAAGAAACTCTTATCCACTGCTGGTGGGAATGCTGTCTAGTCCAACCTCTATGGAAAGCGATATGGAGATTCCTCCAAAATCTGGAAATTGAGCTCCCATTCGACCCAGCTATTCCACTCCCAGGTATATACCCTAAGAACACAAGAAAACAATACAAAAAACCCTTTCTCACACCTATATTTATTGCAGGACTTTTCACAATAGCCAGGCTCTGGAAACAACCAAGATGCCCTTCAGCAGACGAATGGCTATAGAAACTGTGGTACATATACACAATGGAATATTATGCAGCCATCAGGAGAGATGAAGTCATGAAATTTTCCTATATATGGATGTACATGGAATCTATCATGCTGAGTGAAATAAGTCAGAGGGAGAGAGAGACGCAGAATAGTCTTACTCATCTATGGGTTTTAAGAAAAATAAGTCATTTTTGCAACAATCCTCAGAGACAATGAGAGGAAGGCTGAAACTTCCAGCTCAATTCATGAAGCTCACCACAAAGAGTGGTGAGTGCATTTATAGAAATAACTACACAGAGAATAATCATGCAAATGAATGAGGGAACTGGAAAGCCTGTGTGGAGTACAGGTGGGGGTGAGGTGGGATGGAGGGAGATTTGGGACATTGGTGGTGGGAATGTTGCACTGGTGAAGGGGGTGTTCTTTACATATACTGAAACCTAATCACAATTATATATGTAATCAAAATGTTTAAATAAAGAAAAAAGTTTCAAATAAAAAAAACGTTAAAGTTGCTTATACAAAAAAAAAAAGAAGAACACAAGAATACAATACAAAAACCCCTTCCTCACACCTATATTTATTGCAGCACTATTCACAATAGCCAGGCTCTGGAAACGACCAAGATGCCCTTCAATGGACAAATAGCTAAAGAAACAGTGGTACATATACACAAGGGAATATTATGCAGCCATCAGGAGAGATGAAGTCATGAAATTTTCCTATACATGGATGTACATGGAATGTCAGAGGGAGAGAGAGAGACGCAGAATAGTCTCACTCATCTATGGCTTTTAAGAAAAATAAAAGTCATTTTTGCAACAATCCTCAGAGACAATGAGAGGAGGGCTGGAACACCAGCTCACTCCATGAAGCTCACCACAAAGAGTAGTGAGTGCAGTTATAGAAATAGCTACACAGAGAACTACCATAATCATGCGAATGAATGAGGGAACTGGAAAGCCTGTCTGGAGTACAGGTGGGGGTGGGTGGGATGGAGGGAGATTTGGGACATTGGTGGTGGGAATGTTGCACTGGTGAAGGGGGGTGTTCTTTACATGACTGAAACCTAATCACAATCATATATGTAATCAAGATGTTTAAATAAAGAAAAAAATTTCAAAAAGATATTATTTAAAAAAAAGAAGGTGGGACATTGGTGATGGGAATGTTGCACTGGTGATGGGTGGTGTTCTTTACATGACTGAAACCCAAACCCAAACATGTATGTAATTAAGGTGTTTAAATAAATTTAAAAAAAAGGTGTCTATGTTTGAATAATATGTCTGTATACAGATCCTAAAACACATTTTTTTTCAATCTGTTTGCCCCTCATCCATTTCAAATGTATAATGCTACAATGCTTATGGATTTCCTATGAACGTCTCCTGGATACTACCACAAAGCTTTCTCTACATTCATATCTTGCCCTCACTTCCTCCTGCACGCTCCCCTGCCTTTCCATCTGAACCTTTTAATTTAACACACAGTGTGGTTTTTGTAGAATCCAGTTTAAGATGGCTTTGACTGGTACTAACCTTATTTCACTACCCATTGCTCTTTGCCCAGCAGGTTTCCCATACTGTCTACTTAAGAAAGATTATGTTTGGGAGAAGGCTCTGCACATGCTGATCTTCTTTCAGCGCCTTTAAAAGAACTGAGAGGGAGGAGTAGATTATTGCATAATTTATAAGATTAATTTGTTTCAAAGAATGAAATAACCATTGCATCCTCAGTGTCATGTCCTTGCTTCTATCAGCTCAGTTATCTGATCATCAGGTCTGGTTTCACTTCATAGATATAGTTTTTCAAAGACCATTTGGAAGGCCTCTCATTTCAATAAATATTTCTTTTCTATTTTTTGTAAGGGTTATCCAAATCACTGATCATGAGACCTCCAGGAAATCTTCAAATAGCCAGATCAGTTATTTAATGTGAGAGCCTGAGGATTAGGAGTCCCTGGATTACTCAGATCACCCCAGGAATTTTGGGGGGGCTCCATGGTCATAACTGATGTTGTTCAGAGGTTTTGTGGGGTTTTGTGGTGGGGAATAAGACTGGGTCAGCCTTATCTGAGGCATACACTTTAATCCCTATACTATCTCTGAACCCTAGGATCTTAATTTAAATGTTATACTTGATAATCAAGAATCTAAGTATTGCCTGGGTTTTATAATTTTATAATTCAATCAAAATTAAAATCATTCATTTATTTTTAGGATAGTATTCAGATCCATATAAGATCAAACAAAACTGTGAATTGAATATTGCCTATTTTAAGGTTATGGAGAAAAGAAAGGGTGTCAAAACTTTACCTGCTCAAGGTATTTTAGATATTATTCACAACATTTTTGACTAAATATGAAAGCTCATGCACTGGCATTATGTTATAATTTAAGGATAAACATTTTTGATCATTTAGGGCCTTATATATTAGCACAACAATTCAAAATAATCCAATGAATAGATACTCTGTTGATTACACACCTATTACAAATAAACAAAAATATAAAATGGTTGAAACAGTAGAATATTTATTGAAATGAGAGGACTTCCATATGGTATTTTCAAAGCTATTTCTATGAACTCAATCTATGAATGTCAAGTGAGTTTTCTAGCATAAGTCAAAAAGTCATGGACAAACTAAATTCCAGTTTGACACTAGAAGCTAGTTTTTTTTTTTTTTTATTTGAGGGAGGTATGCTTGAATCACACCAAAAAGTCCTCATGAATAATTCCTAGCTCTAAACTTAGGGACCATGCTGGAGAGGCTCAGCGGGCAATATGGGATGCAACAAATTGAACCTTAGTCAACCAGGTCGATGAAAGCACTTTACCTGCTGTTCTAGCATTCTATGATGCTCTATTAGTAACAATAGTAATACAATGAGAAAAATAGAAATCAAATGGAGGGACCAGAGCGATGGTAAAGCGGTAGAGCATTTGCCTTGAACAGACGGGGCTGACACAAGACAGACCTTGGTTCGATCCCCCAGCGTCCCATATGGTCCCCTGAGCCAGGAGTGATTTCTGAGCGCATAACCAAAATTAAAAAAAAAAAAAGAAATCAAGTGGAAAATAAATCAGATTTAACAGACTTTGTCAGAAAATACATTTTAGATTTGTGCTAAGAAAATGGCAGCACCACTATGTTCTAGAAATACAGGGATATCAAAAATACAGTTGTATATAAAATGGATACAGTGACTTGGAGGACACCTAGCTGTCAACAGTATGAGACTAACAGTTTTTAGCTGGCAGATGGAAAGAAAGTTGAATGGGGATATTTGAGTGCTTAGATTCTAAGCATCAGGCTGAGTCCAGAGTTGGCTTCAGTTAAGTATCTAGCTGATGGGGAACCAGGGCTATGTTTTAACAGGACTTCAGGATGGAGACACAGGAGAGGGGAAGATCACTGCATCCCACAGGGATCTCTAGGCAACTCAAGAGGAGTATCAGAACTAGATTTTAGAAAATATTTAAAAGTGTGCTTTCAGGGGTCAGAGTGGTGGCTCAGTGGTAGAGTGTTTGCCTTGCACGCAGCTGACCCAGGACAGACCTGGGTTTGATCCCCTGCATCCCACATGATTCCCCAAGCCAGGAGCGATTTCTGAGAACATAGCCAGAAGTAACTCCTGAGCCTCACAGGGTTGTGACCCCAAAACAAAACAAAACATGTGTGTTTTCAGAAGATAGCACAGAAGGAAAATGGATAGAATTTGACAGACTACAAGAACTTTTAGCAGTTAGAAGAATTTTTTTTTTAATTTAATGAAATTTGTAATGTTAAAATATTTTTATGTACTAGTGACATTAATAATTAGTATGCATTTTGTAACTAATCATTGCCTGCTTTGAAAAATTTATTTTTAGTTCTTGCTTATTTTCCTAACTTATTTTGTGGAATATATTAAGTCTGTTGTTAAAATATTTCTTTATTAATGTATAATATTTCTCTTCTTTTATTTTATTTTATTTTGGTTTTTCGGCCACATCACTCCTGGCTTGCGAGACCATATGGGATGCTGGGGATTGAACCACAGTCCACCCTGGGTCAGCTATGTGTAAGGCAAACACCCTATCATTGTGCTATCTTCTGGCCCCTGTATAATATTTCATTTTTAATTAGGGTTTTGTACAGCTCAGCTGTTGGCTTTTTGCAACACCAAACTGTCTTAATGGTCTTTATTTCTCATAAATTCAGTTTTGACCCTTCTCTTTTGTGTTGTTTGTTTCCTCACTTCTGAGTTTTAAGTATTATGAATATAACATTTTTTTCTTTTTCTTAAGGCATTCAGCTTGTCTCCTCAGTGCTGCTGGGGATCAACACTCAGCAATCTAAGTAGTGTTGGAGACTGAACAAAGCTCTGTGCTTGCAAGACAGATACGCATTTTAGTCATTTGAGCTACTTCCCTTTGCTCCACATATTATATTTTTTATTTGTCCTGACCATACATAATGTCTATCATATTTGCCATGTCGAAAATTATTAATTCAGAGATAAATTTGACTTTAAAATTACAAGTATTTTGGGAGCAGGAAAGTAGTACAGCAATAGGGAGTTTGCCTTGCATGTAGCATATCCAGGAAAGATGGTGATTTGAATCATGGCTTCCTATATGGTCCTCCATGCCTACCAGGAGAGATTTCTGAGCACAGAGCCAGGAATAACTCCTGAGTGCAACTGGGTGTGACCCAAAAACCAAAAAAATTTACAAGTGTTTTTCAGGTGTAAAAATATCTAATACCACTTCTCTAATTCTTATTTGGACTTAGCTTGAGATGTCATTCAATCCATGATGATAATACCATATATGACTTTATACCTCCCTTAAATGTGTTACTGGGATTGTCCAGGGCGTACTCACTGAACAAATGAATATTTAATTTAATTAAATAAATATTTTCTTATTAAAAAAACCTAGTATAGTCCTTCAAGTATGTTAAAATTTCCTGAAATAGCGACAGTTCACATTCTTTGGTTGTGCTTCTCTGTTTGTGGTTGAAACATAGATGCATGCTTATTTATTGGTGCATCTTTATACTTAAAAGCATGTGACTTGATTAATCCTGTGCTAGTTGAGAAGTGTCTATTCTGAAATTTGATTTTATGCTCTCCAGATAAAGTTAAAGGAAGACCTATGAAGAGAGAGCCAGGGTTCTGTTCAGCTCTGTGTTCCATACATAAATTATCATCTGTGACCAAATCTCACTTCAAAACACCAATAATCTAAGGACAGTCATCATGAAAGTACAAAATATTAGTATACTTTTTCTCTATATTGAATTTGTAATTATATTCTAATAAGTTTAAAATAGTGATGAAAAAGTAACAATCTATTTCTAAAAGTTGTGAAGAATTTAATATTTGGTGGTGGGGACAGAAGGTTTGGATTACTGCCAGAGGTGCTAAGATTTACTTCTGGCTTTGCACTTAAGGACCACTTCTGGCAGTACTCAGTTGATGATGTGGGGTAGTGGGGATCAAACAGAGGTTTGATAAGTGCAAGGTAAGTGACTTAACTCCTGTATTATCTTTCTGGATCTGAAAATTTAAAAAATGACAAATAATTTAGGGACTGAGCATCAGGTAGGGTATCTGCTTTGAAAGTGGATGACCTAACATTCCAAATGGTTTCCTGAACACTGCCATGAGTAATGTTTCTGAGTGAAAAGCCAGAAGTAATCCATGAGCACTGCTGAGTGTGGCAAAGAGTGAGAGAGAAATAACTTACAAACCTCCTTAGATATACATTCAGTCAGAAGAAAATAAGTCACTCGCAGACTCATTGTAAAGACTTTGATCTGATGTGTTCCTGGAAAATGGCATCTAATTCTGACATGATGGTGTTAGGCCAATGGCCATTTTTCTGCAGTAACATATATTGTTATTATCAAGGAGATATTTCTTTTCTTTTCCATTATTTTTCATCTTGGAGCCACATTTAGCTGGGCTTATCCCTGACTATGTAATCAGGGATCACCCCTTGTGGAAGCTTATGGGAACAATATATACTTTACTCTAGCCCTAAGAAGCTAAAGCCCAAGAAAGCATTTCTTTTTTTTTTTTTTTTTTAATTTTTATGGAGACCATCTTGAGTTACAAATCTTTCACAGTTCTATTTCAGGCATTTAGTGACAGTGAATTAGGACCATTCTCACTACCAGTGTTGACTTCCCTCCACCACAGTTCCCGCATGCATCCCATACCTTATTTCTAGCCCCCAACACTACCAGTTTAACAGCTCTATTTTGTGCTTAGCTTGTTATAGTTTGTGTCTCTTGATTCTATTGTCATTGACTTTGGCTTGGATATTTATATCTGGCCATTTCTTTTTCTACTCAGTGCTCCTGAGATTGCTTGGCCCCTGGGCCCCATCCACTCACTTTTCTTTTATTTTCTCAATTTATAGAAAGACATAAAAATATGAAGCAGAACAAAGCAGTTCAAGTTCTAAAGTTCTATGAAAAAGGCTGGAGCCCATATTTTATAACTAAAATTAAAAGAAGAAAAAATAAAAGGGGAGGGGCAGATGTGGCTTTTTTTTTTTTTTTGGCATAGGCACAGCAAATGTTGGGAAAATTAGAGAGGACATTCCATTGGCCTAAGAGATTCAGGGTGTCTCCAGTCATGAAGCATACTGTCAAGAGACAGACTACAGGTTCCTGGCATTTTGATTGTCCAACACCAAGATCTCTCTTTATGGTCCTAGAAAAATTTCTGCTCAGTCTTCAGTAGTTAGAGATCTTGGTTTTTGCACAGATCCCAGGATGAAATGCAGTATAATGTCTTTCTCTGTGGTCCCAGGTAAAGTTCTGCTTAGTTACAGTTGTAGTCAGTATTCTGTAATTAGAGATCTTGAATCTTGTGTAGATCCTAGGATGGAGTGTCTTCTGATTTATCTCACCTTTGGGTAGTGAACTAGGGCAACCTGGCCTTGATTAAGTTGTTGCTGTTTCCTTTCATCAGGGTGTCTTATGAATCTGACCTGGAGCAGGTTGGTGCAGTATGGCATTTGGGTCTTCCACAGGGGGAGTTTGATTCTTGTAGCTGATGCTGTAAAATGTGCTGGTACCAATGTTGGGATCTGAGGTTGGGGTTGGATGGTTGCTGTCCAATCCATTGAGGCCTAATCAAGTCAAGAAAGCATTTCTTAAGCTAAAAGTTTTAACCTTATCAGTGTCAAGTGATATTGCTCCAAACCTATATGGCAGTGTGTAATTTAAGTTCTGTTTGAAGTAAATGCTGACCAGAAAGCTCAAATACAAATAGAAGATAAGTGATTTTGTTTTCCAAGGATCTATTTCTAGAAGAATAAATTTTTCTTTTTTTGTAGTTAAAGATAAATTATAGGGTAGATATGTACACATACATTCCTATATAATACATATTTTCCATTTTTTACTTTATTCTTTCATAATTAACAAATGTTTGGTCAATTTCCTATTTATTACCAAACCATGCTCTTAAAAAATTTAATACTTGTAATTCTTATGAATATTATCCTATTGAGCCCAAGGGATTATAATTAATTCCTGAACCACAGCTGTTAAGTAAAATTATTTCACAGTTCAGAGAATAATTTATGCAATTATTTTTAGAAAACTATCCCGACCACAAAATAGTTTTGGCATCCAATATTTATCTCTCTTAAACCTACATTAAATCTAGTGATAGTTCTTCAATGTTTTAAATCATTCCTTAATTGTAAATGGTTAATAAGATTCATTAATCAAAATTCAAAGACCTACCCTTTGACTTAACAATCTACTCTGAACTAAAAAATTCTCTAATCAGAGAGCAAAGAATTTATAATTGGTCCTTTCAAGGCCAATGGCCTTGGTGACCACTTGTATAAATTTTAGGAATATTAGCCTCCGAAAATATTCTTTGTTTTACTTTCTTTTTATTTCTTCCAAATTGAGCTCTGGGATTTTTTTCAATATCAGTTAGTGTGCATATAGCTTTGTTCTTCAATATTAGCTTCAAATATATTTCAAACAAATGGACTAAAGAATGATTCCTATGAGAATTGAACTTATGACCCAGGCAATTAAGACAAAGTCTTGGTAAATATGTAAGTGCAGTTTGAAAACAGGCCAGATTGAATCTGTGAAAGGAGTTGGGTGGATGAGGGTAACCGAGTTGAAGTTTGTTGTTTTGTACTTTGTGGGTCACACCTCTTTTAAAATTTCCGTCTGGTCTGGGTCTGTTCATTGAGTCTAAAACTCCCAGATGGTATCTGACAGAGCACGAAGAGTCTGATGTTTGGTGACACTTTTCATAGTATTAGACAAATATTGAACTTGCCTGGCCTTTTCTAAGTGGCTAAGGCATTAGACCTTGCCATGTCTTTTGACCACAACACAATCACTGTGGATGACACATTCTGAGAAGGGTTGTGCAGTATCTCAATTTGTCTTGTATGAAAGGACAACTTTAAGACTTAGAGCTGAATGTAGAATGCCTTATTAGTGGGCAAGGAACAGACTGACCAGAAAAAGGGATAGGGTGGACAGCTGAGGTATGTAGGGAGAGGGGATGGTGAAAGGGGCTTGGAAGAGACTTTACATCAGATGCTAAGAAGGAAAAGCGTGCTGGAATAAGAAATCCAGGATTTTATAAGATATGGATAATTACAGGCAATCCTAAGAGTCAAATGGTAACTTACTTTTCTTTTTCTCATATTGCAATGTATTTAAGGTAATGGAAAAAGCCAAAAGTAAATTTCACAAACATGGTGGCATGTTAAAGTATTTGTATTTGAACAAAACTAAAACACATAATATGCAAAAAATCAAGTAATTGTCCTGGTATCATAGGAGTTTAAGAAATAGCTTTTTGTAAAGGTCAATATAAGCAGAGTGATCTGATAGTAGGTCACAATTTGAGTTGCACTCAGAATTAAACATTTTAATCTAATTAAGAGACCCTCCAGCATCATATCCCTCCAATATGACATCAACGTCTGACTCAGGTAAGTCATGGCTAACTGCAGGGGCAGAGACCTGTAGGAAGAAACATTTTTACACAATTATGACCTCATAGGATCTATAATTACTTAATCAAAAAAATGCTTGGGAGTTGAGAGGAGAAGAGAGCTCTGAAAATTTTATATTTTAAAGAGATCAAATGGGATAAGTAAGTGAATGGGAAGGGAAAGAGAAACAGAGGCATAGAGAAATGAGGGTTGAAAGAAAATAAACAAGAAGATGACTTCTATTCTGGGTCAGAAATTATTTTCTTGTTTTGAGGTCACAACCAGTGATGCTCTGGACAAGTCTTGGGTCAGACTCCTGGCTCTACACTAAGGGATAACTGCTGGATAATCAGAGGACCATATTGAATGCAAAGGATCAAATCCTTGGTTGGCTTCTACACAGGATCTGTGTAAAAACCAAGATCTCTAATTACAGAAACCTGACTGAGACATCTGTGATTGAATAGACCTTTTTACTAGGACCATGAAAAAATACTTTAGAGTTAGACAACTTAGTTTGCCCAGAGTCTGTAGTTGATCTTATGGAAAGATGTTTCATGGGTAGGCTTCTCTGTTTTTCGGCTAAAGGTTTTTCCTTTCTATTTTCCCCAACTTTTGCTGTGCTTATGTGAAGAACTGCCAGCTCCTTCATTTGGGTTGTTTCCATATTTTGCCATTGTATACAGGGCTACAATGAGTGTAGGCTTGCAGATATCTTTTCTGCTTGTGCTTCTGGACTTTGGAAAATATTGTTATCAAAATTTTATCTGTTAATTGAGAGAATAAACAAACATTTTCTGAAAGAAGAAATATAGTTAACCAAAAGGCACATGATGAAATGATTCAAATCTGCAATTGTTAGAGAGATACAAATCAAAACTACAATGAGGTAACAACTCACACTAGAAACAGTCATACATCACAAAGAATAAGAACAACTATTGCTGGCATGGATGTGGAGAGAAAAAAACTCTCATTTACTTCTGGTGGGAATGCCGTTTAATCCAGCCTTTCTGGAAAACAATATTGATATTCCTCAAAAAAAAAAAAAAAACTGGACCTTGATCTCCCATATTATCTAGAAATACCACTACTAGGGATATATTCTAGGACTACAAAACACAATACAATAATGACCTTTTCATTGATATGTTCATTGCAGAACTATCTACAATAGACAAAATCTGGAAACAACCCAGATGCCCAATAACAAATGAGTGGCTACAAAAGCTGGTAAATCTACACAATGTAATATTATGCAATTGTTAGTAATAATGAAGATATGAAATTTACCTATACATTGTTGGGTATGGAGATTATTATGCTGAGTGAAATAATTCAGAGTAGGAGAAATAAACATAGAATAGTCTCATTCATTTGTGTTATTTAAGAAAAATAATAGACAGTATAGTAATAATACCCAGAGTCAATAGAAATGAGGGCTGGGTAGAGCAGTCCCTGAAATAAAACGTACAAAGAGTGATAGAGAAATCACTGGACTAACAACTACCATGCTCATGGTATAAAGATAAATACAATGTCTTTCTCAAAGACAGGCAGGGAATGAGGGAGAAGAAAATTGGGGACTTTGGTGGTGGAAAGTTACATTGATTTAGGGGGTGCACATTTTATAGTTGAAACCCAATTACAAACATATTTTAACTATGGTGCTTAAATAAAAAAAATTAAAAAAAATAGGAGGGGAGGAAAAATAAATGAGTAAATATTCAAATTATATTTGAAAATAAAATAAAAATAAAAGATAAATTGAAGCCTGGACCATTGAAAATGAGTCATTAGAGACTGGCTACTTGGTCCCCCCAAAATGCCTAAGTGGTTTCTAAAGACAACAGCATTTTGTGAATATCCCTGGAGGGTTCCACAAAGCATTGTGAGATGTACTGTATTTCTTAGGGTCTATTAATATATATCATTTTGATAGGAACAGTTATAATGAGGATAACACACTGCTCTTAATTTTAAACAGCACTACTGTGCACTTATCTCACCTTCTTTTTATTATAATCTGATGCTGAGGATGTCACTGATTCTGAAGAAAAAGCAACTTGCTCCAAAGGCAGCTGCAGCAAGTTTGACTTTAATTGGTGGCTTTCAATTTAAGAAAAAGCAAACAAAATTATACACATAAACTGAAGATGCTCAACAAGTATTTCTGTTATCATCTGAAATGAATATAATAGTTTATCTATATACTTGAGATGTGTTCTTTGAATATAAAATTACAGGTAAAGAATTCCCTATGATGTTTTTTCCCATTCTCTTCTTTTTTCCTCTGCCACTTATTAGAACCATTTAAATTAGTGATATGCAAGTCAGATCTTTTTTTAAATAAATTAATGATAGAATTCTTTTACATATATTAAGTTGTACAGCTTTATCTTATTAAATATCAAACTAGCATTGTCACTGAATATTTAAACATCCTTGTTTCTGCTAAATAGTAATGTATGATTTATTATACTAAGATTCAATTCTTCTCCTATCCATGCACAAGTGGTTTTTACTTGTTGCAGTTATAAACATTACCATAAAATGAACATGGCCCAAAGAGAAATTGTTTCTTTAGAAGATACAATTTCAGTTTTTAGGATATAATCATAAACAGTTTTGTTATTAAATATTACTTTTTGGGATACAGGTTATAATATTACCAGCAGAAGAGGGAGGTTTTGATATATCTACACTCATCTCAAAATTGGAATTGGCTTGTTCTTCAATTTTGAAAAATCTGATGTGAGTAAGCTGTTATATTACATTATTGTTTTAATTAGCTCTTCTCTCATTTCGAGTGAAAGCCCAGAAATTTTTCATATGATTATTGTCTATGTGGATTTTTTTTCTGTGAAGCACCTGTTTAGAATCTTTATAGATTTCTCAGTTGGTTGTCTTTTTATTAGCAATTTCTTCTATATCAACTCAAAGTCACTATAAATATTGGTATTGGAATATTCTAGACAGCAAGTTTTAGCATCCAATAGAGATTTCATGTTTGGAAGTGAAAGGAACTTGTATTCTCACACATTGTTCAAAGGAGAAAAAAAAACATGACTCATCTTTTTCTTTATCCTTTATACACCATCTTGTTTTATCAAACAAAAATAAGCAAATGCACGTCTTCCTTCAGAACTCATCATTTTTGTCAGGCTGGAACCATGAGCTTTGACTGGACACTATCCTACCACTGATGTTATATAAAGCACTTTTTAGGTACTATCACTCTGACTTTCTGAATGTGGAAATACAGACTGTTCAATGACTTATTCACAGACACCAGACATAAAAGGGTCTTTTGGTTCTTTGTTTTGACATTATATACAATGGACTACTAGCTCCGTTCTTAGGAATCACTTCTGCACAAGCTTGGAGGAACATATGCGGTGCTAAGGATTAAACTAAGGTTTCTGTGTTTAAGGCAAGAAACAACCCTGTTCTATCTTTCAGGCTTCACAAACAGTTTTAAAATAGCTCAGCTAGACTATAATTGTTGTTTCTATCACACACAGCATTAAATACAAATCACCTGTCAAGAAACTTGTGGAATGTTTCTATTCTGTCTTAGAATCAAAAGTCCTCAGGAATGCATCACTTTTTACCTCACACATGAGACCCTATTTTGGGTATCTGAAACTTTTTTTTTATACAATTTTCCATTCAGTACCATGTAAAGTGGTCCAGTATCCACTCTAATTAACCTCCATCTTCACTGTTTCTCACCTTCATACTCTTCCACTTTCCTTCCCATTACTTTCAGTAGGTAAGATGGAATCTCAATGTGGTCTGATGAACATTAAGTCCCATCATGAGGTTAGCATATTAGATGCAGTATTCTAAATACAAAAGAAAATGCAGGCAATATCTCATATCTCTCATGGACCTATAGATTTAGAGTCCAAAGATTTTATAACTGGAGAAGATCACTTCAGACAGCCACCTGCATTTGGCAGATATCAGACATGGTATGTTTTGATGATGAATCCTAGACTCTTCAGTCTTCTATGACAACTCAAGATTATGTGCTACAGTAAAGAAAACGAAATTCAGAAGTCTTGTATAATAAACTACTCCTTCTATTACATTATTTGAGTATTTATTTGTGACTTTGAGATCCTTAGTATTTAATTAAATTTTTATAACTCAGTTAGAAACTAGGGAAAACATTAATGAGGGAAGGGTTGACAGTCAAAAGAGAAAAATCCAAAGTTGAGGGACAGAAGCTCTGTCTCTGAGAGAAAAATAGAGATGAAATAGATAAATTGGGCTGACATCTTGCTTTGTACTTTAAAATATAGTTTTCATTTCCAATGTTACTTTTATATAATTTACAATGATGAAATTTACAAAGATGATATATACAAACCATACATATGTTATCTCATTTAATTGCCTCCATCCTTCCCTCAGCTAAAAAAACCCAAAGAAGTAGAAATGGTTCCTAATCCTTTATCTAAAATTCTTTTGGCTTCTAGCATCCCAGATTCAAAATTATTCAGATTTTAGAAAGAAGATACAGTGTATATATCATAGTACAAAACATTCCCAATAGCATCTGGGATAACATCCTGCAATCAAACACATTTGTATTTCTTCAGCATAAAGTATGAATATTCTCATTAAGTGGGATAAAACGAAGACTATAAATAACCTCACATCAGTTCAAGTAAGGCTTCGCAGCCAACCAAGTTCAGATCAGGTCAGGTTTTTGACATCAAATGAATTACTAAAAATGATTCCATTTTAAGAAAACTCAGGAATTTGAAATTGCAGATAAGGGATTGAGGATCTACATTAATATCCTGCATTTTTATCATCGCAAAGTTTATCATCCCAAATGAGAAATAAGAAATAGAGGCTTAGATTTGAAGTCATTGCCTAATTCCCAAGTTGCATGCCAGGGTGGAAGTGAAAAATAAAGTCCTCAACTTGCTCCCTAATTTCTTACCTCCAGGGAAGAAGTTTCTCCTCTGAAGGAGAAGAAAAACCAGTTTATAGGCACTGGCCAACATTTATGTTTCGTATATTCAATACATTCCAGGAGACCTCATGCAGCATTATGTATATGATGCACAAAGTAAAGTCTGATAAGTAAATGAATGAATGGATAAATGAACACCAGGCTTACCAAGGAAATGATAGGAGGTTTGGAGGTGCCACAGATATAGAGTTTAGCTTATTTGAGCTCATAAGTAAGATGGTGGCCAGAACATCTTAAAGGTGGTTGGCAAAAGGAGATGCTGATCGCAGATTTATGCTTCCATAAAAAAAGAAGCTTCTTGCCAACTCTTATCTGTCAGGGAGATTAAATCAAAAACATGTGGGCAGTTGCTTACCAACTGCCACAAGATATTGGCCTACAAAAGTAATTATTGGTAAGGATAATGACTGTAGTTTTTATTATGTAAATGACTTATGTAAATATTATATCATCAACTCTGTAAATATTGGTTAAGCTTCTTCTACGTGACAGTTATGGCACTAGAGCCTGTTGGAAACAAGAATAATTAGTAAAGTTTATTTCTTGCTCACAATGCTCTCAAGAGGAAGAGATAAGTCACACAAAATTTTCAGTTTAGGTTTGTTCTTCAAGTCTGTGGTCTAACCTAAGAATGTACCTTGCTTGCTTGTCTCTGTTTCTTTGCTGCCTGTGTTCTCTTGAACACGTTGCCTCCTATTCTCCTCTCACTTTCTTTTCAATAAGATTCGACTAAAAAATAAACAAAAGAATGTACAAAATAATAAATAAATTTAAAATAAAATAAAAGAAGTGCCATAGGAGCTAGTAATTATCTGATCAGCAAAATCAAGAGAAATTTAGAGATGATGAACCTATCAAGAAGGGGTTGGATCAAATATAAATGAGGTATGGCGGAAAACATTCAGAGTATACAATAAAAGGTATACAAGCAAAGGTATGCAATCAAAGGTATATAATGTGTAAGGCTAGCTTTCATTTCACATTTTTTAACCTGAATAAAATAAAAGATATAATCCATTCTTTAGTATTACAATCCAGTTTTAGAATACACATTTTATAATTCCATTTATAATCACTACTAATTTCAATAACATTTTAATATTTTTTCTTGGCATTCTAATGGTCTTTAATAATGAATAGACTTTAAAAATAAAAAATCTTTAAAAATAACCATATTGTGCAAATAGTAATGGCAATGCATTTATTATAATATTTCCATCATCCAATAGCTCATTTGTGGGCAAATCCTGTGTCAACCCTAATTCAGCTAATTACTAATCTTTTTATAAATTATCCTTTTCTGAAAAGAGGAAATTAATAAAATAAAATTGAATAAATCAAATCATACTTTATTTAGTCTTTTATGTCTTCTACACAAAATTACTTAAGTTCACTCAGGTTATAGCTTGTATTGGCAGTTTGTTAATTTTTTGTTGTTGTTGAGTAAGATTGTTTATACATCCACTAATTGAAGAATATTATAACATTTCTAATTTTTGGCTATAAAAATAAATTTTATGAATATTCTTGAACAAGCTTCAATTTAAATGTGATCTCTCTTAAACGTTACTACATCTAACACACATTTTTATTTTATGGTAAATTTATATTTAAGCTTTTAAAAACTATCAATGTAGTTATAATGTTTTATATTTCTGTCAAAAATGTATAAAGGCTTCTATTTTACCAAATATTTTCCAAATTTATCTATATTATCCAAATTTATCCAAATTTATTTATATTTATCTATATAGATCATCATCATAATAACCATCATCATTATAATCATTTTAATATGACATCACGGTGGTAGAAGTTATTATGAGTTATTATTAGTTTATTATTATTTTGGAGGGGCTACTCAAGTAGCATTCAGGGGCTATTCTCAAAAGTATTCAGCCTCCATGTTGGATGTTAAATGGTGGACTCATATTCAACATAGAACTGGAAGTACTTGCTATAGCGATTAGACAAAAAATGATATCAAGGGAATCCAGATAGGAAAGAAAGAAGTCAAGCTCTCACTGTTTGAAGATGACATGATACTATAGCTAGAAAACCCTAAAGACTCTACCAAAAAGCTTCTAGAAACAATAGATTTGTATAGCAAGGTGGAAGGCTACAAAATTAACACAAAAATCAATGGCCTCTTTATACACCAATAATGATAGGGAAGAAATAGACATTAAGAAAACAACCCCATTCACATTAGTGTCACACAAACTCAAATATCTTGGAGTCAACTTGACTAAAGAAGTGAAGGACCTATACAAAGAAAGCTATAGAACCCTGCTCCAAGAAATAAAGGAGGACACATGAAATGCAAACACATACCCTGCTTATGGATTGGCAGGATTAACATAATCAAAATTACAATAATCCCCAAAGAATTGTACAGATTTAATTAGATCCCTCTAAAGATACCCATGACAGTTTGCAAAGAAGTAGACAAAACACTTCTGAAATTTATTTGGAACAATAAACACCCTCGAATAGCTAAAGCAATCCTTGGGAAAAAGAATATAAGGGGTATTACTTTCCCTAATTTTAAACTGTATTACAAAGCAATAGTTATCAAAACAGCAAGGTATGGAATAAAGACAGACCCTCAGATCAGTGGAATAGGCTTGAGTACTCAGAGAATGTTCCCCAGACATACAATCACCTAATTTTTGATAAAGGAGCAAGAAATTCTAAATGGAGCAAAGAAAGCCTCTTCAACAAGTGGTGTTGGCAAAACTGGTTAGCCACTTGCAAAAAAGCGAACTCACACTCCCAACTGACACCATGTATGAAGGTAAAATCTGAATGAATTTTAGACCTTGATATCAGACCTTAAACAATAAGTATATAGAACAATGCATAGGTAAAACACTCTAGGACATGGAGACTAAAGGCATCTTTAAGGAGGAAACTGCACTCTCCAAAAAAGTGGAAGCAGAGAAAAACAGATGGGAATATATTAAGCTTACAATATTCTGCACCTCAAAAAATAATGCCCAAGATACAAGAGCTACCTACTGAGTGGGAGAAACTATTTACCCAATACCCATCAGATAAGAGGCTAATATCTAAAATATACAAAGCACTGACAGAACTTTGCAAGAAAAAAAAATCTAATCCCATCAAAAAAATAGGGAAAAGAAATGAACAGACACTTTGTCAAAGAAGAAATACAAATGACCAAAAGGCACATGAAAAATGCTCCATATCACTAATAATCAGGGAGATGCAAATCAAAATAACTAGGATGTACCACTCATGCCACAAAGATTGGAGCACATCACAAAGAATGAGAACAAGCAGTGTTGGTTGGGATGTGGAGAGTTAGGAACTCTTATTCACCGCTGGTGGGAATGCCGTGTAGTCCAACCTTTATGGAAAGCGATATGGAGATTCCTCCGAAAACTGGAAATTGAACTCCCATACGATCCAGCTATACCAATTCTAGGAATGTACCCTAGAAACACTAAAATACAATCCAAAAATCCCTTCCTCACACCTATATTTATTGCAGTGCTATTTACAATAGCCAGACTCTGGAAACAACCAAAATGACCTTCAACAGATGAATGGCTAAAGAAACTGGTACATATACACAATGGAATATTATGCAGCTGTCAGGAGAGATGAAGTCATGAAATTTTCCTTTACATGGATGTAGATGGAATTTATTATGCTGAGTGGAATAAGTCAGGAGGAGATAGACACATAATAGTCTCACTCATCTATGGGTTTTACTATTATGGTTTAAAGATAGATTCCTTTTTAAATTTTTTTAATGTTTTTCAATATAGCTAAAGAAAAACTGTAAGTTAGCAATAATAACTTTAAAACTTTAAATAAAGTGCAGAAGACCATAGCTTAACAGGTAATCAAGCTAAATCGCAAAGGTTAAAATTCTTCAAAATTGGATTCCTCTTCCTCCTCCTCCTCTGTATGTCCAAACAGAGCGTTAGCTGTATCTGATGTGAAGGTATCGGCAAAGACATTGTCATCATCACTGAGTTCGCAGATATCATCACTGCTGTCGGTCTCATGCAAAATGCAGAGTATTGTGTGTGTGCATTGAATCAAATAACCTGTATGACCCGAGCATAAGCCAAATTTGAGGTTTTCATCACAAATTTTGTGCCAGAAAAACTCGGTTTATACTCTAGTATATTCAGTAATTAACCAGTTATGGTTCTTCTGCCTATAAATAAATTTATTACATATTTATATTTTAGATACCATGTTTTGCATTCTTTTTTCTTTATCAGTGCACTTTTTAATTTATTTTATAAATAAATTATTCAATTGAATTACCATGAGATACTCAGTTATAAAGTTTCACTTTCAAAAATTCAAAGATTTCAAAAACTCGAAAATTGCAAAGATTCACTTTTAGTTATACAATGTACGTCACCTGTGCACATTTCTCACTATTAATCTTCCCAGTTTCTCTCCCACTCTTCCTGCCTTTGTGGAAGACATTTTTCTTCTCTCTTTCTGTTTCTCTTTTTCTTTTAGACAGCATAATATTCAATTAGTTTCTGAAGAAGTAACATGCATATTACTTTACTTGCTTTCAGTATGTAGTTTTTGTCCAGAGTGGTCATTTAACTATAAAGATAGATTCCTATAATTCATCCAACTAATTAATAAAAGCAGCTTTGTGTGCCAAATTCAACCATAACAGTTGAAAATTAGGAACCATTTTTACTGGCCTCAACACTGGCTGCTCCATCCTATCCTATTTCCCAATATTGGTCACAATTCCAGATTTCCTTATATGTTTCTAGAATTTCTGTTTTGTTTTGTTTGAATGCTATGGCTATTACTGTTTAGAGTTCTTTAGCACAGGTTGAAAAACAATGTCTTTTTCAAAGTTTCAAAGCCGGGAGAGAGATGGTAGAAGATGCTGACAACAATATCCACAGGTGTTCAAAGGATGTTATTTAGGACTAAAAAAACAAACAATAGCAACAACAAAACACCAAATTCAGGGGTTAGAGAAATAATGCAATGAGAGGTTTCTTTCCCTGCATAGAGCTGACATGCTCAATCCTTGAAATTCCAAATTATTTCTGGATCTTCACCAGAAGTAATTCCCAAGTGCAAAATCAGGAGTATTCCCTGAGCATCATTAGTTGTGCTTCTGCCAAGTCCTAAACCAAACCAAAATAAAACAAAACCACATAACCTTTGGCACCCTTACACTGCGCTTTGCCAGGGGATAAAACCGAGGTTTATCCTAGGATAGCACAGACAAGGCAGACAAAGGCAGATGCCTTACCCCTTGCACCGCCCCTCTGGTCCCTCTTTATTAAAGTACCATAATTTTAAAGAATAAAATAGTCTAAAGATGTTATATACCTTTGGTTAAATCTGAGAGATCCTAATTTTTTTTCTCATTTTTGGATCCCATATAATAACTGATTTTTGGGTAGAGAATTTGTTTACTTCTTCCTTTTTCTTCCGTTTTTTTTTTATGGGGGTTGGCACACACAATGACGCTCAGGGGTTACACCTGGCTCAGAAATCACTCCTGGCTTGGGGGATCATATGGGATGCAGGGGGAATCGAACCAAGCTTTGTCCTAGGTTAGCAGTATGCAAAGCAAATGCCCTTCTGCTTGAACCACTGCTCTGGCCCCTGTTTACATCTATTTCCTGTCATGCATGAAGAAATTTTAAATTTTTAGGAGCTTTCTACCAGTCTGTCTTTGCTTTCCTCAGAAGTATACATTGACCCTTAGTTGTGTACTACAATTAAGTTTTTCAGGTTCTTTTGTTCAATTAGCTTGGTATTTTGACACAACCAATTATGGCGATGACCAAGCTAAACTAAGTGAATACACTAGTTCATTATTTTGTCAGTATAAAACAAAACTTGAATACAAGACTCCTTGAGTTTTCTCATCTAGTAGCACTAACGGATATGTAGACTCTCCCTTTTCTCTTTTACTATAATATTTTTTAGGTTTTTTTTTTGGGGGGGGGCTCACCCGGTGACGTTCAGGGGTTACTCCTGGCTTTGCACTCAGACATTGCTCCTTGCTTGGAGGACCACATGGGATCCCGGGGGATCAAACCATGGTCCATCCTAGGCTAGCACCAGCCAGGCAGATGACTTACAGCTCCATACCACCGCTCCAGTAGACTCCCCGTTCTCAAAATGATTATTTGCTCTAAGAGTCTTATTATTAGCATACAATTATATAAATTTTTTCCTAATTACTTCTACCCACTTCAACTTCCTTTCTGTTTGAACTGCTTGATTCCAACTTTTTGCCATTATTTTGGAGATTATACATATTCCATTACATATTCTGCTCCTAACTACTCTTTTTTATGCAGTACACATTCCTGAATCCTCAGGGAATTCACATTTATTGAAGGTAGAAGCAAAGCTATTATGATTTTACCTGTCTCAGAGATTTACTGGAGTGCTAGATATAATCAGTGAACAATTTAGAGTTGGTAGATTGAATATGATCTAGAGAATGACTGCCTGATTGATCATCATATCCTATACTTTTAGAAAGTTTGAAATCATAAAAAGATATTTTAGGGGCTGGAGTAATAGTACAGCAAGGAGCACATTTGACTTGCATGCAGTTAATACAGGTTTAATCCCCTGTATGCATATGGTCCTCTGAACAGGAGGCCAGAAGTGATCCCTGAGCACAAAACCAGGAGTAATCCCTGAGTACCACTGATTGTTGCACCAAACAATATATTTTATATTCATACTTACATTGTATGAGTATATGTATAATGTACATATACATTATATACATATTTTCATTACATACATATATACAGTGTATATACTACACCTCTAAATCACCCATGTTTGAAAATATAAATAAGACAACTGTTTCTTGAAATTCTGAGTTTCTTACTCCTAGCCTTATGGTGTATTATGTTTTTTGCCTGTGGTATTTGCCCTTTTCTGTTCTGTGTAGCAGTTTTATGCCCATGTTTTTTTAAAATATATAAACATCAACTTCAAGCAAAGATTTGATAATCTCAATGTTATTGTGACCTTGTACACAATTGACATGGTACTTGAATAATGTTCCAAATTGATGAGGTTCAACCCTATATTTAAAATTTATACTAAGCTTATAGAATAGATAAGTTGACTACAGGAAGTTTTCCTGTAAAGTCAGAGGATTTTGGTGATAAAAAGGTAGTTAAAGATGATCTATAAATATATACTTATATATAATAAATATATGTATAATCATGTTATACTGAGGTCTAGTGAGGTGGAAAGACTTCATTCAGTAAATTGATAGCTGAGGTATCTGGGTAGCTGATAAGTCAATCTCACATTCCTTTTTTTTGCATTCATCCCTAAGGAAAGTGGAGTGTAACGGTGGTCTGGCATAGAGTCCAAAAAATTAATTGTTTCAGAAGAAATCCAGATTTCATTTAGTGCTTCTCTTCAAGTCTATTAATGCATATTTAAATCCTTTTACAACCAATAGTACAGCTGACCTTGCAACTCACTGTAAGGTGACAAATTAGCAGTCCCACTTCAATAGCATTTACCACCAACCTTTTCTATTGAAGAAAAGATGTTAATAGACCCCAATGTATTATTGACTTGCCCTTAACGAGGAAGTAAATTCAAAAATAACAAGAAAATATAGCCTGATGTAATTTCTTGATACAAAACAGAGCAAACAGACCCCACTCTCTGTGAAGTGTACAGCAACTAAGCCTTAATGACAATATCAGTTCTGCTTGATGAGGGGAATAGTAAGTCCTTGGTTCATCAATTATAAAGATTGGAATTCAAGCTGATTTCACTGCACTTAGCAGGTGGCTGAGCAATTGCAAGATACTTCAGACCATATTCTAGTTGTACTTAATGAAGGCAGCACCCAAGACAGCAACTTCAAGTACAAAGCTTATCTACAGATCTGGTTTAGACTTAATAGCATAACATTGTATTTGCCAGGTTGCTATTATTTTAAGAGCATATTAACCTCAAATTAAAGAAACAGTAAAGTCACAATTGCAGGTTTTTCCAATTAAGTTAGGTAGTTACCTATGTCAAATCTATGCTTTAATGTTAATGGGATTAGGGTACTTTGAAAAGGGGTACTAATAGAGTATGAAAGGCACCCAATTCCCTCCTATCCTTTTAAAGAAATTCACATTTATATATTATATAATTTAAGGCATGATTCTTTCTAGATCTCCCTCTCCCTTTCTCCAGTCTTCTCCCCTGCTTTATCATGACTTATAAGGCTTACAAGAATAACTAATTTGAGGGAACTGTTGTCATTTAGCTCTAAACTTATGATTTATCAGGTTTTTTATTAGATGGTCTACACAGTATAATTGCTTTATGACATAAAATTTATGTTAGACATTATTACATGCATTTTAGATGAGGCATAAGATTCATTCACATGTTCTGTACATATAATCTCTAAAGGGTTAAACACAAGTTTTAAATACCTTGGTTTCATGTTTTTAACTTTGACTTCTATTCCCCCACTCCTACCATATAATTCCTAGTTATCATACTCCATCTTTTTTGCATCTTTATCTCCAGCACAAAAAGCACAAAACCAATGCCCTATTGAAATCCTTGTACTCCCTTTTGGGAGTGGAGAAAGCGACTCCACATTAGAGAAAAACAACCAGTGAAGGAACTTTGCATAAATTTTCTCAAAATATCTTTGGGGACCCATTCACAACATACAAATATATACCATTGCCTACAAACACTAAGAGCAAAATAGGAGGGAAGCCAAGAAACCCTTTTCTATCTTATTAATGTATAATTACAGACACATTATCTCAAACATAACAGATAAGTGTCATGAACACATTTAACTGTGGCAAGGAATGAGGTAGGACTTCAGTATTCGAGGGCCAATCCTGATTTTGTGCTCAGAAGCAACCCTAGGTCTTTATTAGGAGACAATGAGGTGTCCAGAATAGAACTGGGTAAGGTACATGCAAGTCAATTACCTTAACCCCTTTACTATGTCTTAGGCCTTAATATTTGACATTTTTCCAAGTGCACTCTTCTCACAAAAATGCTTTTCTTTATTTATTCTATATGATAATATTTATTCATTATATGCAGGTCCATGTTAAGTGAAAAAATTAGAGAGCAGAATCCTATCCATAAAATTCCTTTAAAGTATTGTGAATATGCCTGGAAAATAATTAGAAGTTTCATAAATGAAAGCAATCACTTGTTCGTGTGTTGATGGAAAAATGATTAAGTGCCAACCCCACCAGGAAGCATATATGTAGCATTTTAGTTTGGGCTGTAACTTTGGCATTCAGTGAGGTTTTTAGGGCTGTATCAAAACAAAATCAATCATTACCATTTGGCAAATAAAAAGTTATTTATGTGGGACATCCTAACAAGAGGACATGGAGGAATCCTTGCTTATATATGATATTGGGTTGTCTGTGGTCCATTGCTATTATATATAATGTGCATGTGTCATGGGAATATATAATTTATATTATTGCTATATAATCTATATTTTGGTTTAATTAACAGAATTTAATCCAAATTGTAACCAAAATTTATGCTATCATTTGGCATTGTTCAAAAGTTCATCAAGGTAAAAAGGGGCAAGCTTTATTTTTGCATTTATGTTTATTGAAAAAGCTTCTGTTTGATCTTCATGATCAGAAAATTTATAGGCCCTTCAGACTAAGCAAAGTCATATTTTTCCCTACTCTCCATTAGTCAATGATTCCAATATTTTACCTTTTCCAGGACTAGTATACTGAGTTCATGCTACTTAATATACTAGTTCAGATTGAAACATGATTGCTGTTTAGATGTCCATGTATAACATAGAAGAAGTGATGTTTTAAGATGTTCTATGCCGTTAACTTGTTAGAGTAAATTTATTGAATATTTGGGAATGAGCAGGCTAGGAGTGTATTGAAAAGAAAATTTGTCTTGCTTTTAGGCTAACACAAACCAGAATCCTGTCATTTAAGGCTATTCAATGATTTTCTAAAAAAGAGGTGTGTGTGGCGAGAGGGCATTAAAGTCTATCTCACTTTAGTATAACACATTGATGTATCTATTCACCATTAAAACAGACATTAGAGACTTTGCAGTTAGCGTAGGACTCACTGCCTGGAGGCTTCAGATCTGTCCAGAAAAGCATGCCTTCTTAGAAAATGCAAAGCCATTTTCAATCAGGGAAAACATAATGTGCTGCTCAAACCTTGTCTTCAGATATAATTATGAATCATTTATCCTGGCTTGAGCCCTGCTGAGCAGTGGCTTCATCCTAGGATAATAATCCCCCTGAGACATAGACTTTCTTTCTTCAGTACATCCCCACTGAGGGCTTATTAGAGAAAATGCACAGAAGCTAACAAACAAAACAAAACCTTTCCTTGAGTTGATCAAAGCTGCTACCCACACAGCGATGGGGTCCTAAAAGTCATTGCACCTTTCATATCCTACCATCGATCAGTGTGTTTGTCTATGTAGTTATATGTTTGCATAACAAAACCATGAAAACTTAAAGCTGCTGCTCTTGGGCACTGAAAGAAAACTGATGTAGAGAGATGTGATCATTAATATCTCTTTCTAGCCCATATCTCATTTCATCCCAGGATTTCTCCATTAGCCACATTGGTCCCCCTACAATGCATTGGCCCTTATGTTGTTTTCTTCAGGACCTCCTGTTTCTTATAGCACTGGATCTCATTTAACTCACCTTGGTAATGGAGCTTGGGGAAACCAATCTGGATGAGAATTATATAAAAAGAACTATATTGACTTTACACACAGCTGAGTGAAGCCTGATTTGTGCCCCAAACACAACTTCACCTTCATTACTAATCATGATTTAAAGTCTTTTAACTCCCCTTGGTGTTCTCACTTTCAAAACCAGTACTTGTAGATACAATACATCAGGAGCTTTAAAATGTCTCTTTTAGGCAGCAAATGTGAGCGATTAGCAGGGATATGATATGCTGCTAAAAGGAAAAAGGGTGACAAGCAAGGCAAGCAGTGGGTGTGGGGAGGAGGTGTTTTATGCAACCCCACTGGGAAGCCACCACTTTAGAAAACAATTTTACAGCCATACAGTTACAATTAACTGGTAGTTAGAGGCAATTATGTGATAAAGTAAAAATATTTATGTTCTTTAGACTCCAAAACTGTCATTTGAAGTGTGACAAATTTTTAAGTAATTTCACCTGCAACTTTGGAAAGATTAGTTCCCTCACATGAAATGGAAACAGGTTGCCACTGTGAAATAAAATCAAGCTTATCTCCGCCTTGTAATTTTGCTGGAATATAGCTCACAAATGTCTCACTGTCATATTTGGCCTTTCTCATCTTTATTTACCAAACAACCATAAATTCACATTGAAAATTAAAAAAATGTAATTTCCCCCGAGAAACTCAAATATGTGCGCATACATATATTCATTGTCAGTGAATGTAGTCACTTTCATAAGTGCATCATTATTTGTCTTTGCTATTTTCTTGGTGATATGTATAAAACTCACACATTCATCCTAATTGATAAAAATTGATATTGGAAGCCATTACAGAAAAAATAAATCAAATCTTCTACACACCAATTTTATCATTGCCCAATATTATTTTTGCCTCTGCCTATACACACTTATATTTTTACATTTCTTACTGGTAGAAATTTTATTTCTCCTCAATTTTATAATGTAATTTTAGGGTTATTACATATTGATCACAATCATCACTTTAGCAAGATCTGCTAGATAGTCTTTATAATAATTAGACCATAATCTCTTATACTAATCTTGTACTATTGGAAATGTATATGGTTTTCAGTATTTCACTATTATACACAATTCTGATGAATGGTTTTATGATTATAGCTTTTCATTTCTTTCATTCTATTTCTCTGTGCTAGTTTTGCAAGTAGTATTATGCTGTAAAACTATGCACTTTTTATTTTGGTAACTCTTATAGACTAAGGTGAAGTTACTTTGAAAAGTGTCATCAATGTATATGACTTCTAACATCACAGAAATTCATCTGTACTTATGTATATTTTAACTTTTTTTTTTTTTGGTTTTTGGGTCACACCTGGCAGTGCTCAAGGGTTCCTCCTGTCTCTATGCTCAGAAATCACTCCTGACAGGCTCGGGGGACCATATGGGGTGCCAGGATTTGAACCACCATCCTTCTGTATGCAAGGCAAATGTCCTACCTCCATGCTATCTCTCCAGCCCCATATTTTAATTTCATAGCATCATTTCCTTATATGTTTTCAATGATATTCTAAAGTATTTACTCTCTATTGGAATCTTTGGCCTTGATGGAAGCACCTCTGAAAGAGGTGCTAATACCTTGCATAGAAATTCATGTGAATACACACAGATACACTTCCAGATAGTAAGCTTAGAGGTGGGTGGGAGACGGAAATAAGTCAAAGTTGTGTCTTATGTTAAAATCTAAAGATGCAACGGAAAGTCAAATGCAGCATATGGGGTTCATTCTTTAACTTTCTCACCGCTTTCCACCATTTGACTACCTTAATCCTAAATCCCAGGTCTTATAGCAATTATATTCACTTTTAGTCATAGACAAACACTAACCTTTGTTTACTACTGTTATTTGACTTGATCTTCAGTTTGACAGTCTGTGAGAGTCATAGTAAAAATTTGTATATACAATGCATTCTACTCTCAAATCCTACAACCTATGTGTACAAAATTTACAAAGTACTGTCAATGGCATCATCCCATCCTGGACTTCAGAAAAATACAGAGGATAAATTTGGTCTTTTCTAATCAAGCAATTGCAACTTTGCTGAGCTTTTTCTGACCTGCAAATTATGAGTTGTGGTCATCTAGTTTTAGAAAATGGATCAGTGCCAGTAACTCATTTCATGTAGTTTGTTTAGTATAGAAATCTTAAACAGGGGGCCAAAGAGATAGCATGGAGGCAGGGCTTTTGCCTTGCATGCAAAAGGACAGTGGTTCAAATCCTGGTATCCCATATGGTCCCTTGAGCCTGCCAGGGGCGATTTCTGAGCATAGAGACAGGAGTAACCCCTGAGCCCTGCTGGGTGTGACCCAAAAACCAAAAAAAAAAAGAAAAAGAAAAAGAAATCTTAAACTGATAGATATAGATAGATATAGCCTCTAGAAGGACACCTTTTATTTTTTTGCTTGTTTAATTTTGGACCCATTTTATATTATTATTTATTATATTATTATTATTATTATTTTATCTTCCTTCAAACAGAACCACACAACTTGAACCATCTTGTTTTGCCCCACTAATGAAGGGGGAAATAATAGAGGGTAAGTCATAAGTCATATGAACATTAAGTAGAAATTAAAAAAGGATCAAAATTAAGCACCAAAACCAAAGCCAACAATAGAATCGATACCCGATTTACAACATACTAGATATAGAGTGGACCATCTATACTAGCAGCCTGGGGGGTAAAAGAGGGGAAAATGGGATGTATTCTGGGAACAGAGGTGGAGGGAGGACAATAAAGGTGGTGGGAATGCCCCTGATTCAATATCACTATGTATCTAAAATATTACTGTGAAAGATTTGTATTCCACTTTGATCAAAATAAAAACAATTATTAAAAAAAGAAAATTATGGGGCCCGTGAGGTGCCGCTAGAGGTAAGGTGTCTGCCTTGCAAGCGCTAGCCAAGGAAGGACCCCGGTTCGATTCCCTGGCGTGCCATATGGTCCCCCCAAGCCAGGGGCAATTTCTGAGCGCTTAGCCAGGAGTAACCCCTGAGCTTCAAACGGGTGTGGCCCGAACCCCCCCCAAAACGAAAAAAAAAATAGAAAATTATACTGGGATCTGAAGAGAAAAAAAATGTTGAATCAATGCAATCAAAAGATAAAAACATCCATATGACTAGAGGTTCAAGGAGCAAATCCTGAGAGCTTAATTTTTTCTAGAATTCACTTTAAAAAATAAGTTTTAATTTTTTCTATTAATGGTATTAATAGAATTTTACTGTAGTATCATCACAGATATCCATTTGATTGAAAATGAGAACTTTTTAAAGTGATGTCATATTTACTTTTACCTTTTCTTCTATGTAGAATTTCACCCCTTTGGGATGTTCAAGCGGAAACACATTTGTGAACATCTTCTGTTTCATAGCCCATTGGTTTCCCAGCCACAAGAGAATACATGAAATAATAATACAGCCACCTGTATCTCTGGAATAATTCTTACTAGTGAACTTCTAGGATTAGTTAATTGAGCTCTGAAAGGGGGTTATGTACCATGCCAGGGATCGAATCTGGGTCAGTCTTGCTCAAAATAAGCAAATCAGTTTTTTTGTTTTGGGATCACAGCAGTGGTGCTCCTGGCAGACTCAGGGGACCATATCAGGTGCTCTGATCAAATGCAGATTGGCCACATTCAAGGTATATTCAAGTACTACCCTCTGTAGTACTCTTGCTTAAATCCCAAGGCAAGCACATTTAATTCTGTTAATTCTCTGTAGCCCAACTACATTCTTATCTATTAGAAGTGGGCCCATATTTGTTGGGTGGGAAGATAGAGAAAATAAAAGACTTCTCCTAAGCAGTTGGATTTATCCCTAGCAATAAATGAAATTACAATCTCATCAGAGTGCTCCAAGATACTTTCTATAATTTGGTTCTCACATATAGGATTCTATTTGCTATATCAAGACCTATGAACTAAATTATCTTTAAAAAGGAGCTAAATAGCTTTGAGCTGTGGAAAGGATGTGGAGAAAGAAAATTTTAGTACTGTTCTTTCATCCTCTTCCTTGAAAGCTTTGCCTCTCATTTTCTTGGTAGTATTAAAGAAATATTTGAGTTTGGTTTACTCAAACCATTTCTTTTAAAAAATGGACATGAGAAAAAAAGATGACTGAACATTCTTTCACTGGGTTAAGATTGGAAAACTTATAAACAGCTCAAAATTTATTTTTTCATTCACTTTTTCTCACTTTCATTCAATCTTAACATCATGATATAATAAAAGTAAAATCCCTAGAAAGGTAATAAAGCATCATAACAACATGTTTCCTGTTCTCTCAAAAAGGTCAGATTGTGGGCAGCAAGGATTCTCTTCTCTTAATGAGATTTTAGATTGTCCATGGAGAATTTTCAGGATGAAAAAGGGAAATACCAAGTGGGAGATTTCAGCGACTTTTGTTACTGTTGCCTGTGCAACTTTGGGTATATACAGAGATTTTAATGAACTCTTGGGTGGAAGTCTCAGGTGAATGAAAACTTCCCAGTAAAGAAAGACTCACTTTTCACAATTTGGAAACATAATGTTCTAGTCAAGATCTCTGGTGGAGAGAAGAAAGGGTTGTACATACAATACAACTCAAAACAATGAATGTTTGTTACCTGTGTCTTTAGTTAGGGTGTGTACTATTTGACTTGGCAGTATACATATGGAGTTATTGCACAAAAATTGCAGTGAAAATGATACTTTAGATCTCTTTAATGTCAGAATTTCTGCTGTTTGATGGATTAAATGATCATCCAAATAATAGTCCTAGAAAATTTGACATCATGATAGATTTACCATAGAGTGGTTTTATGGCTTGATAATTTTGTAGTGTTTGCATGAATATGTGTGTGTGTATGTTTGAGGCATGCAAGGCGAATGATTTACTTCTGAGTCACATGCTAGGTCTCATGATAGAAGTTTTATAGAAAAAAATTAGATTGAAGGAAACAAAAGGAGCAAGATTTTATTGCCAGATTAGGAAGCCTCCCTTCATATGCACAATTGATACCATGTTTCCTAGTATTTCTCTAGCAGCAGCAAAGTCTGAGAAGCCTCCAACCCCCATACCAGAGATGATAGCAGGCTCTCCTGCCACCTGTTTTCTTGGCCAGTTGCTGTGGGCAAAAAAAAAAAAAAAAAACTATAGTTGGCTCCAAAGGGGCTGGGAATTACCCTACGAAAGACATAGCCAAACATATCTCTATTTTTAGCTCTGATGACTGGATAATTCAACTGAGATAAAAAGAAATATCAGCAGCGTGTTCTATAAACTCTTGAGAAGACCTGAAAAATGCAGATGTCATGCTTCATGTTACTAGGATGACACATTTAATAATACTGATGGTAATGATCTTACAATTAGTAACAATAATGATATAACATTCTCCCAGCGTTCATTATGATTTTATGATTTTGCTTATCCAAATGTCTATAATAAATATGTTATTTTTGATCTAGGGAAAAATTCAATGTGCATGTGTCTATATCTTTACCCACACCTTCGTACATTTGGCACATAGGGTCTTTGTGCAGTATAAACCTGATGTACATTCATACATGCAAGAATTCAGTAGAGATTATCCCAATTTTGTCAAGCACTTTTGGGGAGGACAAATCCTGTCCTAAGATTTTTCATGCTGCTTTGAACATGTCCAAATGGCAACTAGAATGACGCGAGAGAATTCTCTGAAAGCTACACTGAAAGGGTAATGACTTTTTCCATACTTCTGAACATGTGCAAATTCCCTTGCCTATACTTTATATACTTCTCCATTTCTGTGTTTGCTTCCAGAAGGGAGAGGGCCAAGAAAAAACTGATTTTGTTCCAAAGGGAGGTGTTTTTTGGCAGGTGTGAGCATTTTAAGATAATAAAAACATGTAGAAACCAGCAGTCGCCTCAGCTGAGCAGCAGCTGCCACTCTATGCTACTTGCTAAAGCCTGCTTTGGAAGTGTTCTTGGTTTTAGAAATTGAGAGGACCCACTTCTGTGTTTTCAACCATTTGATCTTCTTAGCACATAGCTTATCACTGGGGATTCCCGCTACTAAATTAGGAAAGTTTGAAAAGCACTTCATTTTGACACCAGTTCCCATCAACTGTGGTAGGCAAAGCATTTTTGTTCATCTCTAGCAATCATTTTCCTCAAAGAGCTTAAAGCAAATAAAAGAACCCTGGGATAAAGTTGAACTAAGGGGAAGAAAGAACCAGTCGTTGCATATTTTGGGAGAAGACAAGTTTTTAAAAACTCAAAGGTGGGAAATTCCAGAATCTTCTGTATTTCTGGACTAAACCTAGCTCAAATGTAAGTGAAAAACATGGAGTCTTCTTTTCTTTTGTATGTGGAAAATGTATGTAAGAGTCATAGTGAGCTGAAACTGGCTTTATTTTGATTGCTTTTTGGTAGGTAGAACATTAATAATATTTTAAGCATACCTTTTTATAAGGGTGTTAAAGCCTTAAACCAATGAGGTTGTTTTTCTAAGATATCCTTTATGTTGCTTGCATATTTTTGAGCTTCAAACCAGGATTGAAGCATGCTATTTTCAAATGCAAAAAAGAACATGATTGAAACAAATCTCTATTAAAGAAGAACAAAGATGGATGAACACATTTTCCCTGTATTATTGAGACTTACCAAATATTGAATTTTTTTAAAGTTAAGAAGCAATATAATACAGAAATGGAAATAGTTCTAGAATATTTGGTATTTAAAATAAAAATAAAATAAAATTTCTTGTTAATATCACCAATAATTATTAGGAAAGTCAGAAAACAAAACATTATGTCTGTAATAAGTCTTTCTCAGACTTTGAGCTATATAACTATATATGTATATTAAACATTATTATAATATGCAATCTTATAATTATATTATAGATAATATATTAATGTAGAACCACATTCATTTTTTGATATGTTTTTTTTACTGTTAATGCTCTTGTTACAAATGCTTCTGTAAGGATATTGGGAGCTTATGTGCTATGGAGTCTTATAAACTGGTGTATTTTAAGACAGGTGATTTTTTTTTTTTTTTTTTGGTTTTTGGGCCACACCCGGTAACGCTCAGGGGTTACTCCTGGCTATGCGCTCAGAAGTCGCTCCTGGCTTGGGGGACCATATGGGACGCCGGGGGATCGAACCGCGGTCCGTCTCCTAGGCTAGCGCAGGTAAGGCAGGCACCTTACCTCCAGCGCCACCGCCCGGCCCCGACAGGTGATTTTTTAAATCTTTTCCCTATATAAAAAAAGACTGCCTTGATACTTTGTCACACACCCTAAGATCTACCCAAAATAATAATAACCTAAACAAGTGCTTGTAAATGTATAATTTTATTTACATGTAATAATAGTATCATTTCACAAGTGCACACAAAGTCAGATGTATTTGTGTGTGTATTTTTATAACTGCTATTGACTTTCCCAAGAACAGACTGACTTGGTATATACTATTTCTGTTTATTGGAATGTCTGACTCTTGATGCAAAAGACCTAGACAGAACTGGGTTGAACATGGAATTACAAAAGCAAGGTCACAAGTAAATACAAATTAGCTTTACACAGAGAATAATATTTTTGTGTCCTAGGGGCACAGATGTTTTCATTCTTCTGATTGGAAGCTCTATGTGGTTGAGTTTCAGGGAAATTCAAGTATGAAGGGTCTTATATGATAAGTTATGTTCACCAAAATGCACACCAAATAAAATGACCCGTTACATGGGTATCCCGTCAGGCCCACAAGGGGACTTCATGAGGGGGTTAAAAATAAACAAAAAGAGTTGATGGAGAAAGGGAGGAACATTCATTTGGGTATCATAGTCTTATTTTACAAGTCATCCACCGTAAAAATTTTAAGCCAAAGTTTGACAATAATATTACAATATTTTCTGCCCTGAGAGAGAATCACATCTCAAAGTACCTCAAGATGGAATATACTTACAAACATACTTTTGTAGTTTAAGACAACATACTTAAAAAATAGACTAATCCCTGTCCAACTGATAAGAATTTATTTCATTGATTACAAAGGCAAAACATTGCAGTAAAAAGAAAGGAAGAAAATGAGGAACATTGGTGGTGGAAAAGTTACACCATTTAAAGGTGGCATACTTTTGATGACTGAAACCCAACTAGGAACATTTTGGTAACCATGGTGCTTAAATAAAGAAATTATTTTTATTTATTTATTTATTTATTTATTTATTTATTTATTGGTTTTTGGGCCACACCTAGTGATGCTCATGGGTTACTCCTGGCTCTGTGCTCAGAAATCGCTCCTGGCAGGCATGAGGGACCATATGGGATGCCAGGATTTGAACCACTATCTGTCTTGGATTGGCTGCGTGCAAGGCAAATGCCCTACTGGTGTGCTATCTCTCTGTTAATATGTTTTTATGAAATACATGATTAAATATATTTAGCAGATATTTCAATGTTCAAATTGAATTCAAGATTTCTAACCTTGATTACATACTTACATTTTTGGTGATAAAATTGAACAAAATAACTGATAACCAACTATCCAGATAAATCAGAGAGCATCTGATCCATTGTAGCCTTATAAATATTTCAAGCCTAACAACTAACTTTTATTTTTTTACTTGAATAGTTCATTTATTATTGTGATATAGAAAATATCTCATCTCCTGATTTGTCTTATATTTAAGTGTTATTCATACTTTTTTTGAAGATCAGCCTTAACAATTGACATCCTTCCACCAATTTGACACCATGACAGTACCTAGAATTAAATTTACTAATGTAAATCAATTCATTGAATTAGAGAATTATTTAATTGAGAAAAGTCATTCAATAGTTAGAGTCTCAAAGCTGGAAGGACTACTAGAAACAACAGTCAAACTCTTGTGTGGAATAAAAGGAAGATGACTGAGAAAATTGCCTAGAGTGACAGTAAATATTTAGACTAAGAAATAGATGTTTTAATTTCTTTTTTTGTTTGTTTGTTTTTGTTTTTAGACCACATCCGGTGATAGGAATTACTCCTGGCTATACACTCAGAAATTACTCCTGGCTTAGGGAACTATATGGGACATTGAGGGATCGAACTGCAGTCTGTCCTAGGCTAGCGAGGGCAAGGCAGACGCCTTACTGCTTGTGCCACTGCTCCAGCCCCAGATCTTTTAATTTATATTTTAGGATTCTTCTGTCTTGGTCATGAAGACATCAGTTCATTCTAATTTTTATTAAACATAGATGATGTGTCAGATACTGAAAAAGCATTGATTATCAGGGATGTAAGAAGATAATACATAGACAACACATGAGTAGCCCTGATCTCAGTGAACTTACTATCTGTAAAGCATACAGATGAGTAAACAATTAATTAGAAACACAAAGAACAAGGTAATATGTAAACATTATGAAGAGCACCTAACTCAACATGCAGACAGGGAAGTCACCTGACTTAGAGGTTAGAAGAGAAGCATTTCTTCTATGCCCCATCACTCACCTCAACAGAGACACACACATGAAGTCATAGCAAAGAACATCTGATTTGCCAGTCATGTTTCCCCAAAAAGTCACAAAATCGACCCAGCTATGCTCAGGGATTACACCTGGCTTTGCACTCAGAAATTGTTTTTGGCAGGCACGAGGACCATGTGGGATGGCAGGATTTGAACCACTGTCTGTCCTGGATTGGCTGCATACCACTGTGCTATCTCTCCGACCCCCTTTATGTCATTTTCATGACCTATTTTCTGTATTGTTCACATGACTAGCATATTGAAAACAAATAGCTTAGGAAAAAAAAGAAACTTTACTTTGCCAAGCAGATTAGTAAATTATATTTTTAGACTAGATAGAAAGCAAAAGCAGTTAAATTGAAACCTATATTTTAGTAAGATGCTATATGTGGTAATTTTAATGTTCAATCATACCATTATTAGTGTGTTGCACACATGCTTAACCAGTGATTGTAAATCCTAATGGAAGATTTTCATGTGCAGAATAGGAAATCAGATGCAAGGAGTGCAGCTACAGCAGTAAAGGGGTCCCAATGATGCTAAGTTTAGGAAGACATATGAATTCTTCAAGGCTTATATAGTCCAGACACCACAAGATTGGCTTTCAGCATAATAAGTTCCTAATCAAAATATTTTTGTTAGCCATCCAAGCCACAGAGGTAGGCAGGGGAGAGGGCAGGAGGGAAACTGGAGATTTTAGTGGCAAGAAATAAACACTGGTAAGGGTTTTGGACATTGTATGACTGAAACTCAATCACAAACATGTCTGTAACTGTATATCTCATGGTGATTCCATTAAGGAATTCAATATAAAATATAGATAAAATTAAAAATATTCTTGGCTGTAGGATCAAAAATTTTTTGTCAGAGCATGGGGAAATTTTATTTTGGAGAAGAGTGTTCCCTACATATAATAGCGGAAGTTGGAGGACTGGAAACATACTACTATAGAACATTATTATTGACTACTTATTATAACATACCTATAAATTGAGAAGCATCTAAAATTCAGTTTTGTGACTGATCTTTCTGAGAATTTCATAGACTACCAGTGTCTTCATTTTTTCTTGTAAGAACAGCAACCTCTCTTTAGATGTATGCATATAATTTTTTTTTTTTTTTTGGTTTTTGGGCCACCAGGGGTTACTCCTGGCTGCCTGCTCAGAAATAGCTCCTGGCAGGCACGGGGGACCACATGGGACACTGGGATTTGAACCAACCACCTTTGGTCCTGGATCGACTGCTGCAAGGCAAACGCCGCTGTGCTATCTCTCCAGGCCCTGCATATAATATTTTTAAGGGAATGTTTGGAGGGTTTTTTTTTAAATCAAATAAGCAGCTAAAAATGGGAAAATAACCATTCCGATTGTTTGGGAAACAACTCTGATCAGTCGGAGTATTCAGCAACTGCACAGGGAACTTATTTAGAGCAACTCTGAATATATCCTGAAAACCAGCCCTGAGCTAATTCATTTGATTGTTCTCTTGGCAACTATTTTTTGGATTGCTAACACTTTGCAGCTGTAAAATAAAACAAAAACACCCTTGAAATAAGTTAGGTACATATATGAAAAGCACAGCTGGGCTACTACCCCAGATCATCTGTAGATGCAGATTTTTCTTTTGGAATGCTATTTTGCAAGAGCGGAGACCAGGGCCATCTCTGAAGGGTAGCCAGAACTGCAGAGAATTCATTCATAGTTCTATTTTTTTTCTCTTTACCTTTTTATATTTTTATTGCCAGCACCATTTTACTGAATTCCATAGACCACGCTGTTATAAATATCAATTTGGGCTGAGTCAATGCAAAACTAAGTACAGATCAGGAAGTTTGGGAAAGCTTAAAATAACAGAAAAACTAGTTGGTTCTGGGCCTGAAGGTCCTTCAATAACTACAGGAATTCTTTTACCTTGAATTCTTTGGATAATTGTTCATCTTTACGTAGTCTTCATATTAACACCTAGAGGTGATAAGATTGCATTACTTGATTGATTTTTTTTTCTGTAGAGCTAAAAGAGCTTCCTGAGTAATTTCAACATTTCTTACTTGCAATTTTCTTTACTGTGTTGCAAAGAGTATTTATTCATGTCCAAAATTCAGAATGCACACTTTCTACATAGTTATTTGGTTATCCTTCATTAAAAAATTTTGTGATTCAGAGACTCAAAAGGATAAAAAGGAAGAGAGTGAAAGAGTGAGAGAGAGGAAGAGAAGAAAAATGTTGGTCCCAGAGACAGGCAGAGAGGAGGGTGGGAAATAAACTGAGAACATTGGTGTCTGAATATGTTAAAGGTGTTGGACATCCTATACTGAAACTCAAGCATGAACATTACAATTGTGAAAAAAAAACCCAATTGTGTTATGAACAACAATGTAATCATGGTATTTAAGTTAAGTAATGAATAATATTTAACTAGAAAACAGAAAAAAGATTTTGTGATTTACTTTATATTTTTTACTTCTAATTCAGTCTTATTGCTTGTGTTCTTTCCACCAGACTTGTTCCTGAAACACTCACCATTTTTTATTTTACAAATCCCCTTCTGTTTTGGGTATGCTCACTCTTTCTGATTGAGGTGCTCCATTGGTTCTTTCCATTACTTTAGATCTTCCATTTCAAACCATCTTTAACTTCTGAGGTGGTCCAACATCTCTCTGTACTGACTCTTCAGTTGGGTAGGTCAAATTACTTCAGTATAGAATTGATTACATTGCCTTCCACTGAGATAGAACACTTCCTGAAATCTTCATTCTGTTTGGTTTGTTTTTGAGCCACATTCAGCAATGCACATGGGCTACTCATGGAGGAGCTTAGAATGCTTGCTATTGATCTGGGGTCAGCTACATGCAAAACAAATGCTCTTCCTGCTATCCTATCTCTTTACTGGTCTTTTCATTCTTTTATTCAGAAGTAATATATAAACATTTACCAAGTAGGTCTTCAGTAGCATGTGTCAAGTTAATCTATACTAGTACCTGCTGGCTGAATGGCCTATTCACATCTGTCATAACTACATTATAATCTTCCATTTGCTGCATACATTGCGAGATTAAGTGGATGAAGCAAATGATTGAATCAATAACTACTCATGGAATAGCTTATTAACTTGTTTGTGGATGGAAGTGATACTTTTCAATTTTTTAAATATTGTCTTTATTCAGAGGTTACTTACCATAACAATCAAAACAAAGTTTCTTGCTGTTTTATTCAGCTCCATTTAAGGTAGCTTATTTTGAACTACAGGCAAATTTCATTTATATGTGGGTGGATTCTCTGAATTATGGTTTATTCTCTATAAACCATGTTTTAAAGTTCTTATTAAGAATTAGCACCTACTCTAAATTAATTAAATGTTCACAGTGTGGCTTCATTACATGATTTGAAGTGTTGTGAATTCCCAGCGCAGTAGATACATCTATATTCAAATGTAAGCAGAAAAAAAGCACATTACCGAGCTAAATATAAACACTTTTTAGATCATTCTCCTACTCATTTTTTACATGAGTAAAGTCCTTCAGCTTTTCTAAAGTGCTTTCTCATACATTTCATTAGACTAGAAGAGAAGTATTATCCCCTTTTACGGATGATTAAACTAGTACTGACTGCATCAATGGATTTTCTAATGAAATTTAACTCTAGGGACCAGAGTGATTGCACATCGGTAGGGCATTTGCCTTGCATGCTGCCGATCCAGGACAGACATCGGTTTAATCTCTGGCATCCTATATGGTCCCCTGAGCCAGGAGCAATTTCTGATCTCATAGCCGGGAGTAACTCCTGAGCGTCACTGGGTGTGGCTCAAAATAAAATAATTTTTTTAACTCTATAACATAGAAGGACCAGAAACACTGTCTTGAGATCAGACCTGGACCTTTGTCTCTTGTTTATTATTATTGGGACTTCTATTACTCTTCTCTGCCATTGGATCTGTGTGCTTTTGTATCTTTGAGTTATACCAAGAAATGCTTAGGTATTACTCTTGGTTGGTTCTACACTTAGAAATTGCTCCTGATAGTACACAGGACCATATGGGATGCCAAATATCGAACTGGGGTTGGTCACATGTAAGGCATGCACATGGAAGCATGTAGGTGCTGTTCTCTCTCTCTATCCCCAGTTCTTTCGTTTTCTTGTTTTTGAGTTATCCAGAAGTGCTCAGGGCTTACAACGGTTCTGAGCTTAAAGGGAGGTACCAAGACCAAATAGGTGTAAGACCACTAAGTAGTAAGCTAGGCACAGAGGGGACCACTTATTCTAGCAGCCCCGGGGGTAAGGAAAGAGGTTATAGGAAGAAGGACTGGAACGGAGGTGGAGGGAGGACAATTTGGTGATGGAAATTCCCCTGATGTTATGTTAATATGTACCTAAAATATTATTGTCAATGATATGTAAGCCATTATGATTAAAATAAAAATTATATTTAATTAAAAAAATGCATAAGCAAGGGATAATTTTTTTTGATCCTGTTAAAAATATTCTTTTCCTTAGATCAAGGGTTGCATGGAAAAAAGCAATTGTGTCAAAAGCATTTAAAGTCAATTTTTTATGCTATTGTTTTTTTGATTAGATAAACTCATTTATTTGAGAATTAATTTGCAATGTTTTAATTGTCACCAGGGTATGTGGTAACTAGTGACATAGTTGTAAGCAGATGTTAGTAGAAATTTCAGCGGCAGTACCAGGTGATGACAAGTCGATCACAATATAAGAGAGATGGAGATAAAAAATTATGTTCAAATTATCTGACAAGATCACAACATTCAGCAAAGCAGTATATTTCTTTTAAGTTGTATTAATGCCTTGTCTAGAAGATGTGAGTTATCAATTTCCCTGAATCATAAGTCACAGCTCAAACATTTTGACTAAGAGAAGGATTTTTTAGAATTCTTAGCTTAGTATTTCTTTTCTTAATTATATCCCACAAGTTGTAAGTGGATATTCTTAATACCAAGGAAGTGATTCCGGTGCTTCCTCTGAGTTTACATTCTCTACATGGTTGTTGAAAGCATGTCTGTATTTTCTTTCTCCTTAAATAATAAAGTGCTGTAAATAGTTTTTGCTAACATTTTCCTAGTACCAATGTGCTGATACCAAGTTGTTTTATATTTGGAATAGAATCCTGAAAAATTATTTGTTATTGAGCACAATAAAAACATATTTTTTCTTTCAATAAATTTTGTCTGCCCCAAGATAACTTTTGCTGCCTTAAAAAAATCATGCTCTTTTGTAGATTGTCTACCTCGCTCTCCACACTCCCCAATCAATAAATAGATGAACAAATTCTAGTGCGATAATTAGCTTTTTTCTACAAAGCACCCTTGCTACTGTTTGCTTTCTTTCCTTTACTTTTTATTTTTATTTTTTTATTTTTGAGTCACATTCGGCGCTCAAGGGTTCCTCCTGGCTCTACACTCAGAAATCGCCCCCTGCAGGCTCTGGGGACCATTTGGGATGCTGGGTTTCGAACCGCTGTCCTTCTGCAAACGCCTTACCTCCATGCTATTTCTCCGGCCCCTTGCTTTCTTTTCTTAAGTTGGTATTATTCATGTTTACTACTAGGTCTGGATTTATATTTTTACCCAATAAAGCTATCAAAAATAGCCAATGCTTGTGGATGTCAGTTTACATCTACCCTTTCAGGTAAAAGGCTTGAGGCTATGGAATATAGTGATCATAAAAATCTTTGAAGTAAACTCATTCAATTCTTATCTCTTCTTTGCTTCATTCTAGCCAGTGACCTTCAGTAAGTTATTTATTCTTATATGTGCAAAAAGATAAAATTAACATCAACTGCATGGGATTTTGAATGTAATAGGTAACATGTATAAACCATTTAGAAGACTATCTGGCCTATAAGTATCTCATAAGCATAGGCTCTGCATCTCAAAGTAGCTTTCACAGAATCTGAATTTATGAAAGGTTATTCTTTTTAATTTCACAGTTTTTCTTGCAGTCTTATCTCTTATTGCTCTCATTTGTCTTAACCATTAATATATGTTGTTCATGATTTCCTTCCTAGTTGTCCTGTTCCTTACTAAGTTTACATTTGTTTTTTGAATTTACCATTATTTCTAGTTACATTTATATTCAGTAGATATAGGCTAATCCATATTCAGAACAGAACTAAACTATGTGAAGGATTTTTTTTTATTATTTCATGGGCACAGTAGTATTGTAGGAGAATCAGCAATGTGCATGTATGATTTTGTAGGTGAAATAAGGCAAAAGTATTAACTTTTTCATAATAAAACATTCTAAAGAATCAACATTCAGCCAATAAAGTTTTCTTCAACAGCGGAAAACTGGCAGTAAACAATGTGTTCATGCAAGTAATTGTTTATAACAATCAGCATACTAACAAAACCTAAATATAATTATATTAACATTAGTAAATTATAAGTTTTTTTCTTTGGTGGTGGTAATTTTTGGGCCACACACAGAAGTGTCTAGAACTTATTCTATCCTGGTGGCAGTCAGGTTATCAATCATAAAGCGTGCTCACAGTCAAGCCTGGGTTGGCTGCATGTAAGGCAAGTGCTGTATCTGTTGTAATATCACTCTGGCCCGCTCTTCTATTTTTTATAATGAAAATCACCTCATACTGCTTAAGCACTTGGCTTCATGAAATAAAGAATCATTGGCTTTGATACATTTTTTTTAGTGTTGTTCTACAGATAGACACTGACAATCTATTTTCACATTCTCTGTCTTGCAACCTCTTGTCATGTAACCAACACCCTGCCAATCTATGCAGCAAAGAACTATACAATTTTGGATTTATTCCATATGTTACCACTTAATGACAACTATATATCTACTTTAGTACAGTAGTTAAACATCTCAGTAACATTTTACAGGAAAACTCTGAAATGAAAAGCATTGGCAAATAAGACACAATCTGGCCATTTCGGATTTTGAGTCTTTGATCCCATCAGAGTAATCACAGCACATTCACTTGGAGTGGTACAGGCTGATGCGACATCCCACTGTTAGCATTTGTGTTAGCCTCAGTAAACAAGTGCCAATCATCCCCCAGCCAATTAAGAAACTAAAAGATTTCTCTTGCATGTTCTTTTTTCAATTGACTCCCTGTCCTCCCTTCGATAGACTAATCTGGTGTGGCAAAGGCAGGGGGTGCAGCTGTGGAAGCAGTAAGAGTTCCCCATTCTTAGAACTCCTCTTAGCTCAGTGAACTGTTAGTTCTCTGTATCTTCACTTTCTGTATGTTGTATATCTCAAACACTCAATAGAAAGCAAGCTTGTCAGGCTGTATTATGAACTTTAAAGAAAATGATCAAGTGAAAACTTTCTGTTTCTATAGTCTCTTTGATACTTCAAAAAATAAAATATCCTTAAGTCATCATTTAGCTGTATCCAATGATATGATTTGTATATGCTGCATTCAATTTATTATTACTAGCTTTAAGTTTTTTTGTCTTATTTTTGTGAGGTTAGCTATATTTTCAGAAGAGCCTGGAACCTGTCTCTAAATTAACCTGAAATAAATTTTTGTTTCATTTGTTGGATTATATCAATGTCCCCTGAACTAGATTCAAGTTTTTTTTTGTAGCTTAAATACCCATGACAATAATCTCTTATCATCTACAGATCTATCAGAAGGGTAAGACAAAGAAACAAAATTATTTTTCGATAAATTTAAAATAACAAGGTAAACTCAATTTTATATTATAAGGCATAATATTTTACAAGTGTAGCATGTAAGATATTAATAACACTGGACTATTTATTTTACTTGTAAATGTAATGCATAAATTCAACTGATTACTATTTTTACTATAAAGAAAATGCACCATATAGTTGATATTGTTGAATATAAATTAGTTTTCAGATAAGTAAGAGTAGAATTTTTTTTCTTTTTTTTTTTTACCTTTTTTTCTTACCTTCAAACAAAACCACATAATTTAAACCATCTTGTTCAGTTTCACAAATTGATGGGGAAATAATGGAGGGCACCAAGACTAAACAGGCATATGAACATTGAGTAGAAATTAAAAAAAAAAGATCAAATTTAAACACCAAATCCAAAGCCAACTGCAACAGAATCGATACCCAATCTACAACAAGCTAGATATAGAAGGGACCACTTATACTAGCAGCCCAGTGGGCAAAGGAGGGGTGATATGGGATGCATGCTGGAAACAGGGGTGGAGGGAGGACAACATTGGTGGTGGGAATGCCCCTGATTCAATGTCACTATATACCTTAAATACTACTCTGAATGATTTGGAATCCACTTTGGTCAAAATAAAAATTATTAAAATAAAAGACTCCCAACTGAAGAAATTATTTTAAATAATGGCAAGGTTATTTATTAATGCATATCTATTATTCTAGTTTAAAATCATATATAGCATAGATAACATAGTTGATCATAATACATTTGTTTCCAAGTAGAAGCAAAATTAAAAACATTGTATAGCAAAAAATAATCATAGAAAAATTATAAAAAGAAAAAGACAGAGAAGAAAGAAAACTTGAGAAGGATATGGGAGGTATGACGAAAATGGAGGGGTAGGGAGGACAAATTGGTGATGGGAACCCCACTGATTTTATGTAAATATGTACCCATAATATTATTGTCAACAATATGTAAACCACTTCGATCAAAATAAAAATTATATTAAATAAAAGAGAAAGAAAAAATGAAGTACAGTAGTACATACGTTTAGAAAAATTAGTGTATCTCCAATGATGTTATTAATGTAATAGCAGAAAGTTTAGTTGGATATTGTTGTTAGCTGATCATTCTGTTAAGTTTGGGGTGTTTCTACATATAGGGATGACAGCATCAAACAAATGAAGTCCATAAATTCAAAGCACTATTTCTGATACTGCAACTTTTATGGGCATGTATTCAGATGTCAGACCTCCTTGAAAAAGGAAGATATAGGAGAAGGTGCCTGCACTTGATCCAAAATGCCCTGATGATATAAGCCCAATTACTGGCATGCCTGAACTTTGGTCAGGTTTGTATCTCTGAAGAGATTTGTGGAGGGGTGCTGAAGCAGAGCCATAGGCAAAATCGTGATTTTGGGTAAGGGATGCAGCAGGCATGGCTTCAGCAGGGAGGTAGGTCGGCCAGGCCAGCCCTCTCCTATTATTGCCAGCTTTCTCCTGCATGACTGTGTGTATCCATGTTTTTTAATTACTTGGTTTTATGTCTCTTTAGAGAAAAGAATGAGTCCATGGAGCTAGCCTGGTGGAAATATGGTGATTGCATTTGTAGGTGTGGTTACCAAACTGATTACTTTTGATGCTTAATATATCATCATCAATATCACCAATATATTTTTATCATTTGATCAAATTTTAGTAACCTTGTGTTGAGTGATACACATTTAACTTTATATCTATAATGATTATAATGTGGAATAAAAACATGTCAATGGATACATTGTGAATTTCCTGCGATTTGGTGGCATACGGTTTGGAATGTTCAGTAAAATAAAGACATCAGTGAAATCAAATCATAAAGTTCATTTTTCAGACAGATCCAACTTTCCCTCTTCCCCTTTTGTTTGATCTGCATGGATAATTTCCCTCAAAGATTCTTTCTAAAAAATTCTACCATGGCTGATTGGCTAGAAGTGGACAAGAGACTGCAGAACAATCAATTTATTCAACAATGATGAATGAGCCAGAATAAAAAAATCTCTTATATTTTGAATGATAACCAGAATGATAAGGTATAGTTCAATTATGACATTTATAAAAATTTACTACCAAAACCGAAGCTAGAACTGTCATATTACCACCTTTTTATCCTTTTATTTATTTATTTATTTAAGCACCATGGTTACAAAAATTGTTCATTGTTGGGTTTAGTCATAGAATGTTCATCACCCTTCATCAATGCACTCTTCCCACCACTAATGTCTTCAGTTTCCCTCTCACTCCCACCATCTGATCCCCACTTGTCTTTAGGGTAGAAAATTTTGCTTCTCTCTCACATTCTTTTTTATCTCTATCTCTCCTTTTTGACAGTATGGTTTGCACTATTAATAATGGAGGTGTTTGATACATGTCATTTTTCTCCCCATCAGCACTTGAGTTCTTTTCAAAAGTAATCACTTCCAACTGTCATTGTCATAATAAACCTCTATTCTACCTGCACTCATCATTATTTGTGGCATGTTTCCTATTTGGGGCTGGACCTTTTGACCCTTATCTCTATTGTCTCTGGATATCATTACCATACTGTCTCTTGTTTTTCTGATATCCTACAAATGAGTGAAATTATTCTGTTTATCTCTTTTTTTCTCTGCAAGTCATATTTACTTGTAAGCCAATGGGATAGAGAGCTAGAATTAAGAGCTTTAAAAATTCTGTGCTCATTGAGAGCAGGGTTAAGTGACTTTAGAGAGGGAGAGACAGTGCTTCAATGAAACTTAGATTTGCTTCATGAAATTGGATTTTTGAGATTGTTTTGGTGGTGGGTTAAAGAGATCTGAAAAGTTAAGTGCCCTTAACAATGACACTAATCAACTAAAACTGGCTAAATTTCAGATAATTCAAATATATTAATATCTCTTATAAAAAGCCTTCCTGGACTGTTTACTTATTTTTCTAATAATTATTGAGAAAGTACCTAAGAAAAAACATAGTTGTGGCCAGTCTTTAAACCCAAAGAATGAGAGATGGAGGAAATAACATGCTTGGAAGGTAGAAGGCAGGGAAAATATGGTGCCAATCTACCATCAGAATTTGCTATTCATCCATTGGGTATTTTCCAGCACTTTACCTATAATTTTACCACTAAACCTCCTAAGAATGTTCACACTTATACACATAATCACATACAAAAAGCACACAATTGCAGCATCTCTGGCAATTCATTGGAAAATGAAAAAAGTAATGAGGGTGAGGATGGCCAGGGAAAAGGGAAGACAAATTTTAACCAGCCAGAGATTTCTCTTTCATTAAGTCTCAACATTCTATTATGCTATGGAAAACCCTAACTCATGTTAGAGATGATAGCTATATACAGATATTAGTAATATCTCCTGTTCCACAAATACTTGTCCAAATGAACAACTATAGAATAGCATTGGCCAAATTGTTGGATTTGATTGGCAAAAGAAGGTAATCAAAAATCATATGAATAGGACTATAGACCTTTTGCATGAAAATATATCTGTGATCAGATGTGCTAATTAAAATGGCATGTCAATGTGCTACTTTTTATCTAACATCTGATAATTTTGGTCAAAACTATGTTAAAAAGTCTCCTATGTTTTGCTGTGTAAAAAAAGTCAAAAAGGTAATTTGTCTATTCAGACAGAGGCAATGAGCAGAAATGAAGTTATAATGTAGATTTTTCTGCTTGAATCCTAGCTTTCTTTGTACTTCAAATCACAATTGTCATGTCAGATTTATACTTTGCACATATAGTTTAAAGCTATCTACTTTCAACATGCATATTTATAGCAAATTGACATGACATAGTTCTCTTCATTGAAGTCTAATTCTGTAGAAAAGTTTTCACACACATACAAATACAACACATCTGACCTCTTTTTATTTTAACTTAGGCTTGGGTAAGGCAGTAAGATGACAAATGGAATAAATCATTATGATTCACTATTTCTTTTTAAGTTTTTATATGCAAATAATTTAAGTACAATAGTATGCCAATAGTAACATACAACTGCTGAATACTGATGGCAGCTAGGTAATGTGCAAAATTTCTAACTTGAATAATTGCATTTAATTTTAACAACTATAAGCAATAAAATTATTATCTAATGCCTCCCCCGTCCTTTTTTTTTTTTTAAGCCACACCTTGTGATGCTCAGGGGTTACTCCTGGCTCTTTGCTCAGAAATTGCTCTTGACTCAGGGGACCATATGGGAGGCCTGGAATCAAACCAAGATCACTTGTGATCAGCCAAATGCAAGGCAAATGCCCTTCTGTTGTGCTATCGCTCTGGTCTCTAGCCCTTTCCCTTTTAGATAAAGAAATTGAGGCAACAATGGGGCCGGGAAGGTGGCGCTAGAGGTAAGGTGTCTGCCTTACAAGCGCTAGCCAAGGAACGGACCTCGGTTCGATCCCCCGGCGTCCCATATGGTCCCCCCAAGCCAGGGGCGATTTCTGAGCACATAGCCAGGAGTAACCCCTGCGCGTAAAACGGGTGTGGCCCAAAAAAAAAATTGAGGTAACAAGTAACTTTCTAGTTATTTCTTATTCACCACAGCTAATGAGTGGCAATGGCAAAACTCTTATTACCTATCTACAGACCTCATTAATGCCTGACTTGTCACTGCCTTACCATAGTCTCAACACTACTGTCATCAGACCTCATCATTACCTCATTACTACCAAACCACAATACTATCACTCTCTCTCCATCCTCTATGAAAACTGATGACTTAACCCAAACTTTGCATTTTGGGCAACAACTTTGGTCTCAAAAGCATCACCAGTGACTTGTAACCTTTACAAAGGGATGTTAGTCTGGACAGTGCATGTAAAATCTATCTACTCCTCTTTAAATGTCTTGTGATCTTAATTATATAAACTAACAATCTATCTATCTTAATTATAAGTATCTAACTATCTTAATTATATAAACTAACAATCTAATCAAATAAATACTTATAAGGTTTAATTTTAAGTTATTTTCTGAGGCACAAGGGCTTGAGTATGACTAACATTTATGACCATAAAATTTAAGGCAAATGCTTCAGTTAGGGGATCATGGCTAATTATGAAGGGCTCAATTTTGTTGTTTTAAATTAGGGCATTTAGTATGGAGAATAAAACAAGATAATGCCTTTATTATGACCCTTTGAATTACTTAGAAGCTAAATGTTCTTTCTAGAAGAGCTTGTGATTACAGGGGGAAATGTGAGGAAGATTTAAAAGTATAAATCCATCTTTTTACGATGGGCCATATATGGCTGTCTGGGGGGCTTTCTCCTTACTCTGCAGTCAGGGATAACTTTTGGAAGGGGGCAAGGGAGCATATGGAATTCTTGGGAATCATCCCAGGTTGGCCATATGCAAAGCAAGTGTTTTACTGGCTGTATTTTCTCCAGTCCTAAAATCCTTCATTTCTGAAGGAGATTTAAATGACCTGAAATGACACTTCCCTACTCTCATGGAATGTGTTAGTCTGTCACAGCAAAGAATTTCTGTTCTGCCATATGATTTGGGTTTGAACAATCTTATCACAGGACCTTCTTGATTCAAAAGAAATCTATAGCTGTGAATCTCTGGCTTCCATCTTGAGAACTGAGTACAGCTGTAGAGTCTGTCAGAACCTATTCATAGAGGCAAGATCTTGATAAACTCAGGATAAAATTACAAGTCAGAGGGAACTGCACCTGAGATTTAGACTGTCACCAAAAAATGAAAACTTAATAGGTGAGACTTTAAATATAGCATGCAGCAACTCATCGAATCTTGCATCAAGTTAATTGGGCAATACCACTTTTCTCAATCGAAAGACTAAGAAAAATATATTTTGCAAAATATGCTTATTTTACTTCCTCCAATTCAAACATTCTGATGCTTATTTCAATTCTATTTATTTTCAGAACCAAACATTTCCAGTGAAAGCAGATATGATGTTACTAAGTAAAGATTTGGGAAAATTTAAGAAAAGTGAAGAACAAATGTCTCAAAGAAATACTGACTCTTTTAAGAATGGGATAGATATTACAGTTTCAGGTACTTGCCTTGAATGTAACTCATGGTGATTTGATCCCAGGTAGTATGTACGTTTCCAGACCTCCTCCATGGGCCACTCCTAAGCAGGACCAGTAATAGACTCTGAGCATCATAGGTAATGGCCCTAGCCCATCCCTACTATCCTCAATAAGAAAATAAAAGACTGTCTTTTTTTAGGGCTAAAATAGGAGAGATCTACCCTACTCAAAAAATTAGCAAACTCTTGTCCTCTAACTTTTTCAGGTGAACAGATTAATAAGGAAGTAAATATTGAAGCTTACCTTTTCCTACTTTTCTTTCTTTTTGTGTGTGTGTGTGTGTGTGTGTGTGTGTGTGTGTGTGTGTGTGTGTGTGTGTGTGTGTGGTTTTTGGGTCATACCCGGCAGTGCTCAGGGGTTATTCCTGGCTCCAAGCTCAGAAATTGCTCCTGGCAGGCACGGGAGACCATATGAGGTGCCGGGATTTGAACCGATGACCTACTGCATGAAAGGCAAATGCCTTACGTCCATGCTATCTCGACGGCCCTACTTTTCTATCTTGTATTGGTTCTTCCAAGCTCAAGTCATCACTTAATATTTACTTTCTCTTGTAGTATTAGGATTATCAGTTGCAAACATAGAAAACCAAGATGTATGGTATTATATTTCCTAGTCTCTATTTGTGATCTATTTGTGATCAATGTAATGTAATAGAAAATAATGCTTCAAATTTTTGTATTACAACATATTGGGAAGGATAATTACCTTCCAGAACTAGGCTACATAGAGATCGATTTTTTGGGGGGGACCACATATAGAAACAAAGCACTATATAAAGAAAATTATTCCTTATTTTATAATTATAGATAAGTCATAGAATCAAATCTCCTATATTTGGGTCAACTGGGAGATAAGGTACTTTATTACTCAAATTGACATCCATCACTAAAGTTTAAGAATTGTATTCTGTTTCCTTAAGAGACAAACGGAAAAAATTTACCTTGAAGGGGCATAGAGTGATGAGAAATATCTAGATAAGAGTGAATTCTATTCCGGAGAATTGTGTTTTCTTAGTTATCACCAAAGTATAAGTAAATTGTGTAATAATTGGTTGGGCTTCTGATTATATAGTGAACAAGTCTGGGGAAGGTTGAAACATTGCCTTCGTTCAGTTGAAAATGAATGCAGTACCCCCTCGTTAAAGTTTAAATCAGAGATTCAGGGTTATTCAGCCAGGTGCCTTACACTTTTCTTGGCTTTGTTCTGGGTGCAGTCAAGCAAGAGAAGCTGAAGTGGTCATACTTCCACCCAGAGTTTAAGCAACAAAATACAAACCCACCTTGTATAGCAGGGAATGAGTTACTCAGAGCACAGAAATATTTTTCTTTGAAATAATACTGAAAGCCTGCTCTTAAAAAATAATAAAAATATGCTTTACTACACTGATATGCAATATCATGAAATCTGTAGGGAATTTTTCCTACCTGCTGGGGGTTATAGAGTATATAAAAGCAGCTGTTAGCAGTTTCAACCATGGATTATTTTAGAAAAAAAATTAAGAAAAAAATCTACATGCATTTTTCAGCATTTCTCCTTTTCCCTTCTCCTTTTAATAGGAAGTGTCTAAGGTAAAAATAAATTGAGTTACCTCTTCCACTCCCCCTCACCAATTCAGAATACTGTACAGGGAACAGAGGTGGCTGGAAAATAAAATGAGGCTATGTGTTTTATAAGATTGGCATACAAAATTGCCTTTTTCACTTTGTGCTATGAACTCAATCAAATGCTTAATTTTCTGTAGGAAAAGAAACCCAAACACAAAAGCACACAAATAGAACACCCTTCATCAATTACTTTCATAGAAAATCTTTTAGAGGTTGGATTTCTTGTTCTTTTTTGGATCTAAATCTATAAAAAAAATATCCCAGTACAATCTACATGGGGAATCACACATGTCTTTGAATTCTTATTTTTTTCTTGCATTTCCATAAAATTATTTTATCAAAACAGCTTTTGTCAAAACACATATGCAAGATTTTTTTAAAATTATAAACAAGAAATTGTTCTTTTCAAAAATTTCCTTTGGCCTAGCTGCAAATTTAAAGTGTTACTGACAATTTCAATATCAGAACATTACTTTTGGGAAGGGTATTATTTGTCTTTTTCTGCCTTTTTATTAGAAAAGCACAATCCTCATGATTCAGGCCCAGTTTGCACCCACTCAGCCTCACAAGACTTTGAAGTATTTGGCAAACATTCCTCTCTTGGGGGTAATTTTGATCAGGAGCCAGTGTTTGAGCTGGCTGAGTTCTGAGACACTAAGAAAATGAAGGACAGTCCCATTAAGAATCACTAGCTTCATTTCAATGCCAAATAATATTACCAAAATCCAAACCCAATCCCCAAACACACAAACAAAGAGCAATTCTGCCAGAATAGGACAACAGGTTTCTTACTCCTATAATGATAATACTATATTTTGATTAAAGATTCCAAATCATTATGCTCATCACATTCTAGCAAGCACTGCTAACTGTTGGCTAAATCTCCAAAGGACTGGCAAGACACTTTGATCTGAGTCAAGTCAGGTCCCTGGAGTTAACAATAAATATCTTCAGTTCCCAGTAAAGCTTCTCAAGCCACAAACTAACTCGAAGCCAATATTTTCTGAGTAAATATTTGTTTACATCAAGCAGTAAAGCTGCTGCTATGGACTCTTAGCCTTCCAAATGTATCCTGTCTAGAGCTTTCTTTCCCTCTGTTGTGATACATGAATAATCCGACATCTTGCAATTCCCTAGTAAATGGCAAAGGACGCTTAAGAAATATGACTGGAGGTCTTCAGGTGTTTAGGTGTGTTGTAGAGGTTCTAGAGATGTGCAGCTATTTGAGCTGCATTCAAAAAGACTATAAGAAGATGACACCAATTGGTAGTATGGAGGGAAGTAATATGAATGAAAATAAAATAATTAAGGTAAAAATAAAGGCAACACGAAGATGTCAAAGACTTACTTGGCACAGCGTCCAAACTCTATTTGAGAGCACATAATTTCTCTTTCTTAGTACACTTCTTGCTAAAATAACACCATTTATCTAGAGGTAAAGGTTGGGTTTTTTTTGCTGAATTTCTCTTGTAGAATTTCTCTTATAAGAGCTCCTATAAAAGGTAGAGTGCATGCTTATCCTTCTACTTCATTAAACTTATTTATGGTGTTTTGTTTGTTTATTCTTAAAAGATTATGTCAAAAATATTATTTAGTGAAAGAAAGTATACTCTCCAAAGAGGCAAAATTTTGAAGAATCTGGAAATAATACCTAAGGATATATAGTAGTTTGTGCCAGGAATGGAACAAGACACCTACACCTGTGAGAGAGGTGCCACATTTCTGACTCCCTGAACACTTTCTTGATGCAACTAATGATGTACCTAAGGTTCTACCATTTTAAAGCTTTTACTTGTAAGATTTCAAGCACAATTAAGGTACCACATTTATGAATGTTTTTTACAACCAGAAGCCCATATTTGCAAAAATAATCTGTGCTGATTTTAGGTCATTTTCAAACAATTATAAGCCTCTTATTTATAATATACTAGAGCTAAGCATTTTTTTTGTAATTTAAATTTCTTGACATAATCTCTTATAACTTACATATATTTAAGGGAGAGGGTAAAGAAAGAGAAAATTAGTGTGAGGATGCAAGACTGAATGGAAGATTGACAAGTGCAGGCATGGAAGCAGGTGGAGGCAGGAATGCACTGTGACACTGAGAATAGATGAAGATAAGCAGAAAGAAAAACCTATTTACTACCCAGCCAGTTGACCTCAGGAAGAGAACAACCTGGAGTTTGATCAGCTCATCAAGAAATGTTAATAATTTGGGAAATTATAATTTTATGGAACTATTCTTTGTTATCTTATTTATATGGTCATGTTTCATACTCTATTTGATTCCCGAGTAGCAAGTCATACATAGCATTTATTAGAGCAGAAATATTTGTTATCAAAAGACCTATAGAAACTTTAGCACTCAGAGGCTAATATCAAGCTGGTATTGGTGTTCTCAGAAGAAAAGAAAAAGACTAGAACTTGCCATCTTCTGTCACATGAAGACATGAGAAAAAAACAGCTGTGTACAAACAAGGAAGAGAAAGTCTTTAGCAAGAACCTAAACATACATGTGGCCTGATCTCTACAACTGTGAGCAACTAATGTCTATCATATACCATATTTTTCACTCTATAAAATGCACCTGACCATAAGACACACATAGTTTTTATTATTTTACTGTGAGTTACACAATTACAAAGTTGTTCATGATTGACTCATATAATGTACAACACCCTTCACCAGTGCACTTTTCCCTCCATAAGTGTCTCTTTATTTGCAACCAGGTTAGTGCTAAGTAAGCAAGAGAAAAATACTTTCTAGAGTTAAATAAAAATCATGATACTATAGTCCTACCTTCCTCGAACTAATTAATTTCAGAATGATTCCACCCCTGCATCTTTGGGGCCTGGCATGGTATTAAGTTATTTATAATGAGGCATAAACTATTGCAAGCTTTTTATTTGTCTGTGATTTATCCATGGTATCAGGCATCTTTAGGAAAGTAAGCCCTTTATATTTCTTTTATCTGCACAAACCTCATTAATTTGTTGTGTTTTTTTCACCAATAAGGCTCAAATTATTACCAAGATAATCTTCTACTAAGTTTCAATCAGCAACCTCACAAGGGGGAATGGTATGCAGGCAAGTGGAAGCACAGCCCCAGCCACCTGCATAAAAAGCCTTCTGCTCATCCAGTTGAACAATTCACAGTCTCCTGGGGAGCTGAGGATTAGGCTGAGCATGTTAATTCAAGGTGGAATAAAATAGCTTAAATCTTGAGGCAGTTCCATCCATACCTAGGTACAGCAGCATTTCCCCACTTGCAATCTTGTCAGTGAGAAGCGATCATGATTAAACTATCACTAAATTATTACCCACTGAAGCCTGTTTTTATCAGAGACAATAGATTTTATGATAGATTCTAGGTGAAAGCAGGGCACATAATTTATATCTCTCCCCTGTCCCTTGGTTTTCCTCGATAAAATACAGGAAGAATGCATCTTTGCATTCCATGGTCCTCTGCCCATGATGCTTCACATGCTTATAAGCCCAATGAAGTTGCTTTGTTTGCTATCTTCTGGCTTCCAGAAATTGCTGGCTCTGATAATATGCCACTGGAGTTCTCAGTTACCACATCATGATGTAACGGCTTGGAGAGTACAGTGAAACCACCACTGTCTGAAAAAATCAACACAATTTCCTGTGGAGGAAGTAATCTGAAAATAATAGGCAGAATTTTCTGGCCCTGTCACACTTGAAGAAGATGACAGTCATCACTAAGGGAGTGCCTGGCCATGTTCTGGTGGGGCCACAAAAGGGAAGGCTCATCAAAGAGGCATTTTTAAAGGTACTCTCTGTTCATGGTAGGAAGCTTGACACAGAGTGGTGAGTGTGTTTAGAATAGAAAAGTAGCTACTATGACAATGATAGTTGCAGCTGATCACTCTGGACAAGAATTCGGTATTGGGGGGAGAAAAAGTGACATGTATGGTACGCCTTCATTAAAAATAGTACAAACCACAGTTTATAAAAAAAGATTTAGAGAGAAAGAGAGAGAGCAAGAGAGATAAAATGCTTCAGATGAAGGTGGCGAAAGAAGAGTGTGAGAGAAATGTGAAACATTTGTGGTAGAAAATGGGCACTGGTGAAGGTTGTAGATTGCATCACTGTAGCTCAATCAGAACAACTTTTTAAAATAATTTTTATTGTGATCAAAGTGAATTACAAGTCTTTCACAGTAATATTTAAGGTACATAGTGATAATGAATCAGGGCCGAATCCACCACCAGTGTTGTCCTCCCTCCAATCCTGTTCCTAGAATGCATCCCTGTTGCATTAAGCCCTTAGGATGGACTTGGATGGTGGATGGAGATGGAGGTCTTTCTCTGCCATCCCAGGCCACGTGGCTCCATAACCCCCATTCAGCTGGCGGGTCCCAGGTTTAGGTGAACGGTGGGTATCAAACTAACTCACAGACAGGCTTCATGAGAGATAACATCTTTATTGCCCTGGCCAACGGATGTGGCTGCTAACCATTTACGCATGCATTCTTAGCTTGCCCTGCATCTTAACTCCTTTCAGCCATCTTCTCTCTGACCTCCATTCTGGCAAAGACCAAAAGCATTAATTCTCTCTGGTCAAAGCCTTACCTACCCTTTCCAAGACCCCTCCCCAAAATGGGCGGGGTCTTGCAGGTGAGATCAGGTTACACAGGAAGAATGGGAGGATGGGGACACATCTGCCCCCTTTCTTTTTACATAAAGACAAAAGGCATACATTATGTGACTTTCGCCTATATCCAAAGACGGGTCATATTTCCATAGCAACAATGTAATAAAGTGAAAATTAACATACCAGCCCTTTTCAAAAACATAAAATTTCTACAAAATATACTATGCACCTGTAACTTAAAATGTTCTTAATGCTTTTTTTACCAAGCACTATCCTGGAACTTTCATGTTCCTATACTTTTAAACTATTTTGGGGGGAAATTTCATGTTTCTATACTTTTAAACTATATCGGGGAACTTTTGTTCCTAAAAATCCTTTCCCAAACACAAGCACAAAAGCATAATCACAGAACATACATTTAAAAAAACAGGCTAAGTACATTAAAATATACACAGTAAAACATTATACCAATGGAAACATTAACTATGGAAAACAATAAAGCACATTAAATTAGCAAGAACATGACTTAAAGTTAGATGCAGGCAGTTATAAATTAGATTGCGCATTTGGGCTTTACTGATATTTCTCCCCTTTTTTAAAATTTTTTACACTACTACCTATTTTTTCTATTACCAACACCAATTGTGAAATTCTTTCACCTAAAACCAAATGTCCAGACGCTGAATCTGTCCCACGTTGATGTCACCACGTGGCTTCATTGCCATGGAGTTTGAGCCCCTGCAGGAAAGTCTGCACAGTTTCTTGCTGAGCATGTGGTCCCAGGTCCCGCAGTTGGTATCCTCACGCTGTTTCACCTTTCTGATTTGGAGGGCAGATCCCAGGCTCACCACTTTGGGCCGGATTAGGCGCTTTCTGCTGCTTTTCTGCTGCAGGGCCAGAGTTCTTGGCTGATCATAGCTGCCTTTTCTCCCCTCCAGGCGGCACTTTGCAAGCAGGTCCTGCTGCCACAGTCACTGCAGCTTCTCGGCCACAGCTTTTTTTTTGTTCAGAGTTCTAAGTGATTCAATCTAAAAGTCTAGTTCAAAATTTTTAAAGTCAAAGTTCAAATTCAAGCCGAAGGTCATTATCAGAAAATCAGTTCACTTTCAATACAGTCTTTTTTCTCCTCCATTTCCAATTTAGGCTTTTAATCAGTATTTGAGGAGGCCGAGGTTTTTGTTTATTGTAACCAAGTTTCAGTTTTGGGCCTAGGATGAAAGTGATATAAGCTTCCACCTCCCATGTTTCAGTTGCCCTCCTGCCCCTAGAAGGGGTGTCGGCCATATTTAAACATTGTTCCACGTGGCCCAGAGTTTTGGGCTCAGTCCATCAGAAAAGAGCCAAAATCAAATTGAAAAGCAGAAATCTCACCATCAATGCTGTTTTCTTGGGTTCAGGTTTGAAGTCAGAGTTCAGGAACCAGGATGTTGCATCAAGTCCTTAGGATGGACTTGGATGGAGATGGAGGCCTTTGTCTGCCATCCCAGGCCACGTGGCTTCAACCCCCATTAACAGGTGGGTCTGGGTCCAGAAAAGCGATGGGCATTGAACTCACTCACAGGCAGGCTTCATGAGAGATAACATCTTTATTGCCCTGGCCAACAAATGTGGCTGCTAACCATTTATACATGCCATTCTTAGGTTGCCCTACGTCTTAACTCTTTTCAGCCATTTTCCCCTCTGACCTCCATGCTGGCAAAGACCAAAAGCATTAATCCTCTCCAGTCAAAGCCTTACCTACCCTTTCCAAGACCCCTCCCTGAAATAGGCAGGGTCTTGCAGGTGAGATCAGGTTACACAGGAGAATGGGAGGATGGGGCCACAAATGCCATACCTCCCCCCTTGCCTCATGTACTGCTAGTGTAACATGTCTTCTCTGTGTATAGCTTGTTGTAGATTGGGTATTGATTCTGATGTCATTGACTTTGGGTTTGGTGCTTAAGTCTAATCATTTTTTATTTCCACTCAATGTTCATACGACTGGTTATTCCATTTCTTTCCCTCAAATTATGATGGAGAACAAGATGTCAATCAGAACAATGTTATCTGTGAAAAATAAACAACTGTATCATGAAAACACTCGTAACAAAGGTGTTTAAATAAAAATAGATAAATAAAAGGACACTCTGGATTTACCTTGACAAAATAACCTAGGAGAAGGCCTTTGGAGAAAATTGCCAGGGTGGGTATCATCATACTCTTCATTCTGGGAATAATTTCAAGAGCCCCAAATATGTCAGTGTTCTTTTTCACCATGTGACCCCGAATCTGCCACTTCCTTTGCTCTATGTGCTATCCACATTTCACCTATAATTTAGTCCTGATACATTTCCGTTTACAGTTTCTCCTTTACTAGAAAGTCCTCACCTCTGAAACCCAAACTTTGGGAGAGAGACCAGACTACATGATTTCTCAGCCATTCCCACTTCCTTGTAAAACTCAGTTCTTCTTACTATTAAATGAAGAGTGCCTATGAAGGTGTTTAGTAGTCCCCTGCATACCAGGTACAGAAGAGATGCTTAACTAGTGTTTAGTAAAAGAATATGGAAAGAAAGATTTTACATTACAGCTTTTTTGTTGTTGTTGAGGTGCGTAAGAAAGAGGACTAGCAGTTCTCTGTTGTAGGCCTGAGAATCTGGTCTGGCTATCTGCATTGCTTTTCATCTGCCCTATACCATACAATGGAAGGAAGGAAGGAGAGAAGGAAGGGGAGGGAGATGTTAATGTGATACAAATGGCAGGGCAGTATGAAACATTGACCTCAATCAGAGCTATATAAACCTGTAATCATAAACTATGGTGCAAGGCAGGGATAGGTTTGGCCCTGTCTCAGAATAGGTGCTTTATCTCTTTGAAGATCTCCAGACAAATCAGTGTGCCCAATTGAATAAATGACTCTGACAACCATTTATCATCAATTAAGGTCTGCCTTGTCTTATATTTTGGAGGTCATTTTTCCATCCATTATTTTTCTTTTTAACTGTACAAAACCTGGTCTCTAAAACTAGTTATTTGTGGGTTCTTTATAGCTTAAATTCTATCTATATAAACAACTACTATCACTCTGCCATTTTACTTCATAATCCTGGGTTCTTTTTGTTTCAAAAGAATAAGACAAAGAGCTCCTCATATTCAGTCATTGCTTTTTTTTTAAAGGAGAGAAATTTTTATTTACTTTAGATATTTATTACTAACTTTTCAATGTTGTATTTGCTCTCTCATTACAAGTATCAGAAATCAGTTTCAAGTCTAATTCTTCACCTGAGAAACAAGCAGGTTTTAGTAGCTATTCTTTTTTTTTTAATAAGTAAATAAGCAAAGTCTTCTTCGTTTTACCTCTTAGATTTCTAAGCCACTCCTGTTTCATCATTCCCTTCTGTTTGAAGTCTTTTTTGTTTCCTTCTTGATGGTTAAAAATTAAGCACTTATCCCCTGCTCTAAATCACACCTCCACAAATGCAAATGCAATTCCAGTTTTAAAGTAAATAAACAGCCCTATCTGTAATAGCAGTAATTATCCCCATCTCATTACCATTATCAACATTTAATGGATTCTTATAAAGTCCTGGGCATAATACTGGCCAAAGTGAGCAGAAACCAGCCACAGCCCTTGCCCTCAGGAAAAGTTACTTCCTAAAATAGGTATTTCAGGAGTTGAAAGCAAACAGTGGATATGGGTGGGTGAAGTGGTGGTGAGGAGTACCATGCCTACTGAACAGTTGACTTCAAGATCTTTACAGAAGATGTGGAAAAAGATGGAATTTCCAAATTTTTTGGTTTGTTTTTGTTTTTGGGTCACACCTGGCAGCGCTCAGGGGTTACTCACGGTTCCAAGCTCAGAAAAATCTCCTGGCAGGCTCGGGGCCTATATGGGATGCCAGAATTTGAACAACCATCCTTCCATATGCAAGGCAAAAAAGCCTTACCTGTATGCTATCTTTTCGCCCCGGAATTTCCAGCTTTTAATGACTGAAAAAAGGTCTTGTTCATTTCTTTTTTTAATATTTTTTCTTTTTTTTATTAATTTTTTATTCTAATTATGAGAACAAAGATGCAAAGAAAGAGGACAAGGCAAAGTTACATTGGAAGGACACTTACCCATAAACAAAATTCTCAGTAGTCCCATTGCTGATATCTTTTTTTTTTAATTTTTTTTCTTTATTTAAACATCTTGATTACAAATATGATTGTGATTAGGTTTCAGTCATGTAAAGAACACCCCTTTCACCAGTGCAACATTACCAACACCAATGTCCCAAAGCTCCCTCCATCCCACCACACCCCCACCTGTACTACAGACAGGCTTTTCAGTTCCCTCATTCATTCACATGATTATGGTAGTTCTCTGTGTAGTTATTTCTATAACTGCACTCATCACTCTTTGTGGTGAGCTTCATGAAGTGAGCTGGAAGTTCCAGACCTCCTCTCATTGTCTCAGGATTGTTGCAAAAATGACTTTTATTTTTTTTAAAACCCATAGATAAGTGAGACTATTCTGCGTCTCTCTCTCTCCCTCTGACTTATTTCACTCAGCATGATAGTTTCCATGTACATCTATGTATAGGAAAATTTCATGACTTCATCTCTCCTGATGAAGGCCTGAGATGTAGGCCTGAGAATCTGGTCTGGCTATCTGCATTGCTTTTCATCTGCCCTATACCGTACAATGGAAGGAAGGAAGGAGAGAAGGAAGGGGAGGGAGGTGTTAATGTGATACAAATTATGGCTGCATAATATTCCACTGTGTATACGTACCATGTTTCTTTAACCATTAGTTTGTTGAAGGGCATCTTGGTTGTTTCCAGAGCCTGGCTATTGTGAATAGTGCTGCAATACATATAGGTGTGAGGAAGGGGTTTTTGTATTGTAGTCTTGTGTGTCTAGGGTATATCCCTAGGAGTGGAATAGCTGGGTCATATGGGAGCTCAATTTCCAGATTTTGGAGAAATCTCCATATCACTTTCTATAGAGGTTGGACTAGACGGCATTCCCACCAGCAGTGGATAAGAGTTCCTTTCTATCCACATCCCCTGCAGCACAGATTGTTCTCATTCTTTGTGATGTATGCCAATCTCTGTGGTGTGAGATGGTATCTCATCGTTGTTTTGATTTGCATGTCCCTGATAATTAGTGAAGAGGAGCATTTTTTCATGTGCCGTTTGGCCATTTGTATTTCTTTTTTATCAAAGTGTCTGTTCAATTCTTCTCCCCATATTTTTTATGGGATTAGATGTTTTTTTTCTTATAAAGTTCTGCCAGTGCCCTATATATTTTAGATATTAGCCCCTTATCTGATGGTTGTTGGGTGAATAGTTTCTCCCACTCGGTGGGTGGCTCTTGTATCCTAGGCACTATTACTTATGAGGTGCAGAAGCTTCTCAGCTTAATGCATTCCCATCTGTTGATCTCTGCTTCCACTTGTTTGGAAAGTCCAGTTTCCTCCTTGAAGATGCCTTTAGTCTCAATGTCATGCAGTGTTTTACCGCCATGTTGTTCTATATACCTTATGTTATCAGGTCTGATATCCATTTGGATTTTACCTTTGTACATGATGTTAACTGGGGGTCTATGTTTGCTTTTTTGCAAGTGGCTAACCAGTTCTGCCAGCACCACTTGTTGAAGAGGTTTTCCCTGCTCCACTTAGGATTTGCTCCTTTGTCAAAAATTAGGTTACTGTATGTGTGGGGAACATTGTGTGAGAACTCAAGCCTATTCCACTGATGTGAGGGTCTGCGTTTATTCCAATACCATGTTGTTTTGATAACTATTGCTTTGTAGTACAGTTTAAAGTTGGGGAAAGTAATGCCTCCCATTTTCCTTTTCACTAGGAGTGCTTTAGCTATTTGAGGGTGTTTATAGTTCCTGATGAACTTCATAAATGTTTGATCCACTTCTTTGAAGAATGTCATGGGTATTTTTAGAGGGATCACACTAAATCTGTATAATGCTTTGGGGAGTATTGCCATTTTAATAATGTTAATCCTGCCAAATCATGAGCAGGGTATATGTGTCTATTTCCATGTGTCCTCTCTTATTTATGGAGCAGGGCTTTATAGTTTTCTTTGTATAGGTCCTTCATGTCTTTGGTCAAGCTGACTCCAAGGTATTTGAGTTTATGTGGCACTAATGTGAATGGGATTGCCTTCTTGATGTTCATCTCTTCCCTATCATTTTTGGTGTATAAAAAGGTCATTGATTTCTGTGTGTTAATTTTGTAGCCTGCCACCTTACTATATGAATCTATTGTTTATAGAAGCTTTTTGGTAGAGTCTTTAGGGTTTTCTAAGTAGAGTATCATGTCATTTGCAAACAGTGAGATCTTGACTTCTTCCTTTCCTATCTGGATTCCTTTGCTATCTTTTTCTTTCCAGATCTCTATAGCAAGCACTTCCAATACTATGTTGAAGAGGAGTGTTGAGAGTGGATAGCCTTGTCTTGTACCAGAATTTAGAGGGAATGCTTTTAGTTTTTCTCCATTGAGGATAATATTTTCCATTGGCTTGTGGTAGATTGCTTCAACTAGATTGAGAAAGGTTTGTTCCATTCCCATCAGACTGAGAGTTTTTTTTTTTAATCAAAAATGGGTGTTAGGTGCCGGAGAGATAGCATGGAGGTAAGGCATTTGCCTTTCATGAAGGAGATCATTGGCTCGAATCCCGGCAACCTCTATGGTCCCCCGTGCTTGCCAGGAGCAATTTCTGAGCTTGGAGTCAGGAATAACCACTGAGCACTGCCGGGTGTGACCCAAAAACCGCACACACAAAAAAATGGGTTTTGGGCCTTATCAAATGCTTTCTCTGCGTCTATTGATATGATCATGTGAATTTTATTTTCTTGTTGTTGATGTTGTGTGTGATGTTGATAGATTTATGGATGTTAAACCATCCTTGCATTCCTGGGATGAAACCTACTTGGTCGTAGTATATGATCTTCTTGATGATGCATTGGATCCTATTTGCCAGGATTTTGTTGAAGATCTTTGCATCAGCATTCATCAGGGATATTGGTCTGTAATTTTCTTTTATGGCAGCATCTCTGTCTGGTTTTGGTATCAAGGTGATGTTGGCTTCATAAAAGCTGTTTGGGAGTGTTCCTGGTTTTTTTTTTTTTTTTTTTTTTTCAATTTTATGCAAGAGCCTGGCTAGGATTGGTAGTAGCTCCTCTTGAAAGGTTTGAAAGAGTTCATTATTAAATCCATGTGGGCCTGGGCTTTTCTTTTTGGGCAGATGTTTGATTACAGTTTTAATTTCCTCAGTAGTGATGGGGGTGTTTAGATATGCTACATCCTCCTCACTTAAATGTGAAAGGCTATAAGTGTCCAAGAATTTTTCCATTTCTTCTAGGTTCTCATGTTTAGTAGCATAAAGTTTCTCAAAGTAGTCTCTAATTACCCTTTGGATTTTTGCAAAATCTGTCGTGATCTCCCCAGTTTCATTTCTAATATGGTTTATCAGGTTTCTCTCTCTCTTTCTTTGTGAGTTTTGCCAATGGTCTATCAATCTTGTTTATTTTTTCAAAGAACCAAATTCTCCTTTCGTAGATCTTTCGGATTCTTTTTTGGGTTTCCACTTCACTGATTTCTGCTTTCAGCTTTTTTATTTCCTTCTGTCTCCCTATTTTTGGTTCCTTTTGTTGGTTATTTTCTAATTTTATGAGCTGGGTCATTAAGTTATTCAGGTATGCCCCTTCTTCCTTCCTGATGTGAGCTTGTAGAGCTATAAATTTTCCTTTCAGGATTGCTTTTGCTGTGTCCCATAGATTCTGGCAGTTTGTGTCTTTATTATCATTTGTTTTCAGGAAAGTTCTTTTTGATTTCATCTCAAACCCACTGGTTGTTCAGTAGCAGGCTGTTTAATTTCCAATTTTTAAAGTTTTTCTTTTGTGTGCCTTTGTAGTTCAACATATAATTTCAGAGCCTTGTTGTTAGCAAATGTAGCCTGCAAGATTTCTATTCTCTTGATTTTATGGAGGCATGTTTTTTGTGTCAGCATGTAGTCTATCCTGGAGAATGACCCATGTACATTGGAGAAGAATGTGCATCCAGGTTTTTTGGGATGGAGCGTCCTATATATATCTCTAGTCCTCTTTCTTCCATTACTCTTTTCAGGGCTAGTATGTTTTTGTTGGGTTTCAGTCTGGTTTACCTATCAAGTGTAGATAGGGCCGTGTTAAGTTCTCCCACATTTATTGTGTTATTATTGATATCTTCTTTCAGATTTGTCAGTAATTGTATTAGATAATTTACTGGTCTCTCATTGGGTGCATATATGTTTAATAGTCTGATTTCTTCCTGTTGCTCATATCCCTTGATTAGTACATAGTGTACATCTTTGTCCCTTACAACTTTTCTGAGTATAAATTTGGTGTCATCAGATATTAATATGGTCACCCCATCTTTTTTAAGGGTATTGTTTGCTTGGATGATTTTTCTCCAGCCTTTGATTTTGAGTCTATATTTGTTCTGACTATTCAGTTGTGTTTCTTGTAGGCAGCAGAAGATTGGATTCATCTTTTTGACCCATTTTTCCCTCTGTATCTTTTAATTTGTGTTTAGTCCATTGACATTGATGGATATGATTGTCATCGGATTTAATGTCATCTTTGTAGATAAGTTTGCTGTGTTTGTTGGTCTCTCTTGTCTTAAAGTAGACCTGTCAGTTTTTCCTTTAAGTCTGGTTTTTCATCTGTGAAGTTTCTGAGCTGTTGTTTATCCATGAAGCCATGTATCTTTCCTTCAAACCTGAACGTGAGTCAGGCTGGGTGCAGTATTCTCAGTGAGGCATTCATTTCATTCATTCTTGTCACAATATTCTGCCACTGTCTTCTGGCCTTAAGAGCTTCTTGTGACATGTCTGCTGTAAGTCTTAGAGATGCTCCTTTGAATGAAATTTCCCTTTTTTTATCTTGCTGCTTTCAATATTCTATCTCTGTCTGTGGGATTTGTCATTTTAATGAGGATGTGTCTTTGGATATTTTTCTTTGGGTCTCTTTTAGCTGGTACTCTTTGGGCATTCAGGATTTGATTGCCTGTAGTCTTTAACTCTGGGAGTATCTCTTTGATGATGTCTTTGACAGTTGATTCTTCCTGGTGATCTCCTACCTGGGTCTCTGGGACTCCAATGATTCTTATGTTGTTTCTGTTGAGTTTATCAAAGACTTCTATTTTTATCTGTTCACATTCCTTGAGTACTTTTTCCATTACCTGATCATTTGTCTTAAGTTTCTTTTCCAATTTTTTCTGCTGTGTTGAGTTTTTCTGCATCTCATCTTCTAGTATGCCGATTGTGTCCTCAGTTGATTTTACCCTGCTGGAGAGGCCATCCTCTAAGTTTTTAAGTTGAGCTACCATGTTTTTCATATCTGTTATTTCAATTTGGCGTTTTCTGATTTCTGTCTTTGTGTTCTTTTCAGATCAATCTATGCTTTCTTTGAGTTCTACAAACATCTTTATTATTGCTATTTTTAAGTTCCTTATCCGAGAGGTTAATCAGATGGTTGGAATTTTTTAGGTCATCCGACCTATCGTCTTCATTCTCTGTGCATGGTGTTTGCCTGAGAGGTTTCCCCATTATCACACTTGTAGTTTGGTTTTTCCTGCGTGTTGCAGTGGGGTTCATTGGTTAGAAAGAGTGTGTGGCAATGAAGCTGAGCGGCGCACTCTTCTGAGTTGACAGTTTTTTGGGGGTGCGCTCCCTAGACCTTTGAGGAGAGCTTCAGATATTCAAGAAATACAGACAGGCATGGTCTTGTTCATTTCTAAGTAAAGAGGACACTTTAATAGGAATAAAGTGGAATTTATAGGAATTTATAATAGGAATAAAGTGGACCAAAAAGCATTAATATAGGTGTGTTTTCTTTCTTTTTTTTTCAAGATATAGCATGTATAGGCTGGAGCAGAGGTAGGGTGTTTGCCTTGCATATGGCTGACATAAGATGAACTGCAGTTGAATCTCCCAGTGTCCCATATGGTCCCCCAAACTAGGAACAAATTCTGAGCACAGAGCCAGGAGTAACCCCTGAGCATCAGAGTGTGTGGCCAAAAAAAAATCAGAAAGCAAAACAAAACAAACAAATAAACAAAAAACATGGAAAGTACATTCAAAGTTGAGTAGCAAAAATACCTCAAAAGAAGTTTGGATATATAATATGGGGTAGAGGGGAGAGAAAGGAAGAAGAGGAGGCAATAAGTAACAAAGCAATAATAAAAAAAAACATGCTAAAGACAACAGCTAAACAATAACCACGGTCCTGAACATAAAAAAAAAAACAGAGCATGCACAAAAGAGACAATAACAAAAATTAATTTGTGCTTCTTTTTTTTTTTTTTTTTAAATAGACTCAGTAAATAATGAGGAGCTTAGAAAGGGAATTCCCTTGGCCTAAGAGATACAGGGTTTCTTGCTGTGGTGCTTTTTGAGTTTTATGTTTGATTTTATTTTTGTATCGTTGTTATTTTTTCTTCCTTTTTCCCTTTCTCTCTTAAATTAATATTTATAGCCTCTAGAAGGCCTCCTTCCATATTTGTGCTTGTTTGATTTTTGCCTCCCACTTTTATTTAGTTTCCTTCAAACAGAATCACATAATTTGAACCATCTTGTTATGCCTCACAATTTGAGGGGGAAGTAATGGAGGATACCAAGACCAAACAGTCATATGAATATTGAGTAGAAATAAAAAAAAAAAGATCAGACTTAAACACCAAATTCAAAACCAAAGACAACAGAATTGATGCCCAGTTAACAACAAGCTAGACACAGAGGGGACCACTTATACTAGCAGCCCAGGATCAAAGGAGGGGAATATGAAATACATGCTGGGAACAAGGGTGGAGGAAGGATAGCATTGGTGGTGGAATGCCCCTGATTCAATGTCACTATATACCTAAAATGTTACTGTAAAGGACTTTTAATCCACTTTTGTCAAAATAAAAATTATTTAAAATAAATAAGGCTATACTGTATTCCTCATGTTTCCTTGCCAACCCTAAAAAGTAATAAGACATCCCAAAATAGAATTCATTCCAATCTTTGTACCACATCATAGGTCTGTAATGAATGCATAAAAGGGAACAAATAGATTTTCCTATCCCCCAAAAGCCAAACCAACCAACTAAACAAAACCATACTCAGCTATCATATCAAATTCTTCCAGATAGACAGACTTCAGAATGGGGTTAGCATGGGGGTTATCAAACCTGTTAGACATCTGCCTTATGCTCTAAGAATCTCTGGTCTAATTTCCAACAGAGTCACATAAAAATCTCCTTGTAAGAAATAATTAACAATGTGATAACAAGGGAAAAATCAAATAGCAAGAAAATCACAATCCATGTAGCTGCCTTGTAGAAAAGTCTTTCCTGAATATATAAAGATAATAGATGACTGTTCACTCTTTAATTATAAAGTTAAATATCAATAAACTCTACTGAGCAAGATATCACTTTCCTAGAATCACAATAAAAATGTTAAATGTTTGCAACATGAACTTTTGAAATTGATGCTTTTTCTAGAAAGCACTCTAGAGCATCCAAGAAAACTTTTTGTTTGACATATTTTTCAGCTTAGCTTAAGCCTTCTTGTGCATTAAAGTATCTTCCTAAAAACTATTTCTTCTTTTTACAAAAAGAAAGTTGCTTTATTCTAAATGTGAACTCCTTGCCATACTGAAAAAAGATTCTGGATCACAAGGCTTTTTTTGTCACTGAATTTTCTCACCATAGGGGACAAGCAGGGAGAAGGTCTGATAGAAGTTAGTATTCTAGCCTCCCTTCCATTTCCTGGCAAGGAACAGCAAAATGATGAGACAGTAAGTTAGGCTTTGGTTAAATCAACTCAGTTTGACAATAACGGTTACAGTCAACAAGAACATCAATAGCGTTGAAAAGTAAGTTGACTCAATTGCTTTGATGAATCTGAGGCTGTGGTAATTACTCCAGAGAAAATAGATACTGCATACCACTTTGTTCAAAAAGATTCTTTTGTAATTTTATTTAAGTTAGAATTTAGGCTTGGCTATGCCTATGGAAGTGAACAGAAATCCCAACTGTTACAATATGATAATGAGCTAAGTTTTTACCAATGTAACTGGATTTTAATAAAACAGACCATTATAAAATAGTCTGTCATACCTGAAATCAAGAGCTATATAGTCAATTAAAATAATGTTGCTTTCATACAAAACTAATTAATTCCACATGATCTGAGATAATTATATAAGAAGAACCCAATGACAAAAACTGAAGAATTTCTAAAACAAACCTGTTGCTTGCAATTGAGTTGTGGCTTTCTAGTTTCCAAAAGTGACTTTCTATCTGTATTGTTTCTTGGATCGACCAAAATTACAGTCTTGCATGGGAAGGTTTGGGAAAGTGACTGCATGAAAAAAAGGTGTTTGTGAAAAGAAAATTTACTGTTGATTGTTTCTGCTCCAAATCTATCCCACAGAGTCAAAATATATTGAAATGACAAAAAATATCATCATTGCAAAAATTATTACATGTATGGTTCTTGTATTTTACTGAGAGCTTATGCTTTAAAAGTCGATTGAGGCTATGTTTTATGGAGATACTACTTTTCTTCTATTCTTCAAATTTTCTCCAGGAGCGAAGTTAAACATATTCAGGAAATTTTAGTCAACTTGAATATCCCAAAAAGTCTTTTGTATTTAATTCTACTCTCAGACTTTTATTCTCTTTTATACAAAACACTTGTTTTCAAAGAAGGATTGCTGAAAAAAATGCTATCTATTACCAAATGAGCTTGTTGAAATATATATCTCTTAAGTGATTTCTACAAGTATCTATTGAGAGCATCATATAAATCAGATGAGTTTAGGCACTTGAGATATGTCAGTGAAGGGCCTTATGAAGTTGACATTCAAGGCTGTAGACAATGTACACAGATGATAAATTTATACATATGAATGAATAGATTACATAATGTGTTAGTTCTATGATCTTGCTAAGAGAAAAAGAGAAATGCAAGATAAGGGAGGAAGGACTTCTGGAGGGGGCAGTTAGCCATATTAGAACACAATTATATTTATATCTTCTTTGATGTTTGAGCAAATGCTTGAAGGATGTAAGAGAAATTGGTGAAACTGATGTCTAAGAAAAGAGTATTTCAGATATGAAAAACAGCCAGTGAGAAAGCTTTAAGTCAAAAGTGTACACACTGTGCTTTATATACCCTGAGAAATCAGTGTGACTTCCTCCTATTTGGCTAAACGAGGATGAGTAGGATAGGAATGGGGAAGGACATGAGGCCAAAGCATATGACTGGAAATTATACGTAGTATTTTAAAGATTTTCCAGTGCCTCTCAATCAATCAGTTGAGATTTTGTAGCAATATAATCTCTTGGCTTGAGATCTTCATCTCTATGAAGTTGTCTGTTGCCTCTGCAGTTACTGCTCAGTGACCCATATTTAAAGTAGCAGTATTTTCTGTAACTACACTTGACTTCTACTTTGAATAAAGGGGAGTAGGGAGTCCACTGAAATATTAAAATTTATTGTGAATGGAGGATGGTGATCAGAAAAGAATAAAGAGAAGCAAACAAAGATATGGAATGGTGTATTTATGTGAGTACAGGAGAGAGAGAGAGAGGAGAGAGAGAGAGAGAGAGAGAGAGAGAGAGAGAGAGAGAGAGAGAGAGAGACAAAAACAACATAGAAATGTTCTACTCAAGCAACTAGAAAATAGTTATCAACTTGAAACAGGGAATACTATGAGTAGAATATATTTCAGGAAATAGACTGGATTTTAGTGAGGCTAAAAAGGCAAAACCTGAACCTCAGAGGAGAGTGGTGAGTCAATTATGAATGTGGTAGTAGGTATGGAGATATTACAAGTCATAAAATGACATTACCCAGAGTACATGGAGAGAAAAGAAAATAGCAATAACAACTCTGTGGACAATTTTACTCAAGATTATCCTATACTTCTACTAGATGGCATTACAGAGAAAGCTTGGGGAAATCATTTTTTTCCAGGTTTTGATGGAAAAAGTTGTAAACTGAGTATTTGGGTCCTACACATTTGTCTTCCATATCATATCTCACAGTAATACAGAGAATACATTCATTAACATAAATTATACATCCCCTAACATAAATTTCATTTGAATGGCCAACAACTATAGCTGCTATGCAATTTTCAAAAATAGTTGAGTAACAGCACACAAATATTTTGTATGAATTCAACACAAAAAGATAGTGCTTAAATAGACAATGTACAATATGGATGCCACAAAGAATAATCCTATATGAATGTTACTTGCTTCATTGTTTCAGTGTGTTTTTCTTTGATCTGTCTCAAGAATTATCAGACACTCACACACAAACACAAACACACACACCTTATATTGCCCTTGGAAAACTATCTCGGATACTCTGCTAAATCTTACTTATTCTATATGGCCAAGCTCCTGTTGCAAATTTATTCATTTACTACCTATTTTCTCATTTCTGCCTTCAACTAGCTAATGGGACTTTCAGCTTAGCCACTATTCTGGTATATATATATATATATATGTATATGAATGATTTATTAGACAAATATATATCTGTCTAATATATTATATTATTATAATTATAATTGTGTAATATATAATTATATTATAATTTTTATTATATATAATTATAATAAATATATATTTGTATAATAAACAGTTCAAACATACCTATGGCTAGCTATAGTCCTAAGGAAGGGACTATCCTGATATTCAGAATTGGAGTTGACTAGATAATATCTTCAAGAAATATATGTAGTAGACACCAGTATTATAAATCTGAGCAATAAATTCATTAGGTACATTTCTATGAGTCTATTTTTGATGGTAATATAGACATAAACTATTATTTGCATGGATACTATTATGAAAATTATAGTCTCTTGAGAAGATTCCCACAACTCATAGACTGGTCTATTGTGACATATTCTCTCAGGCTTTGGCAATAATTTATTTTTTGAAGTTTTTATTTCAACATTTAGTTGACTAAAAATTAAGTTGCGGAGGCTGCAGTTTTGTTAGACCCTATGAACTGGTTTTATATTTTAGGTTCTGTATTTTTTCTGACATCAGCTTCCCACCTTGCACTGCAATTATGGAGACATAAATTTTGTCTTACTCTTTAGAATTCAGGTTCTCAGTATAGTAATATTTCAAGTCCTCTAGGTCTTCTCTTTTTAGGAATAGTTTCTACTTATTTTTCTTGAGATCTTCAAACAGAGTGCTAGAAATCCTTTCCAGGAGGCTTTGCATTGCCAGGTCTCTCAATGCTGAATATATAGATGTCTTTTTTATTTGAATTTTAATTTAGTTTTTAATAAACAAATTATTTAATTGAATAACCATGACATACAGTTATAAAGTTGTTCATGATTGAGTTTCTGTAATGAAATGCCAAAACCTTTCCCTTTATCAGAGCACATTTCTTATTATGAATGTCCCTACTTTCCATTCTCCCTTCCTTCCTGCTTGTCTCTATGGCAAACATCCTTCTCATCCTCCTTCTTCCTCTCTTTTTCATTTTTCCCTTTTAAACGCTGTGGATTTTAATACTGCTACTGAAGGTTTATCATGCATATTATTATTTTTAATCTTTATCTCCTTTCAACACCAAGTTCTTATCCAGATTGATCATTTCCAACTCTCATTGCCATAGTGGTCTCTTCTCTATCCTAACTACACTTCCCTATTATTTGTGGCAAGCTTTCTACCATGGACTGGTTCTTTTTGGCTCATGTCTCTATTGTCTTTTACCTCTTTTTTTTAAAAATATCCTAAAATAATTATAATCATTTTGTCTATCATTCTCTTTCTGGCTCATTTTGCTCAGCATAATACTATCCATATCCTTCCATGTCTAAGCAAATTTTATGACTTCATTTTTCCCAATAGCTGTGTAGTATTCCATCGTTACATGTCTTCTTGCATTATTATTTCACATTTACATCATTATTGCTCACCTGTCAGTATTGCACAATCTTTGGCATCTAACCCTACACAATCATGTTCTCAGATAACTGTTGATTTGTGTTTGTTTCTTTTGTTTGGGGATGCATCCTTGGATGTTCAGATGTTACTCATGGCTTTACATTCAGGGATCATTCCTAACAAGTTAGATCTTGGATATCTGGGATCTAACTCAGATCAGCCACATGCAAATCAAGCACTGTACCCTCTAAACTCTCTCTCTCTCTCCATTCTCAAGGGATCCTCTTCTTATTGTTGGTTTAATGATGAATATTTCAAATGATACACTGAGGATACTAGTTCTTATGTAAAAGTGCAAGAAAACTAAAGAATAGTCACCTGGGCTACTACTGTGCATATTATGTAAAATTTCAAATGGCCACCTATGCTAAATCTGAAAAGTACAGTCTACAAATGGTAGTTGTTTCTGTATGACCATGCCAAACCATATTACTGTCTAAGATCCTGGCAATGTAACTAAGGGATTGTGCTTAAAGCAAGTTAAGTGTTTATCAACATTGGTGTCAGCACTCAAAGGATCATTAGCAGTTAAGAATGGGAATGCTGATTTAAAGCCAGATTTACAGCGTAATAATAGGGTCAGACTAAAGAGATAAAGTGAGGCATCGTGCCTAATCTCATACACTTGGTAGAGTTAAATAACTTATCAGACTATATGAATAAAGGTTGCCATAATTGAGGAATGAGATCAGGCATGCTGCTTGCCCAGGACAGGTGGCTTAATCCAAAAGAATACAATGCCTATTTCAACCTGCAACTGTCCTCAGAACATATGTGTGGTCTGAAGTATGCCAATGCATTTTTGCTTTCAACCAACTCCTCCCCACTATGAAGCCCAGGTTTCAATATTAAAAAAAGATTTTAGTATTGATTAAATTGGACCCCCTTTTCCCTCTTAACACTTATAAGAACTGTTGCATATATATTATATATAGCTATTAGGTATCCATCATTTATATTTTAGCATATGTGCTGCCAAAGTGGGCACCCATCATTTATATTTTAAGTGACATAACACACATTGATTTTATGTCAATAGAGTAATAATTGACAATAAAATAACCAAGATTTGTACAGCACAGTTTCTAGGGTATTCAACAACATGAATCATCATTTCTGACTTAATGTAGTATGCATATGTTTCTGTTATGTTACAGTATAATATATATAGGATACAATGTGGTATAACATAGGACATTATAATATGTCCAAGAGTATATTGTAGGACATGTGCTTAGAGGAAGAAAGTAGACAACAATGTCAATATCTAGTTGAAGCCAAATGCATTTGAGGGAGTGAAATAGAAACTGGTTGGAGAAGCAGGAGATATGAGATTCAGAAGAAGTAAGACTACAAACCCTCTAGCAGTCCAGTTATAGCTCTGTCTATTTGCCTCTGTCTCCTCTGTAAAAATGGGGAAGTTAGGCTAGATGACTTTTACAGCTTATTATAGTTCACAATTCAAGTTGTGGACTATACATATGAGAGTTGACACTTTTCCTTAGATGTTTACATCTGGCATAAACTTTGAATAAAATAAAAACACAAATTAAATGATGATAAAAGAGTCTTCATCAAAGGGGGAGATTGCCCTAACTCAATTTAATCTCCACAATTTACTTTAAGACAGCTCCAATGTAAAATGAGCATTTCATTGCAAGGAAGATAGTTAACCAAGAGCCATGAATGGGTGGTTTCCTAAGTCTCATTTTTTTTTTTAAAAAGGAACTTAGAAGTGTTAGAAGTTGTCATTCATATACTTGGCTTAAGGAAAAGATGAGATCGTGCAATTGTGGCTTTGTGGATGGATCTGCAGAGTATTACATTAAGGGAAGTTAGTCAGAAAGAAAAACAGATAAAGAATAATTTTTCTCACATAAAGGATATAAAGAAATATAACAAGAGAATAACAAATGCCAAAAAAGAATTGGCATTGGTCTTTAATAGGAAGCTTATCATAATAAGGCAAAGCTATTGGGACAAATGTTGGAAGGAAGCAGACACTAGTTAAGGGCATCACACTGGAATGTCTCATGCATAATAGTATAGCCTTAAGAGCTTTGTAAACCACTATGTAGTGTCTAAAGTAATACAAATAAATAAATAATATGTAAAGCTTAAAAAGTTGACATTTATTGGCAAGGTAGTACTTATGCTTATTTATATACACCCATTTTCCTCTTCTAAGTCAAATTATAATGTTCTTCCTTAATTCTAGCAAGGTGCTAATATCACTGTAATCTGAGTCAAACCAGTTTGGAATGTATGGATTCTTATTTATCCCTACAAGAAATAAGTACCCTATGAAAGGTGGTAGAGGTGATGTGAGGTTCATAAACAAATCTTTATGCTTCATTCAAGATAAGTATTTCTATTCTCCTAGATAGATCCATATCCTTGGTCCTTCAGACTTATCGCAAGGTTCATTTCTCCATGAAAAGCCATAGAAGCTAGCCAGAAATTTTTCCTCTTTCTGATTTCCCAAGTCATTTACTCTTCATACTATATGATGTATTTTTGTGATTCAATATTATGTGATTTCCTTGAATCATTGCATATACGATTCTTGACGTACCAACGAGACTGCAAACACTACAACCATGTTACATCTTTTATGTCTTCAACTGCCAATAAGCACATATATGACACTCAATAAACATGTTTGAAATAACTTCACAGGATTTGAGACTCTGCTCATGTTTGGAGAAGCAATATTAGTTACAGAGTTCCATCTTAAGCATTTATCAAGGAATAGAGAAAAGACAAATGTTTGCAAATGGATAAGTCATATGGTTCATAAAAACATTAATTGGAACCAAAAAGAAAATTAATTATTTTCAAATAATAAATTTAGATAGGGTTCTCAAACTTCATCACATATTGAAAATTCTGCTTGGTCCTGTTTCTGGAGTTTATTATTCCATAAGAAAATGTTTGGACATTTTCATTTATTTCTTACTAATGCCTGGGTAATGAACTAGTTTCTAGTTCAAGGCCAGTATTTTTTTTAAAAAACAAACACACATTAGTTTGAGGCCAAGATAGACTATAGGGATTAGGGCATGTTGTAGAAATATAAAATATGGAATTCTAGTGTTGGGCTGAGGTCTTTCTCAGCCTGGTGCCTGTACTCCCTTTGGCCAGCGGGCCTGAGGGCACAGAAAAATGATGTAGAGATTTACAAGCAGTCAGATGAAGTTTCAGGAGTCAACCAACTTTATTACAAAACCCTAATTGCCATGTGCATTTCTCCACATGACTTCTATGTTAAGCTTTTTGAAGCAGCCTCCTTCAGCTGCCCTCCATCCATTCTTGCTGCTTCTGTTCTCTCTATTTCCACCAGCCAGTCCTATTATTCCCTATTCCAAACAGCAGCCTCTCCCAGGTGTGACCATCAGGAGAGATGAACAGGAAGTTGAGGAACGGCTAGCAAGGGCACAAACCTAATATGCACTGAGCGAGATTCAATTCCCTGGCACGTTATTCCTTAAGCATAGACAGGTAAAACCCTATATATATCCAGTACAACTTCCAGATCTGTCCCACATATCCTCAGTACAGGCCGGCCCAAAGAGAGTCATGTTCTTGGGCTCTGCACCAAATTGCTAGTTAAGAACAACTGGACTGAAACAAAAACAGACAAATAGAACCACAGATAATTAATAGCCATTCAGAAGTTTTCTTCTTCTCCAAAACAGTTGGAAATGACACTGATGAAGAGACAATAGAGAAGATAATATGAATGAAGGGAGAGAGAGATAGAAATACTAACAGTTACATAGGAAAAAGGCAAGGATATCAGAATTGAGACATTATTTTGGTGGCCTTCAATGCCGTTTCAAAACCTGGAATACTTACTAGGTGATAAGAATAGGAACTGTTGTACAACATGTTGTATAATAGGGAGTGTTTTCACAGAGTAAAAGATGAGACATGACAAGAGACAGTGAGGAATGGATGAGGGAGGTTGATAATTAATTAATTAATTAATAATTAAGGGGAAATAAAAATAAATGTATGACAACTACCTTCTAAAGCCATCCTCTATTTTGGAGTTTATCTGAGTAAATATAACAAAGATCTCAATTTGACCAATGCTCAGGATTTTAAGAGTGTATTTTCTCTTTTGTTTTTTTTTTGGGCCATACCCATAAACCCAAATAGGCATCACACCAGTGATGCTCAGGGGTTACTCCTGGCTGTGCCCTCAGAAATTGCTCCTGGCTTGAAGGACCATTTGGGACTCTGGGGGATCAAACCATGGCCCGTTCTAGGTTAATGCATGCAAGGCAAAAGCTTTACTACTTTTGCCACAGCTCTGGCCCCTAAATAGTGTATTTTTATGATCATTCATATGCATAGTAAGATACAGGTGCACCAGAATTTAGAACACAATTCTTCACAGACATATAGAAAGCTGTAACTCTGGTGTTAGGATTTAGCCTAGTGTGAAACACATGGGTTAGTAAAAATATTGCCAAATGTGCAAGGTGTGATAATTCTCTCAGCTTAAATCAGGAGTTGACTTGGGGTGTTACCTACCTGGTACAATTAAAAAGGAGGAAAATAATATTGAACCCTATAATCAGTCTCTGTCAGAGTTCTGTCTCCAAAATAAAAATAAAAGCAGACACATGGTGTCCGGCACTTTCTCAGCACAACAAATATACTTTTTTAATCTTCACATATGCTTTATATATAATATTTAATAAAATTTATTGTAACGTCAACTTTTAGTAGAGGAGAAAATTAAAACTTAGAGAGTTTCAGAAATGTGGCATTGTTAGAATGAGTCAGTGTTTGAATTCCAAAAGACCAAGAATCAGGATTTGTCTGTTAAAACACCACAGGGCATTTTCATTTGGCTAAGGATTTACACGTGCCTTTGGAAAGTTAAGTCAACTTGTCTCTCTTTGCTTCTATCCTGTCCTTTTCTTCCCCCAGCCAGTTTCTTCTCCCTCAATTATTAAAAATCACAGTTTATCAAGTACTATGCACAGAAACAGAAGTTGCTTTTTTTTAAAGTCAAGAAGAAACTGTCATAAGCAGGGAGATAATCCTGGCAGGGAATCACACATGTGGACGATGCATAGGGTCTGCAAAAAAGATCAAGCCACTCCATGGGGTACATTCACACAGGGCAGCTTTGGCCACACTCACAACTTAATCAAATTCCAGCACCTCTTCTTCAGCCTCATTTACTTTCCCCTCACAAGCCATTCCAAACCTTTCTGCAATGCCAAATAGGACTCAAAACCCCTAGGAAGCTTAGAGTGTAAAAGGGCTTTTATATAGTTATGAAGGGAGGGAAAAAAAAAAACTTAAAATACATTCATCTGAAGTCTTCTTTCAATTCTCCCATGGAATGCTAACCTTTATTTGCAGTTTGTGAGATTCATGTCAAAAGCTTGCTATTGCTGGAGGTATCAACCAGAGAGATTTTGACTTGGTCCTCAGGCAGGTACCTTTGTAGCTTTCTAATCTCTTTTCTCTGAAGTTGGAGGCTTTTAAGAGAGGTTGGTGGTGTTCCCTGCAGAGGATTTTCTGTCATTTCACGGGCAGGAATACATGGTGGTGATACAAAGAACTGAAGTTTCAATCTCGACATTCTGCTTAATTGCTATTATTGGCTTAATTGTAGGTACAGGGCTCAAAGTGAATGCATGTCACTTGCCATCTGTAGCCTGAAGGTGCTTGAATCCAAGAGAATCTATTCAGGATGCAAAAGACACTTTAGCATATGCAGATGCCCAGAATGGCTTTACAGACCCAAATCCTTTTAATAAGCTTAAGACAGGCCTGAATTTATTTAAATGTCTCATTCTAAATGTACGTATGCCTGGTAGTAATGTTTACCATCTGTCTGACACTGACTGTTGAGGTAATTGTCAAGCTACAGTATGACATATGGTGCACATATTTGGACCTTAAATATAACAATTCTGGCATGATACAATCGAAAACCAAGATTTAATCTTTGGTATCATTCAACTTGGAATTGAACAAACAGACAGTTCTAGGCTATTACTGTTTTCTTCCTTTTTGACAAATACTTCTCCGTAGGCAAACTCCAGAACAAAATTGGAAGGCTGGCTTGGTTTCAATGCGCTGCCTTTTTCTTTCTCTGGTACTTGGAAATCCAGTCGGTTTGGCAATTCTGCAAAGGAGGCCAGACGTTAGTCTCAGGTGCAGGCAACATCTGGTCCCAGTCAAAAAAATAAGAAGGGTCCCTGCTGGAGAACCCAGAAGAGGAGAGAGAAGAGAGTCCAAAGCAATAACAGTCACTCAATTCTGTCAATTTTCTTCATTTCAGCTATTTGCCTAACTTCTCTTTTCATCTTCATTTAGCTAATTTTTCTAATTACTTTTCCCTACAATCATGTCAAAAATGGTGGGATAAAAAAAATGGGAAAGACACTGACAGCTCCAAGAGCCCCTGGTGGAGCTGAGAACAACACCCATTTCAAGCTATTTTGGTTAAAGGATAGAAACCCTTGAGTGACAAATATCTCAGGCACTGCTCTCTCTTTTTTTTTTTCCTTTAAATACAAGCAGCACTGTGGCATTAGATACAGCTGTGTGGATGCCTAAAGCCTGACTTGAAAGGCCTACTTTATGCTTGGATTAAAGAATGAGTGTAGCGATTGTTGTGGCAGTCGATGTCTGGGTCTAAAGTGATGTAAATATGGCAACAGGAATAATGTAATTCTTGTAGAAATGTAACTGAGAATGTGGCCAATGTCTTGTCAATGGGGTTGGCATGTCATTATCTACAGCACTCCATACAATAATAGCTTCTAGTCTAAAATCAACACAGACACTCTTTCACTAACCCTATTTCTATTCTTGGGTTACTAAAGAAGACACAGAGAATATTTGAGGATGAGAAGGGTCGAGAAGAATTTGTGTGTGTATGTATGGGTGTTTGTGCGCATGTGCTGCTTTGTGTGTGGGTATGCCCACAAAGCTTGCAAGGCTAAACTGACATTATATAAGGTTAGCCACCAAGGTAACTGATTCTGGTGAAGGAACATCTGAGACTATGACGTGATCCAGAGTTTTGGGATTCTGCCAAGTTCTGAATCTAAGCCTGGAGGTTAACATACCCTCTGTTCCTAATTAGCAAACACTGACAAATTTAGCAGAGTTTTCTCTGGTGCCACCACAGTCACAAAACAATTCTAAAATTTGACATGAAGACAAGTAACTTGATGGCTTTAGAAAAAGACAAAATAAACCTGAGGGTGCTTTCTGGGATCTGATGTCCTGGGGAGCTAAGAATTTTTGAAGCCAAGGGATGAAACAGGCCACTGAGTAAATGTTTACACTTGGATAGAGGAAACTCTCTTCCAATAAATAGAGTACATGGTATGGCAACCCAGGGTTACACAGATAGGCTGGTTCCAGCAGAACAAGGAAAAAAGAAATAGACCACTTTCTCACGCTTCCAAGTCCCATTAGAATCACACTGTTTGCTTATCTGACCTCCCTGAATTCTTTCCAGCACAGCCATGTACCCTGATGCCTCTACATATTAAGACTTCAGTACTGGTCTATCATATCCCACCCATTATATTTTTTTCTCCTGAATAATTATTCTTGCTTATCACTATTGCTCCCACCCTTCTTATTTTGAAAAAATAAAAGTCAAATATACAAAGGAGTTGTAAGAATAAGATAATGAACCAGGACCACACATAGAATTTCACTTTTGCCAATCATTCATATCCTGACTCAAATATTTCCTTTTTCTTTTTGTTTTTGACACCTGTCTCCATTCTTATGTGCATTTATTTTGTATTTTGGGATTGGAGAAATAATGAAGTGGGTAAGGAGTTTGCCTTGCATTCTGTTATAACTAGTTTGATTAACCTCTGGTACCACATATGGTTAAAGATTAGTGATTCCTGAGCACAGAACCAGGAGAACACACCTTGAGCACTTCTTTATTTTCTTCAGGTTTTTTAAATAAAAAATTTAATTCAATCATCATGAGATACAAAGCTGTTCCTTGTTGACTTGCAGTCAAACACTGTTCAACACCCACCCCTACACCAGTGATTTGCAATATTTCAACTGAGGGAGTATGATGCATTTTATTTTACCTCCTTTCATTACTCAGTTCTTTATTTTTACTTTTTTAAATTTTGGGGCCACACCCAGTGACACTCGGGGGTTACTCCTGGCTATGCATTCAGAAATCGCTCCTGCTTGGGAGATCATACGGGACCCTGGGAGATGGAACCACTGTCCATCCTGGGTCAGCCACATACAAGGCAAATGCCCTATTGCTGTGCAACCTCTCCGGGCCCCCTCACTACTCAGTTCTTGTCTTGAATGATCATTTCCGACTATCATTGTCATAAAGTTCCCTTCTCTGCCCTAACTACATTCCTCTACCCTTTAGCCAAGCTTCCTTCTAAAAACCAGTCTTCCTGGCATTCATCTTTATTGTCTTTCAGTATTTCCGGGTATTTTTTTTTTTAAATGGGGTTAGTCAAATAGACATCTTATTTCTCTTTTTATTTTATTTTTTTGGTTTTTGGATCAGACCCGACAGCGTTCAGAGGTTACTCCTGGCTCTACACTCAGAAATCACTCCTGGCAGGCTTGCGGGACCATATGGGATGCGGGATTAGAACCACATCCTTCTGCATGCAAGGCAAATGCCCTACTTCCATACTATCTCTCAGGTCCCCCTTATTTCTCTTTCTCATGTTTTTGAATATATCTGTTTTGAACAAGGGCGCAGCCTACACCACCACAATTACAATAATCAAACCGAGAAATTCAATCTTTGTGACTAGGTAAAAATACAGTCAGCCCTATTCTAGGCTTCCAAAAATCTCCTACAGTGGCCCCTATAGGTTTCATAAATGATTCTGCATTTTAAGAAGATATAGCTAAATAGGGTGGAGAGTTTAATCCTTAGCCTCACCTTAGAGATCATTCTGGAAATGACACCCTCCCTGAAGACTATCTAGAATAGTCAAAATGAGTACATATGCTTTTACTTAGCTTTGAACCCCTGCAACTTCAAACTTACTTTCTCAATATCTGGTTTCCTTTCTGATTCCCAATTTCTACCGCCTTCTGAAAACTGAACTCCTGGGCCACTAGCATTCTGCTCTAAATTCATATTTGCCATCTTCAGATGACAAATTCCCTTAATTTTTACCTTGAGTCAAAAGAAACAAGACTATACTTCCTGCTACTCTTTCTGCCTAAAAAAGAGAAGAATGTCTACATCCCATTACAAAGAGAAAAATATGATGGGGGGTTGTCTCTCACAGACCCAATCCCACTTCTTTTTTGGAGGGGGTCCACACTCTTGACATTCAGTGATTACTCCTGGATCTGCACTCAGAAAAACGCTCCTGGCTTGGGGGACCATATGGAATGCTGAAGGATTGAAGTGCAGTCTGTCCTAGGCTAGTGCATTCAAGGCAGATGCCTTACCGCTTGCACCACCTGCCCCTCCAAATCCACTTCTTTGTGATGGTCTGGGATCAGGAGGATGGACATCAGTTTTCTTAGAACCCTCTTGCCCTCTGCCACGAAATACAAGCACCCTCACTACACTGGTGAGTATGTTTTGTAGAGGGCAAAAATGAGGTGCTTCTTCAGTGACACATCAAAGTGACATCATCTTCTCTAGTTAGCTTAATTAAAAAATCAAGCTGTTGTTTTGATGTGTATCTGTCTACTGCCTGCCACTAACTCCTTGTTGATTTTTCATCTCAGGAGTCCAAAAGGGCTTTGACTATTGGCTTTGTGAATCCCTCACTTTGAAACCAGGGTGCTCATGGCAGTCAATTGAGTAAGGCATGTTTCCCATCACCCTTGCCAAGGGGTGGAATGATTTCTACTTGGACTGAGGTTTTCCCTCTTAAAGAAGTCATAGAGTTGCCTAGGCTGTGGGACAATGTGAACAAGTCAGGCTGCTCTTGCAGGAGTCAGCAGCATGGGGGGGAGGGGACACAAACATCCAGTCTCAGTAGCAGGTTGGTCTGCCAGGAGACTCCATAGAATTCAGAAGGTGGGAGGAGGTGTCTCAGGTTCACTTTAGAAGGAGCAGAGATGACAGTTAAGGGGCCAAGTCTCCAAGTAAAAATTTGGGGTAAAAGGGCAAATCAGGCTGAAAGTTGCTGGGAGGGAGGAATGCTGGAGTGCAAAGACATCATGACCAGCTGCCAAGGCTAATGGCTTTGCCATGGAAACTGAACCTGGGGTTCCTACCAGGTTCTTTGGGGACACTCAGGTCTCTGTACCAGGAGGTGACTGAAGCTGTCTCTTCTCAAACAGACTTCATCTGAGATGCAAAGCAAAGGGACCTATTGGGAGTGGAAAATGTGGAGTCAGATTAAAGATTTTAAATAACAGTGCGTATCAACAACTGGAGGGGTTCAGCCTTTCACTACTTGAATGGCAAATATTCTTTTTGTACTGGTGGAGTGTTTCACCTTTTTCTCCTTCGTCTCTCTAACTGAGGATGAGACCCTCTAGAAGAATTCTGCTTATTTTCTGCATATTAGACCTTTACCCCAGTTTACTACTATTCCCTTCTTCAAACAAAACCACATAACTTGAACTAGCTAGTCCTGCCCCCCAGTTAGAGGGGGAAATAAGGGAGGCACCAGGACCAAACAGGTGCAAGACTACTAAGTATTAGGCTAGATACAGAGGGAACAACATATTCTCGCAGCCCTAGGGGTGAGGGAAGAGCATATGGGAGGTAGGACAAAAACGGAGGTGTAGGGAGGACAAATTGGTGATGGAAATCCCCCCTGATTTTATATAAATATGTACCTAAAATATTATTGTCAACAATATGTAAGCCACTATGATCAAAATAAAAATTAAATTAAAAAACAAAAAAATTATCTTGAATGGAGTGCAAATTATCTCTTATGGTGTGAATAAATGAAAGTGAAAAATGTTTTACTCAAAGCAGAAGACTTGAGATGCTACACAGAAGGGTATTTAAAGAAAAATGTGTGTGTGTGTGTGTGTGTGTGTGTGTGTGTGTGTGTGTGTGTGTGTGTACCCAGGCTCAATAAGTAAGTTTTTGAAGAAGATAAAATATGCTTTTACAGAACATGACAACCAGTACCTGAACAATTTGGCATGACTCATCTCCTCTGGATCCACCATCACCTACCACTGTCTCACACACACACACACACACACACACACACACACACACATACATACAATATACATAAAATAGCAAAGTCCTTTGAACTAGGCTCCAGCACTGGTTACAAGCGCTGAAACATTAGTGTTCTGAGCAAATTTAAATATCAAGACAGATTTCTCTCATTAAACTTTTGAGATTGTAATGACTAGTCATTTACCTAGGACAGTGAATGGCATGAGAGAGTAGAGTGGTTAGTAACTGGGTAATATATGATATGCCCTAGATAGTAAATGGGAAACAGTAAAGTGTAGGGTATGAAGATCAATGAAGCATGGGTTTAGATACAGTTTTGTCATTCATTTGGGTAAATTACATGCCTTCCTTAAGTCTGGCTTTTCTCAAGTAGAAAATAATAATTCAAACTATCATTTGTTACTGTTTAAAGATATCATGGTTAAGACATCTGGGTTCTTGGAATAAGAATTCAATTACGATTTTGATTCCAGCTGAGGCTAGAAATTTATCAATCCTATATTAGAAAAAGCCTTCCGGGTTTCAGTTCTTCATATGCATAACTGAGACATTGGATTAGATTCTGAAACTAACCAGAAAGAATCTGCTAAGATTTTGTATATTAGGATAGTATAGGGCTATCTCAGAAAACCTTTATAGGAGGCTTTGAGACTTTTAAAATTTAGGTAATTCCTCTCTAGTATAATTTTTCAATTTTTTTTTTGGTTTTTTTTTTGTTTGTTTGTTTGGTTTTGGTTTTTGGGCCACATCCGTTTGACGGTCAGGGGTTACTCCTGGCTATGTGCTCAGAAATCGCCCCTGGCTTGGGGGGACCATATGGGACGCCGGGGGATCGAACCGCGGTCCGTTCCTTGGCTAGCGCTTGTAAGGCAGACACCTTACCTCTAGCGCCACCTTCCCGGCCCCAATTTTTCAATTTTTAATAATATCTGCATTAATCGAAATTAGAAAAGACCTCTCTTGACATGTTACAGTTTCAAAGTATGTTTGAAAAAAGTAATTTGGCAAATATTGTTAAATTTTTTTTATTTATTTTGGCCACAACCACAGTGCTCAATTATTTCTTCTGGCTCTACACTCAGGAACTACTGGCAGACCTAGTGTACCATATGGGCTGCCATGGATCAAACCCATGTCAGCTCTGTGCAAAGGAAATATCCTATGCACTACCACTGTGGCCTTTATTGTTAAACTTCTTAATTCTTATATTACTAATTATTATTGATAAAATCTAAAAATATTCTTTCCCAATAACTATTGTGTACATTTTGAATTAAACAGAATGGATTAAAATCTTGTGCTTCTACTGTGCTTTCATGCAAACCTAGTAAGCTATAAAAACATACATGCTATTGTGGCAGTTTAAGGGATTACTGAACTCCCATGTATCATTCTGTCTATATTAATATATTTTGGTTGCTTATAAACTGTATTTGAGTATGGGTATAAATTGATTTTAGAAGAAGCAAAATATATAGACAGGTTCCTCAGAGCATAAAACAATAAATATGTATTCATATGTATAAGCATATGTACGTATATGTACAGTGCAAATAGTGAAAAGATGAACTTATTAATGATTTCCATTTCTTGTGCTACTACATTTTATTAATTTCTTTTCCAATCACATGATACTCCCGTTTATTTACTTTAGAAACCAGGGTTCCTCTCTTCTACATGCAGTTATAAAGAGATGTAAAGATATAAAATTAACCCAGGTTGAGCCAGAGATTCTAGGTAGAATGAGTAATTACCTTAGTTCTAAATAAACTTATAGAACAAACCTACCTCCAAAGAGCAGTAGGCAGTAGTGTTACCCAAAGTTTCACAGGGACACCACTCTTTTTTGATATAACACTCTAAGTTATATCTAAAGTTATCTGGCCACAACAAATCAAAAAGCAGATTCAGGTCAAAAACTCAGTGTGGACAGATATGTGAAGATTAGAGAGGACCATAGCTGTCCTTCCCTCACAACACCTCATTTGCCTTCTCTCACTGACCAACAGAATTTTTTTCTGAAGATTCCTGGGTCAAGGAGCCTTTTTTGTGGATATCCCTTCCAAGCCATTATTTTAGATCCCTTGACTTGCTCCTCAAAAATATAGACCTGTGAAATCCAAGTTATGAATATAGGTTGGTAGTATAATATGTGAAAGAGGATGGGCACGAAGTCTCTATCTTCTCCTTTTTAACTTGGGCACACTTTCTAACCCTTTAAAACTTATTTTCCTCATTGGCGAAGTGCAGTAATTAATGTATTCCCCTAAGTTTTCTATTATAATAAAATAAAATATAATTTTAAATGATAACTTTCAATTCAAAAATGGTGTAGATGTGTAAGCTTTCTTTTCCTTGATGACTGTCATATTCACAGGAGTGCTGGATCATCCTTCTATTTTTCAGAAGAATGCTTGTTTGTCAAGCATGCTGTTTGCAAAAGAGTGGCAACTATAGTCTACACATCATCTAGGCCAACTGTTAGAGAAATCACAATGAGACTCAAGGGGACCTGAGATCTAGTCTTTCCTCCTTCCTTTACTAGTTTTGTGTCTGAGTGAATCAGGTGGCCTCTCTTTGTCTGTTTTTGCTCATTTTTAAATGCTCCCTATGTGCTATAAAGAGTTATAGAGAAGCCAGTTTATAGTGCCTTTTCAACCACAAAGTTTGATATAAGTACAACAAATGAGTAATATTATTGCTAGTGGGCAGGATTCACTTCTAGAGGCTATGCACTCTACTCAGGACTGCTATTTTGCAGGGAAACTGTCCTTTTTTTTTCTCCTATTCTAAAAAGATTTGGAGTGTATGTGTGTGTGTGTGTGTGTATGTGTATGTGTATGTGTGTGTATGCACATGCATGCATGTGTGTGTATTTGGGTCATGCCTCACGATACTCAGGAAGAAGTCCTAGCTCTGCTCAAAGAAATCACTAGTGATAGTGTGTGGGAGGGCATATTGGATAATAGGAGTCAAACATGAGTAGTCAAATGCAAGACAAGCACTCTACTAGCTATCTTAACTCCTCAGTCTCTAAGACTTTTTTTAAAGGAAAGAATATCATAAATTCTAAATAAAAGTCAAAATCACTCAACTTCAAGATTAAAACTCATCATTTCTGAACTAATGCCATCAGCTTCCGAATACATATTCATACATCAAAATTTGGTCTGAATCTAAAACAGCCATATAAAAATCTACATTGTTTTAAAGTAATTGGTAGTCTTATCTGACCAGGAAGCTCTAAATATAGGCAGTTAGTTCTTCATTTAGTAAGTTTTACATTTACTAATTTGTTAAGCAATTAGTATATGACACATAGAATAAAGATTATTTATTTTATTGTCACAGAAATTCTGAAAATACTTTTATTTCCATTGTAAAGACATGAAAACTTAAACTTGTTCAAGAACATATAGCTAGTGAGTAGTCAAAGTGTATTCTGTTTTGGCTTCACCATATTGGCAACCTTACCCTTTTGAGGAGCAAAAGCTAACTTGATCCAAAAGCAGAGCGTCCTAATGGTAGGATGAAATTAGAAGACACGTTGCCCTTTGACCTATGCAAAGACCGAGATTACCAACTACTGAAGACTGACATTGACAACCAAGACTGGGCAGTACTTACCCTGGGACCAATAAAAAAGATCCGAGCCTAGTCCTTGGCCTGGGATCAGTATAAAAACCATGATCTCCAATTCTAGAGGTCTATCTGTGACATCTACTACAGAATAGAACTTTTTTACTTTAATTACTTTTTCATTTCATTTTTTAAAAATCTCTTTTCTTTTTATATATATACGTGAGCACATATATTTTTATTTTTATCATCTTTTTTGGGTGTGTGACCTGTTTTTGTTTTCTTCTCTTTCGACCCTCAAGTGCACCGGCAATATAATGTAGCACCATTTCTCCCTGCAAAGGCACACTAAAAAAAAGGGGAAATCTTTTTTTTTTTGGGGGGGGTCACACCCAGCAGCGCTCAGGGGTTACTCCTGGCTCTATGCTCAGAAATCGCCCCTGGCAGGCACAGGGGACCATATGGGATGCTGGGATTCGAACCAACGACCTTCTGCATGAAAAGCAAACACCTTACCTCCATGCTATCTCTCCAGTCCCAAAAGGGGAAATCTTCTGTATAAAAATGAGCGCTTTTCTACTAGAGATAAGAACTCATACTTGTTTACAATACAGGGGCATCTCCCACCTTGAAAATATGTCACGTGGACCAACTTAGACCCCAGGTGATTAGACACCAACCGTCCAGCCTTGAACTCTGGATCACAAAGAAATGACACTGTTCTTCACAACATCCACAAGAAACAAATCCCATTCGGGACATCCTTAATACTGGTTGGACACCAACAAGTGCCAGCCCTAATATGATATCCTGACAACGAGGGAAATGGGAACAACTTGACCGAAGAGCAAGTTATCCTACCTCACCAGCTAACGATAAGACAAAATCAGAAGACTTGTCACCCTTTGGTCTATCCAAATGCCAAGATTGAGATTTACAGATGACTGGCTGACAGAACCATGTGTCCTGGGACTAATAAAAAAGCCCTAGTCTAGGGTTTGAGCTACGACCTGCACAACAACCATGATCTCTAATTTCAGAGGTCTGTCTGAGACATTTGCAACGGAATGGGTCTTCTGGAAACATAACGAAAGACACTATCCCAGGCCCCATCCTAGGATCAGCGCAAAGACCAGGGACCACAAACCACAGAAAACGAATTAAAACGACACTGAGGGAACAGAACTTCTAGAACCACAAAGAAAGACTTCATCATAAGTTTCACTCCTTGACCTGTGCAGATACCGAGATCTCTAGATACAGAGGGGCTGATTTTATCACCCAGGACGGAGCATAAGTCTTCCATACACCACAAAAGCACCAAGGGGAGAGTAAATGAACCTGAAAGGAGTCTATAGTTAATCCCATGACAATAAATTTCAAGAATGGAGAATCCCTGTATCTCTTAGGCCAAAGGAATTCCTTTTTGAATGACCCCAATATTTACTGTGCATGTGCAGGAGGGAAGAAAAAAAAAAGCACAAAACAATTTTTTTTATTTATTTATCTAGTTTTTGTTGATTTCTTTGTTTTGTTTTGGTTATTGAAGTTGTCTCCATTTATATTTATTTATTTTCTTCTTTTCTTTTCTTTCTTTATGTGCTCTGCCACATTTTTATCTCAATATCATGGCTTTTATGTGGTGTTTATCTTTTTTTTTTTTTGAAGTGATCACTGGGTATTTTATTTGACACTTGTTTTTGTACTGTTGTGGTGTTTTACCTTCTTTTTTCCCCTTCGTCTCTCAAACCTAGGATGAAAGCCTCTAGAAGGACTTCGCCCATTTTCGGAGTATTTGATTTTTTCCCCCCAGTTTATTACTTTTCTCTTCTTCAAACAAAACCACATAACTTGAACTATCTAGTCCCTCCTCCCAGTTAGAGGGGGAGATAAGGGAGGTACCAAGACCAAACAGATGTAAGACCACTAAGTAGTAAGCTAGGCACAGAGGGGACCACTTATTCTAGCAGTCACGGGGGTGAGGGAAGAGTATATGGGCGGTAGGACAGGAATGGAGGTGGAGGGAGGACAGTTCAGTGATGGGAATTCTCTGATTTTATGTTAATATGTACCTAAAATATTATTGTCAATGATATGAAACCACTATGATTAAAATAAAATTATATTAAAAAGAAAATTAAAAAGAATAGAACTTCTGGAATCATAATTTAAAAACTCTTCCAGGCTTTGCCCTAGGACATGTGCAAAAAACCGAGACCACCAATTATAAAAGTCTGAATACAACAACAGTGATGGAAAGAACTTCTAGAACTATAAAGAAAGACTATTCCTAGGCTTCATCCTTTGACCTGTGTAAATGTAAGATATCAAGTTAGAGGGGCCGGTGGAAAGATGCCTGGCAACATAAAAAGACCTCAGGGAGAGCAAAAGAGCATACAGGGAGTATGTAGTGGTTCTCATGACAGTATACATCAAGGGCAGAGAAACTCTAAATCTCTTAGGCCAAGGGAATTCCCTTTCTAACTCCCCCAAATGCTTAATATGCCTTTGCAAAAAAAAAAAAAAAAAAAAGAAGAAGCAGCAGCATAAACCTTTTGTAGTTGCTTGTTGGTTGGTTTTCATTTGTTTGTTTGCTTGTTTTGGTCTTTTTTGTAGTTGCTGGCTTTGGGGTTTTTTGTTTGTTTGTTTTGGCTTTTTTGTTTGTTTTGCATTTTTGTTATTATTGCTTTGTTGGTTTTTGTTATTTTTTTGTCTTGCTACCTTTTTCTTCTTTTTCCTTCCCTCTACTAAACTGATATCTATAACAACCTAGAAGGACCCCTCCTAGATTTTTTTCTTTCTTTCTTCTTTTCCATTTTCTTTTTCTGTATCTCCAACAAAACCACATTGATTAAATAATCTTGTTCAGCCCATAAATTAAGGGGGAAAAAAGAATGTTTGCAGGTCCAGAAACTCGCATGAGATTTAGTGAAAACAAAAAATGTTCGGAACTAAACATCAAATCCAAAGTCAATTCAGAATCTATACCTAATCCACAGCAAGCTGTACAAGTGGGGACCAATTACACTAGTATTCTGGAGGGCAAAGAAGGGAAATATGGGATGCATAGTGGGAACAGGGGTGGAGGAAGGATATCACTGGTGGTGGGAATGCCCTTGATTTAATGTCACTATGCACCTTAAATATTACTATGAAATATTTGTAATTCATTTTGGCCACAATAAAAATTAAAAAATAATCTGATGTATTTTCATTCATTTCCTTTTTTTCTGGAAAAAGAAACTTTATATTTGGTATGAATTAATATAATAGATATTACTCTAAGAAAAAATCAATATAAAAAGCATTTTTTCTTAATAAAATGAATCATGGAGTAAAATTATTGCAGCTTTATTTAATATTTCCTCACAAGATAACACTAAGGATAGTTTCTTCTAGATATTCTAAATTCAGTACCTGAGACAGAATATAGAGGTTAAAGCACTTGCAATGCATATGGCTGACCTTAGATTTATCTCTAGCACCATATGATTCCCAGAACATTGCTGGGTACAGCCCTAGAGGCCCAAAAAAACCACCAGAGAATTTCCATTATTGCAGGCCCTCAAAGCACTGTATCCTTGGGCTCTTACTTTTAAACATATTGGCTGAGTTAATTGGTAACTTGAGAGAGGGGCCATGGGCCTCTTGAGTACTGCTTTGTAGATTTCTACCTTAATCACCAATAAAATAAAATAATATATATTCTATATGCTGTTTGAGTTCCATAATTTGGCTGGTGCAAATGGTGTATTATACTGTGTTAAAAAATAGATTAAAAGTTAGTGGACAGCCAATAAAACTAACATAAATCAAGAGAGAAAAAAAACATTGCACTGTCTGTAAATGCTTATCAAGTCCACCATGGATATAATTACTGATTTAATCAGTTTTTTTTGTATCAAGTATAAATGAAAAATACAAAATGATGTCAGGTTTTAAATAAGAGACATTTATTTTTATTCTAAATTTATTTTTATTTGCTCAATTATTATATTTATTTATTCATTTATTTTTGTTTTTGGGCCACACCCGGTGATGCTCAGGGGTTACTCCTGGCTATGCGCTCAGGCATGGGGTACCATATGGGATACCGGGAATGTATGTCAGGAAGGTCCTTTCTGGGTCAGCTGTGTGCAAGGCAAAAATGCCCTACTGCTGCACCGCTTAGCCCCTTGGCTCAATTTTTATGGAAAATTCGCTATAGAATATTGATAGAGAAATGTTTTTAAAATTATTAGACACATGTAGTCTCTAGTACCTGAGATTTGGGTCACAGAGCTCAAAATTGGCAGAAGATGGGAATGTTATTAATACAGGAAGGTAATGTCAAGAGACACATCATGAATCAGTGAACAGCCTACAGTCTGAGTGAATTGAAAATTTCTCTACAAAAGATAGTCTATTCATTTATTAGAAGTGAACCATCTTTCAATGATGATGTGACAAGCCCTTGTCATAGTCACATAGTCTGGGTCACAGATTTTACCAATTACTGAGTAGCCGTTAGTGTTTTCATCCTATATCAATTTTCATCATTCTTAGCACAGACCAGAAGTGGCTTGGTAGTAGATTTCATTCTTTTCTTGTGACCTTATTCTAAGAAGTCCTTTTATTGTGGGGGACAGGAGAAAAACACAGGATCACAGACCATGTCGCTGAATGTGTTGTGCTTCCCAGAGAAGCCCATGTTGTGAGGTTTACTTCCAAATCACAGAATTTATTTATGTTCCTTCTCCTTTCTGTGGTCAATGACACGGGTCAAAGACATTTAATCAAACCCTTGTAGAGAGATGGGGCCCATCACCATGCGGTATGATGACATAATTTATCTTCTGTCAAAAAATGTATTTTGGGAACAGAACTGAATATGATCAGTGTGATGTCTTTTTATGGTCACTGCTGAAATATGTGTACGGCACAGATTTGCTAGGCTCATTATTTCATCTGTCTCTGGGTAAATATTGAAATTGTTGTAAGAGTGAATATTAAATACAGAAGAAACCTGGAGATGTGTTTTCTTTTCTCTATTCTGAATTCAGTTAGCTGAGGCCAAAACCACCTTCTGATTCTGAATCACAATTAACCTAAGGAAGCTAATGATGGCCTACAGGCTACATGTCTCATTGCTGCTAGATAAATAATGATGTAAAGGAGATATGAATTAGGAAAAGAAAAAAAATACTCCAAAACCTCCAGCCAGTAGGTGGGGCTGTCATTTGTATCGTTTGGATAGTTTGTGCCATTATTGATTGGCAGCCTTATAATTGTTTTAAGTGGTATGATTTAATTTCTCCTGATACATCCATCTTTTTATTTTTATTGTAGTACAGCATTGTGATTTACAAAGTTATTCATAATTAAATTTAGAAATACAATGCTCAAGTACCATCCTTCCAACAGTGTTAGTTTTCCTCTACCAATGTTCCCAGGTTTATCCCCATTTTCACCCCACTGCTATCTTGAAAGTCAGTTGTTAAAATTGGGGTCTCATGATTTCAGTGTTGTTGACTCTGTGGTTTATACATTAAGCTCTCTCATTCTTTAACACTACCTATGTGCCTAAATCTCCTTGATCCATGCCCACAAATGCTTCCCATCTATATCTTTCTTGCCTTCCCCTGACTTTATTTCTATCATTCTCTCTACACTCTGTACCAAGAGTGATCTATTTTAAACCATTTCATTCTATTATGTAGTTATTCTAAAACCATATATAAGTGATATAACTGTGTATTTATCCTTCTTATTCTGACTTATTTTGTTTTAACATAATATTTTTTTGCTCTTATAGTGGTCTTTAATAATGTTCTAATGCTTTTATCCACAGAAACAAGTGTGGAATGCATTTGAAAGCTATGGACTTTCATTACAGTGCTCACTATAATAATTTTTAGTGTCTTAACTTTAAGATGCCTATAATAACACTTGTTTAAATAATTTTTATTATGACCAAAAAGCGAATAACAAAGTATATAGTGACAATGAATCATGGCCATTTCCACCACCAGGGCTGTCCTCCCTCCATCCCTTTTCCCAGCATTACCATGATATCTTATAGTAGAACTCATGTTGTAGCAAATTGCACGTACACTACTTCCAGTCATGTAGTATCCTATTATGTATATATATATATATATATGTGTGTGTGTGTGTGTGTGTGTGTGTGTGTGTGTGTGTGTATACCACATCTTCAAAATTTACTTATGTATGTTTAGACATCTCAGTTGACTCAAAATCTTAATGTACTAGGTATTGCAGTGAACGATGGTATTCGTATGTCCTTTGGAAAGATGGTTTTTCTGTCCTGAGATAAATAAACCAAAGTGGAATTTCTCAGTCATATGGCAACCAATTCTGAGTTTCCTGAGAACTCTGATTACTCTTTTCCATAGAAATTGCACCAGATATCATTATCACCAGAAGTTGGTGAAAGTCCCTTTTTAATCACATCCCTGCCAATGCAGCTTATTCCAAGTATTTTTGTTTGTTGTTTAGTTTTTGGGCCACACCTGGTGACGCTCAGGAGTTACTCATGGTTATGCACTCAGAAATTGCTCCTGGCTTGGGGGAACCTTCCTAGGTTTGGTCCATCCTAGGTTAGCTTGTGCAAGGCAAACACCCTACCGCTTGTACCACTGCTCCAGTCCCCAAGTATTTTTTATATGTGCCATTCTAACTTGTATAATGTAATGTTCCATTGCCCTCTTGATTTGAACTTTCCTATTAATAAGTGATGATAAAAAATGTGATGATGATGATTTTTTCTCGTGTCTGTTGGCCGGCAACTGGTCTTCCTTAGAGAAATGTTTGCTTCGTTTCCTCATTTTGGATGAGGTTTTTAGTTTATCTTGTTAGTTTTTGTAAGTACTTTATATACCCTGTATATTAATCCTTTTACTTATGTGTTGAATGCAAAAAAAAAAAACCCACCCCCAGTTAGGTGTCTTTTTGTTTTAGCCCATGTTTCATTTGCCATTCAGAAACATTTTAGTAATTCCGTTTAATTAGCTTTGATTCTGTGGTCATTGCTTATATCATTGCCTGTATCATTTTATCATTGAAGACTCCTTTGGGTCTTATCTTGTTCTACCTATATTTTCCACAGTGTACTTTATAGACTCAGGCCTAATCTCATGGTCTTTGATCTATTTTGAGCTTATTTCTGTATAATGTGTGTGATATGGAAGCAGCTTGAATTTATTATGTGTGGTTATCTAATTCTTCCAGTACCATCTGTTGAATAGGCTGCCTTTATTCCATTTCATGCTCTCAGCTCCCCTGTCAAAAATTATTTGGGGATTTGCCATCAAATATTCTACTATGATACGTCAGTCAGAGATTCTACCTTCATTCTAGTACCATGCTATTTTGATGACTGTCTTTATAGCATAGCTTCAAATTAGGTAATGAGATGCCTCCCAGTTTTTTTGTTTTTCAATATGTTTTTGGCTATTGAGGGTCTTTATGATTCCACATAAACTTTATATTTGACTGCTATAAGTCTTTGAAGAATGTTTTCTAAATTTGGATAGAAATTGCATTAAATCTATATTATAATTGAGGTAGGATGGTCATTTTGACAATATTCTTCTAATTCATGGGCATGGAATGTTTTCTCCATCTCCTATGATCTATAATTTCTTTCTTAAATGTTTTGAAGTGTTCATGGTATCAGTCTCTCACCTTTTTTGTTATGTTGATTCCTGGGTACTTGCTGTTTATGGATACTATTGTAAATAGAAAAGACCCTTTGAGTTCTTTTTCCTATTCATTGTATATTGGAATGCAATGAATTTTTGTGTATTTGCTTTGTAGCTAAACACTCTGCTTTATTAGTTCATTGTTTCCAGGAGTGTATTTTTTGTGTGGACCCTTTCAGGTCTTCAATGTATAAATTCATAAGTGTCTTTGATGTATATTGTCATGTTATCTGTAAATAGGGAGAAATTATCTCTCTGTCTTCCAATTTGGATCCCTTGGATTTCCTATTCTTGCCAGATTACTGTTAGCAGGTTTATAATGCAATGTTTTATAAGAATTGAGATGGTAGACAGCCTTGCCTTGTGCCTCATCTTAGTGGGAATGCTTTTCTAAGAATAATACCACCCATTTTTTTTTTTTATAGATCACTTTTAGTATTTTCAGAAAGATTTGTTCTACCCCTATTTTATTCAGGTGTTTTTTCTTTTTAATAATAAGGGCTGAAGAGATAGCACAGAGGTAGCTCATTTGCCTTCCATGCAGGCAAATCAGGAGGAACCTGGGTTTGAATCTTTAAATCCCATATGGTCCCCAGAGCCAGGAGCAATTTCTGACCTCAAAGTCAAAAGTAACCCCTGAGAGCAACCAGGTGTGGCCCAAAAACATAAAACCAAAAAAAAAGAAAAAAAAAAGAATGATTGTTAGATCTTGCCAAAATTTTTCCCAATATTGGCCATGATGAATGGTTTTTTGTTTGTTTGTTTGTTTTGTTTTTGATGGGCTGTTGGATTTAGTTTACTAAAATTTTGTTGAGAACTTTTCCATTAATGTTCATTAAGAGATTAGTCAGAAATTTTTTTTTTGTAGTAAATGTACAATTTTGGAACAAGTATGTTAGTTTCATGGAAGATGCTAGGGTGCATTTCCATTTCTTAGGTATTTTTAAGGACCTTAGGAATCAATGACAATAATATTTCCTTAAAGGTTTAATAAAATTCATCTGTAAAGCCATCTGGACCAGGGCTTTTATTATTGGTGATATTATTAATTAGTCTTTCAATTTCTTGATTTATGATTGACTTAGGCAGGCTTTCTAATTTCTCCTTATTCATTTCTGGTTGATTACATGTTTTAGGATTATGTTGCTTTATTCTAGATTCTGCAGTTTAACGGTGAAGAGTTTTTCAGAATAAGTTTTCATCATGTCTTGTCTGTTCCTGAGACTTCTATTGTAATGTCTTCCTTTTGTTTTCTAATAAGATTTATTTGAGCATTTATCTTCTTTTTTTTCCCTAATGGGTATTGGCATTCCTCATAGGCTATGGTTTGTTTATTTCATTTATTATTTTGAAGAACCAGATCCTGATTTTATTGATTGTTTGTATTGAATTTTGTTTCTATGCCATTGATGTCTGCTCTTGTAGTTGTTATTTATTTTTTCTAGTATTTTTGTATGCATTTGTTATTGGTTCGCCAGCCTTTAAATTATGCAGGTAGGTAGTTGATTTAATAATTTTCTCTTTACTTAGGTAGCCTGTGATGATATGTATTTCCCCTGTAAGAACTGTTTTTGCTGTACCGCATAAATTTTGCTTAAATGTTTCTTCATTATTATTAGTTTAAAGGGATTTTTTTTATTGCTTCTCTGATTTCTTCATAGGTCGTACATGCTGTTCAGTTTATAGGCATTAAAGTTACTCCAAATCTTTTTATGGTTAATTTCTATCTCCATGGTATTGTGGATTCTTTGTATGATTTTAATGTTTGTGAATTTATGTGAGTTAGACTTATGTTCCAGAATGTAATCTATACTGTAGAATGTTTGATATTTGCTAGAGAAGAATGTGTATTTGGTTTTTCAAGGATAGAAGACTTGAATAAGACCATTACTCCTATCTCTTCTAGTTTCTCATTGAGGGATCATGTGTCCATAGATGCATTATATAGTGAATCTATTCAGTGATGAAAGTGGCACATTGAAATTTACCGCTATTATTGTTTATATCCATGTATTTCTATAGGTTTATTAGAAAAAACCAAATACACTTTGCTGACCTAGGATTTTGTGCATTTATGTTGACTCTACTTAGGACTTCTTGACCTGTTGTTTCTTTCATCAATAATGGCGTCCATCATACCTGTCTCTAATTACATTTTAGATTGAATGGAATTTGGTCTGATATAAATAAGGCTGACTGAGGATTTTTGTTTATTTGTTTTTGGTGTCTTTTTCTTTGGTTTGCAACTTGTTTTCCATCCTTTAATTGAACCTCTATCTGTCCTGTTATAGTGCTTCCTATTGAATTTACTTCCTGATCATCCTTCCCCTCCATGTATGTCTACTTTACAATTTATTAAAGAAATCCTATCCAGTTTCTTGGCACTGAATAGCCAGCACATTTTTAAATGCTGCTAACAGTTCCTTGGTGCCCTTGACTGATTTCTTCATGTTAACTCCAAGAGAAAGAAAATTGATTTTATTTATTAATCAAATGTTAATTTAGGTTAACTTTCTAAACTAAAACCTAAGTGTCCAACTTAAATCAGAGCTTAATATTCCATTTTTAGTTTAGTGGAAAAACCATATATTTGGATTAATGTATGAACCTTTATCCTAAGTCCATTTTTAATTTAAGCCAGATGAAAAAGTTCTGGTCATTTTCTGTGTATTCTTTTTTTTTTTTTTTTTTTTTTTTGGTTTTTGGGCCACACCCGGCGGTGCTTAGGGGTTACTCCTGGCTGTCTGCTCAAAGTAGCTCCTGGCAGGCACGGGGGACCATATGGGACACCGGGATTCGAACCAACCACCTTAGGTCCTGGTTCAGCTGCTTGCAAGGCAAACACCACTGTGCTGTCTCTCCAGGCCCTGTGTATTCTTACATGTATAAATCTTTTCTTTTCTTTGCCAAAAGGGAATGAAATAACACATTAGAAAAGGAAGGAGAGTGAGAAGTTAGGAAGAAACTTGATAAGAAGGGAAAATTCCACCTCTGAAAATAACTCTATCTAGTGAAACATCTAGCATTTAGTGAAGTCCCTATTTAATATTAAGCCTGGAATCTCCAAAACTTAATTTCTATGCAAATGAAACCACTAAGAAACTTGTCTAATCTAATTAGAAGAAAAAATGTTTTGTTAGTATTTTCCAGTTTTTCAGTTTATAAATTTTTCACAATTCTCTGCATTGCACCCACTTTTATTTGATAGAAGCAACCAGACCAATACTTACCTCTAATGCTTGGAAGGAATTCTATACGTTAATTCAATCAGAATTATGCAAACAATTAAAATGACATTTCACAGGTGTAAAAACCAAGGCATAAGGTTTAAGTTGACTTTTATGAAGTTTAGAGATTGTTTACAATTCTTTAAATATCTTAAAAACATCTGTGTTAAGTGTTAGTAAACTTAAATTTCGGAATGTAAATGTTAACAAATTATAACTATTATAACTCTGAAGATGTGAGGGTTGGCAAAGGGAAGCATCAAAAATAGATTTAGAAGCACAGAAATGACAAGTTAAGAAGGCAGCAAAATTTCTATGCCCCAGTCCTATAGCCACAGGCTATATAAAACATCTGTAGACAAAAACCTGAAAACTATTATTTGCTAAAATTCTCCAGTCTATTCTAAAACTCCTAAGCTACAAAAATATAGTAATATATTTGAGGAAAAATAAGAAAAAAATTGATTGATAGTTGTATCCTTAAGTTCATACTTAATTGTTCTACTTTTATTATTTGATATACACTTAGAATACATTATAGTCACTGATTGTTTTATGAATTTACTTTAAATCATATGACTATATGCAAGAGTCACCATTATTGTGTATAGAAACATGCAATTTTGGAATTGTCAGGAGATGCTGACATCTTTATATTTTCCCATTTATAATTTAGCTGTCAATTACATTTGGTGGCATATTTTGGATTGCCTCAGATAGAATGAAAGTACAATGTGAGAGTGTTATCAGGTTGTGTGTGACCCTACTGACTACTATTAAACAAAGAGAACTTTCTCAAGGGCAGAGTGACTGCTAACAAGTGAAAACTTCTATTAGATATTTCTTAAGAGTATCCCTTAGAGTATCTACATCAAAGTAATTTTGGTTAGGAAGAGGGGTGAGTTGTTAATAGATGATTTAAAACCAGAATCTGAAGAACTGCACACGTCAAGCACACCTGGTGGCATCATGAACTTCTTTGAGGAGTAATGACGGTATTGCCTTCATTTACTGAATAAGAGTAAAAAAAATGAGTCACTTGGAAAATCACTCATATCATCATCTATGAGTCTACTACAGAATAGGATAGGGGAAATAACGTGATACAAACACATGATTCGTCTGAAAAAGTTTTAAAAATGAAATTTTAAGCCTTAGAGGCATAGTTCTATTTTTTCCATTCAGCACATTATAAGCAGTTTCTGTATACAATTAATTGATCACCACGTTGTATGAGAATTCTAATGATAAAAACAGTGTGATTTAAATGATATAACTGAAAATATCAAAATTCATAAGCACTAAGGTTATGATTTATGTATCATATTTGATAAGGCAAAACATTTGAATGCAAAATTTAATGACATTAATAATCTTTTCCATGGGGTTGTTATGAAACTTTACATTTATTCAGCCACAACTTAATAGTTCCCTAAATAAATTGTGTTACCTAGATAAACTATTTCATTTTCTGTTTGATCTATTCACTTGACAGATAAGCGGAGGAAAATGAGCAAAACTGGGAAAAGTAAAAAGATAAAAATCTTGATTTTATGAGCCTGAGAGGATATATGAAGGTAGAACATTAGGGCATTTTGGGAATACCTAAGAAGCTTAGAGAAAGACTAGTGATCATTGGTCCTGATTTCCTTTCCCATCATTACTACCTGTGAAATCTTACACAAATTTCATCTTTATGCCTATGATCTTATGCTTATAACCCAGTTATCTCTGCCTCTTCCCTATTCCAATATGATGATCACTATAAAGCTTTGGAAATGGTGATGGGGTGAGTGCTATTTATGTGGCAAAGAGCTATCAAAGAAGAAAAACAGAAAACAACAGTGATAGGAAAGTATAAGTTTCAGATTTGAAATAGCTGTCAAGGCAGTCAGGTTAAAGAAAATGACCACTGGAGAAAAAAAATAAGATGAATGAATTGAAGGCAAGAATAAAAATTTGGTTTAACACTGAATGGAAGAAAGGAATAAATAAAGCATCTGTTTGAGTAAGTGGAAAGCTTGAACAAAGGCCATTTCTACCTTTATAAAAAATGTTTTTAGTGTGGGGAGGACAATATAAAAATTGTGCTCAAAAATGCCTGAGTGAATGGTTTATGGAACAAGAAATTAACAAAAGCAGCAAGAAATGGAATCAGAGGGAAAAAAATGAGTGTTGACAACAAATAGGAACCCTTCTGCTCATAGAAAGGACACAGGAGAGGGCAAAGTGATAACTTATGAAGCATTAGACAAAGATTTAAGGACTTCTATCAGATATAGGCTTATCTTTAGAACTTATAATAAAGAGATAGAAAACGATAGAATGCTCAAAAATGTTGCAAAACTTTTGTTGATGCCAACAAGTGGTAAGAAGGGGGATAACAATGATCCTTTTAATGGTACAAGTGAAGATAACAGTAATAAGGAATCATAGGCTCTTTGAAGAGCTGTAAAGGTAATGTATCCAAAGATCTGGAGGCCAGCAAAGTGGGAGAATGAAAAGTCGGTGATATTTTCTTGATTTATCCTGATGGAATATTTTGAAAACTTCATGCTAAAAAGCCTGAAAGGGAAGTTCATGAATGAGAAAACTGAGCTTAGATAAAGGGTAGACAACTCACCAAAGGTATATTAGTCCATCTTGAATTTGATAATGACCAAGGTATTAACTTACTGATGTCTGAGATTGAAAGAAAAACAATTTCATGTGCTTAAAATAGAAATACTAGGTGTTAAATTTAAGGTGGAGGATTAATTCCAAATAAAGAGATTCCTAAGTGTTGAGTTCTGCAGTCACTGAGTATGACATTAGTGAAAGGTTGATAAATTTTCAAGGACAAAATAGAGAAGATATTCTAAATTGGAAAGAGCATGAATTTCAAAAATATTTCATTTCCATTGACTAAATTAGTGGTTGGAAGGTCCCTGATTAGATAGTACGAGCACTTTTGGAGACAACGAAATATGGTTCAGGACTAATCATGGAAATCATGAAAAATATCACTGTACTGCTTGGTCTTTGACCAGCAAAAGGAACTATTGAATCTGAAAGTATAATAAATTAGCTCCAGTGTTCCATTAGGATACATTAGCATCAGTAATCAGAAATCTAAAAAAGAAATTTAATGGGAAAATGGAGGTGGGTCCCTAGTGATTTCATTATACTCCATTTTATAGTGAATATTACTTCTATCTCCCTTGGAGAATTACCTTTAGGAGACCAAGTGAAAAATGTGTCTATAAAAGAAATATTGATTAGTTTAACTATCTCATTAAATTTGATTAACCTTTTAAGAACATTAGATAGATCTTTAAACTATACAAATCTGAATAATTCTTTTATGCTCAATAAAGGCCACCTTTGAAATACTTCAAGAAATTTAAGAGAATTGGAAATACTTATACAACTAAAGTTAACATTTACAATTCTAAAATGTTCCTATACCTTACTTATATTTTGCTTTTAAGTTACAGAAATTTAAATTAGCTTCATAAATTTTTATAGTATTAGTAAAGAGAATGATATACTACATTAGGCTAAATAACAGGTTGGTTGAACACAGTCAAGTTTTAAACATCATGTCAGTACTACACACATTCAGACTTAAAAAATCTCAGGCAACATTTCTCATAATTTGAATGTGTTTCCTAGTTCTAACTATTTTCCTTAATGATCTATAATGAGACATTATAAAGGATTTCTAGCATAAATAGGATAACAGACTAAACTAATCCTTGGCTAATAAAACATTTGAACTGAACACCTCTGCTTACATACTCAGGTAGGAAAATAAGTTTTAATATATCAATATAATAGCCACGGATCTTCATAATGCATAATTTATAACCAAACCATAAAGTAGCCTTTAAGAGAAAAGTTAAATTTTTCTAGAAATTAGGCATGAAAAAGGTATAAAAGGCATTAGATAGGAAAGGAAGAAGTCAATTTCTCATGGTTTGTTGATGTTATAATTCTCATTTAGGAAATCTTAAAGAATCTATAAAAAGTTATTAGAAACAATAGATTTGTTTGTGTTAGGCAACAAAATTAATATGCAAAAATTTATTGATTTTCTATATACAAATAATAAAAAATAAGAAGTTTTTTTTTGAGGGGGGCACCCTCAGTAGTGCTCAGAGGTTACTTCTGGCTCTGTGCTCAGAAATTGCTCCTGGCATGCTCAGGGGACCATATAGGATGCTGGGGATTGAACACAGGTCAGCTGTAAACAAGGCAAACACTGTAAATGCTGTGCTCTTGCTTTGGTCCAGAAGAAAGAGTTATTAAAATAGTTATCCCTTTCACAGTTGTGGCTTGTAACAAAAGAGGTGAAAGACCTGCACAAAGGAAAACACAAGACATTACTTGCACTATACAGATTTAATGCAATTCCTATATAGATACTAGGGATATTTTTCAAAGAAATAGATCAAATACTCCTGAAATTTATATGGGATAATAAACTTCCACCAATAACTAAAACAATCCTTAGGAATAAAAGATGATGGGAGGCATTAATTTTCCAATTTCAAAATGTACTCTAAAGCAGTATTCATTAAAACTACACAGTACTGGAATAAAGACAGATGTTCACATCATTGGAATTATGGAGAATATCCCAAGAATGACCTTCAGGTATATGATCAATTAATCTTTGATAAAGGGACAAAAAATACATAGTGGAACAAGCAAAACCTTGCTAAAAATGTTACTTCTTAAAACTGGTAAACTAGAGACAAAAAATCAACTCAACCCTCTATTTAATACTGAACACAAAAGTTAAATCAAAATGGATTTAAGAGCTTGATATCAGATTGTATGTCATAAAATACATGGAGGAAAATGTGGGTAGAACAATCCAGGACACTGAATCTAAAGGCATCTTCAAGCATAAAACATCACTTGGCCAAGCAAATGGAACCAGAGATAAACAATGGGACTACTTAAACTAAGAAGATTCTTAACCTCAAAGGAAATGATTACTAGAAAACATATTATCCACAGGATGAGAGAAAACATATATACCCATCTGATAAATACTTAATATCTAAGATATACAAGGCACCATTAAGAGTAGCAAGAAAAAATCAAGCCCCCAAATGGGGATTAGAAACAAAGAAATATTTTCTCAAAAGAAGAAATCCAGATGGTCAAAAGACACATGAAATAGTGCTCCACATCATTAATTATTAGGGAGATGCAAATCAAAAATACAATGAGATATCATCTCACACCACAGGGATCGACACACATCAAAGAACAAGAGCAACCAGTGTTGGCTTGAATGAGGATAATAAGGGACTCAAATTCACTGCTGGTGGGAATGATGACTTGTCTAGCCTTTTTGAAAAACTCAAAAATTAGAAATGAGTCAGATTATAAACGTAGAATGATCTCAATCATTTGTATAATATAAGAAAAAATGTAGTATGATAATAATGTCAAAGATAATAGAGATAAGGTCAGGAAGACAAGCCCATAGTAAGAAAAAAATGCACAAACAGGAGAGTGCAGTTATGACAGAAAAGGAACCACTATAAGAATAATAGTTTGAAATAATTATCTGGATAAAAATTGAGTGCTGAAAGGTTATAAAGAGATACACATGATACCCCTAACAATAATGTAAGCCGGTGTCTAAAAGGTGGGTGAGAAAGAAAGTGAAATGAATGAATTAGAGAGTAAGAGAAAAGAGAGAGAGGAGAAAGAGGAGAGAGAGAGAAAGAGAGAGAGTAAGAGAGAGAGAGTCAGAGAGACAGAGAAAGAGAGAAACAGCTCCATAGGCAGGCAGGGGGGAGGGAAACTGGAGACATTGATAGTGAAGGGAATACACATTGCATACCTGAAACTCAATCATGAATAACTTTACAAATAAATTTGGATCTGTGAAAAAAACAACTGTATTAATAACATTGTGTCCATAGTGTTTAATATAGTAATTAAAATAATTAAATTATCAGTCATTAGAAAATTCAAGAAACATTTTTCTCATTTCCTTTTGAAGAACATGTTATACTATAAACATACTATTTCTCTGAAAGAATATCACAAGATTATTTATTACTGTGCAATCTTTTTTTGGGGGGGCACACCCAGTGACGTTCAAGGGTTACACCTGGCTATGCGCTCAGAAATCGCTTCTGTCTTGGGGGACCATATGGAATGCCAGGGGATTGAACGGTGCTCTATCCTAGGCTAGCGCCAGCAAGGCAGAGGCCTTACCACTCTGCGCCACTGCTCCGGACCCTACTGTGCAATTCTTTTAGTCATAAATACTCCTTTCGTGTTTCTATTTTTTACTTGGAGTATGTTTTTAAGAAAAATGGTAAAATATAAGTAACTTGGTTTCTTATGTAGCTGACATTTTAAAAAGTCAGTATTTATTGACTCCATTTTATTTTCTTTCTTTTGCAATACTACTATAATAATCAAAGCATGGGAAGAGTCAACTATTTTATATAAGTCAGTGTGTTGCTCTTCTACCAACTAACTGTTTATATTTATTTGCAAATATCAATACTAGCAATCAAAGCAATGGCCTTTTATCAAATGTAGAATGGTTCTTCTATATCTCCAGATTTTTTTATTTTACATTGGGGATAAATATCAAAACAAGGAAAAATACCCCAAGTTTTAAAATTATAACAGAAAACATTGTCAAACTATTAAGTGGCTTATTATCATGTAAAATATATTAGAGTAACTATTCATTTCACTGACCAAATATATCGAGAAATCCTCAAATAATTCATTATTAAATTATGCATAAACTGTTATACGATAACTTCTAAAATGTAATTTGCACTATGCAAAGACTTTTTGACACCTTCCCAATATATTACTTATATGATGGTTAGAGATTCTTTCAGGGCATTTAAAACTCCTTTGACGGCTCATTCTAAGCTGTTTTATAAGGAATTGTGGTCTCTAGAATACACATTTTCATATAATACATGTTTGAAGGAGTTCATGTGCTATATCCAACTTTAAAGGTAGAATGCAGGATTATATTTCTAGAATATGGAAAGTCATGCACTGCTTTTTGTTTATAGTAATTCCTACTATTTACTGTTTGATGGGTATTTGCAAATTGTGGAGAAGATAGTTCCGACATGATCAAGAGACAGTAATGACTACTCAGATGCATTTTCAACTATTAAGCATAGCTAGGGCCCATCAAACATCTGAGTGCTTAAAACACTCTAAAGTAAGTACCTTCTGTGCTTTTTGTAATAGAGCTAATTTTGAACAATACATTAGATAAATATATGAATTATTCTGGCTGATTTTTCTTGTCTAATTAAAATCTTTAGATACATAATATATATGAAAATTAAATCTTCTATTTGCAATTTTTTTGCTCAAGATAAAGTTTGTCAATCTCTCACCAACCTTCAAATATTCAGCCATAAATTTTACAAAAGACTCCAATTTACATTTAAGCATAAAGTCTAAGATAAGCATAGCAGTAAAATAATCATAAGCATGAAATTTTGAGTAAGACTGATCTGTGACATTAAGTCACATAATTTGCTTAAATAAATTACTTTTGTCTCCAAAATTTTGTTTCTTTGTCTTTAAAGTAAAATCAATGTGTTTCCTACCTCTGAGAGATGTATGAGGAATAAATAAAATAATTTGCTTAGGGAGGTTATATAATATTCTGTAAAAGCAAAAATACTCAAAATTATTACCTAGTATTTTATAGTCACATTCATAAGTATACTTATTCAGTAAACTATTATTCAACTTCTCAACTGATTCTCTAGCAAGGCTGTTTAAATATTTGGATAGGGGTAGTTTACATCTATTTTTCCAGGATCAATAACCACTTGATGAATATTATGATTTTCTAGGCATGTATAGATAAAACTAGTATACATTTTCAATTTTAGAAACTTCTATAGGATGTTTTTACTTACTAATAAAAAGACTACATCAAAAAAATCTAGAGGAAAATTGTTAACAAAATCTCACATAATGCATTCCTGGAAGAGGTATGTTTTAGGAAGCATAGTTTTCTCTGAACAAATACCAAACTCAAAGAGTGGGGCATTGTTTGCCAACCCTCTATTTCTGTGTCTGTTATTCCTGACAGAGAAAGCCAAGAGTGATGGATGGGAAACTTTTACTGAAATTTGGGTTCCAGTAGAAATTTGGAGAGTCTGATTATGGTGGAAGATTAAAACTACAATGAATTCCCGCTCTCGTTAATTTTTCTTCAGTTGAAATTCAATTGTGTTTCATAGAAATCAGCCTTGAAGGTTAGATGGAGAAGTAAGTTCCATGTTTCTTTTCTTGTTCCTCTGGGTTAGAAGATAGATATTAGTAAGAGATATGAAAAATGTAATACATCCAAAAAGTCTTCAAAATATCTGACCTGGTGAGAGCTAAAGACAACTATCAAATATATATATATATATATATAAGAAATCAACTCTTACTTTGCTTCTTAATATTCATGTTGAACCCTGAAACATAGAGATGCTTTCACTCAAGGGGCACCATTAAATTTAAATCAAAGTTTTCTCCATAAAACCTCTAGAGGCCAGGCATTTTAAGCCATGTACAAAAAATATCTGTGGATATAGATACGTGCTTCAAATCTCATTACCTGAATATATTTTTAAGAAGGTCTTTTTATCCTTGCTTATTTTTTCTAGTTTAAAAGATAATACTTCATTACATGCAAGTTCTTAACTAGTTTTCCAAAACATCTTTATAAATTTCTTAGAAAAGCATAAAATAAACTGTGTTTTTGTAATAAAAGCACAGTTTAAGATACTGGCTAATGTTCAAATGTTTAGAGAGCTGAGACAAGTGATTTGTACATTTGTTTCAGAAATTTGTAGTTCTCTCTTTCACAGATTGAGATTTGAAGAGAACTTCTTCAGTATTTGTCATATTTTTAATTTTCCCTTTGCCAAGTTAAAAAAGACATTAATATTGTTTAATTTATATCTCTGTGGAATCTTGTGTAGAAATATGTGGGAAACAATTTTGGTATTTTTCCCTATTTTAATTTAAGTCAAATTAGAATTTATCTGACTTTCATTCTAATTTGAACCTTTTTTTCACTCTTGGACTTAATTTAATAGTGTTTGAAGTGGACATTCCTAGTTACACTTCTATGGCTCAAATTAATCACATTTTCTTACATTAGGATGATTAGTTCTTGCTACTTTCATAATAGTTATTTGGAAAATTACTTTGTTCTTGACTGTTAACATTTTATATTTGCTGACAGTAAACACACTCTGAAATATAATGTTACCCACAATCTTTGATGAGATCCACCATTTTAAAAAGCTATTACCTAATTATAAAAGGAAGAAATAAATTAAATGCTTAACAAGTTAATTCAACCAACGCAATCCTAAGAAATCGAGGCAGGCAGACAGATCATGAGTAAGGTCTTCTCTATGACTCAGAAGAACCATTTTTAACCCATGTCAGTACACTCTGAAAGACAAAGAAGCATGAGGACAGGGGAAGACCCTTCGAATCACACAGTTTCAAAAGACAGAGACTGGCAGTGTGTACTCTTTGTGACTCAAAAGAGCTATTTTAAGCTGAGGTTAGTGTGCTCTGAGAATAGTGTAGCTGCTCTGCTGCACATTTCTTCTAGTCAACGAGCCCCAATAGAATCCATAAAAAAATACCACAACACTGCAAAGATTATAATGGGAAATCAATGTAGAACCTCTGCACACTTAATGCATGAAGATGGTAATTCTGAAGATCGAACTAGTATCAGCCACCTCTATAGCCTCTCTAATAAAAATTTTAAAGAGGAAATGTTGAAGTTGTTCAAGGAATTTAAAAATATCATGGGACAGCCAACAAGATTCAAGAAGATATGAGAATAAAAATGAGAAAAATTCAAAAAGAAATGACAGATTGAAAAACTTGGTATGCTAAATGAAATACTCAATGTAAGGCCTCACCCATAGAGTAGTAGCAGTTGCTGAGGAAAGAAAATTGAGCTCAAAGTTGAGCTACATAATACCTCCAGATAACAGCAGAATTTAGAAAATAAAAACAATAGCATACATATAGGAAAAGAAGTCAAGTTCTCAGTTTGCAGATAATATGATTATTTATTTTGAAAATCCTAAAGTCCACAATAATGTAGAATCTTGTATGATTTGTATGAAGTAGAATCTTATACAAAGGCTTAAATATTAAAAACCTATGACTTTTCTATATTATAAAAAATTCAAGAGAATATACATTAAAAAATCCATCCTATTCAAAATTATATTTCAGAAAATCAAGTATCGTGGAATAAACTTATCTAAATAGGTAAAATAACTACTATAAAGGTATAAAAATCCCTATATATACTCATGACGTTTTTAAATAAATAAATAAGTTGGTTCTTTATAGCTTTATGCTTCAAAGAGGGATAACTCAAAGCCCTACAAATGAGGAAGCATTAAAACTACAGAAGAAAAATCATAGTACATAGAGGGATTTCTTTTTAGAAATTAGTGATTTTATTCATTTTAAATTAGAACAGGAAACTTATGGATATATACATATACATATATATATATATACATAGAGGTATATTTAGACATATAAAATCTTGTCTATATGAAAACACTTCAAAAAAGAAAACACTTAGAAAATCTCAAGAAACACATGTAATTATATAAATTATAGTTTTTATTTATAGGGTATTGGTTTGGATATGGCACTATAAACTTATCACCCACCAATCTAATATTTCACTTATAACTAGTAATGAATAAATTGTAATTTTATAATTTTCCTATGGTGTAAATAAATTTGAATTTTGTGTTTATTAAATGTTTTTAAAAGACTGTTTTGAGGGGCCGGACGGTGGCACAAGTGGTAAAGTGTCTGCCTTGACCATGCTAGCCTAGGACAGACTACGTTTAGATCCCCCAGTGTCCCATATGGTCCCCCAAGCCACGAGTGATTTCTGAGCGTATAGCCAGGAGTAACCCCTGAGCATCACTGGGTGTGACCCCAAAAACAAAACAAAACAAAAAAATGACTGTTTTGAAATCACATATGGTCTGCATAAATAATGTTAATCGTTTTATCTATTTTTGAGCTCTATGAGAGGGAATCGTAGTCTGTAGTCTCTTGGGACATTTTTTTTTTGGGGGGGCCACAACGGCATTGCTCAGGGGTTACTCCTGGCTGTCTGCTCAGAAATAGCTACTGGCAGACACAGGGGACCATATGGGACACCGGGATTCGAACCAACCACCTTTGGTCCTGGATATCTCTTCGGGCCCCACATTTTTTATTCTATATCATGTTACTAAGAGTGATGCTTTTGGTTGTAACTAAGTTATTTGTTATTGTTATATATCACATGTTATTTATCCTTCTTTGTTTAGAGTTTTCTATGAAAAACCATCGTGGCAGTTTCTAGTTATGTTTACTTGAAAAAGGACTTACATATAAGAAGCACATTAATCCTTTGAATTATCATTTCAGTACCAATTTGGTATAGTATTTAATAAATTCTAAGTCACTAATACTTTGTTACCTGTATAGTTTACAAATATATCTGAATCAATCTATACTTTGCCAACAATATTTAAAGAAAGCCAGAGAAATTTATTTATATTTTCACATAATAATTTAATTTAATCAAATAATTTCTCTTACGCATAAATTTGTAAATTAAGTAAAAAAATTAACAATCACTCCATTAATATTATGACATAAAAACACACAAATGTATACAGCAGATTTTTTCTCCAAAAATTTAAAACAATGTGAGAGACTAATATGAAAAAAAATATCTATGAAAGCTGTCACATTAGAAGCAGAAAAAAACTTTATGAGGACAATTATGGGAAGTTCATAGAAGTTGATGGTATATTTAAGCTACTACTTAACAATTGCAAAAAAAAATACATATATCAGCATTGTCTAGGTATAGTGACATAAGAACTCGTGGGAAGAAATTACAAGAAAAATCCAACTTAACTGCCAGTTAGAGTGAAGAGAATGAAAGATAAAGGACCTCACAGGGCGGCACTGATAGTTGCTGTGAAGAAAAGAGAAGCTTACCAAGGTGGGTACATGTTTATGAGTTTCCTTATTAATTTCTGCATCCATCCCTAGGACTTTGAATGAATTTGATTACAACAAGTACGTTCAGTAGAATTCAACTACCTGTCCAAATAAATCAAAGGAAAAAGTTATCATTCTTATGAGTTTCTGAGGGCTCCCATAAAATGTACCACAAATATGGAGGTGTAAAAACACAGCAACTCAAAGGTTGGCTATACATTTGCCTCAGACTCCAGACAAGAGTATTTTCAGGTTCCCTCTGTTGTTGAGGAGCAGAGTGATCTACACTCCAGCCAGCAGTGTGCATTCCGCTTTCTGTTTTCCTCTTCTTATTAGCATGCCTGTCATTGGATTGAGGATCTACCCAAGTAACCTATGTGACCATATTCTGAGATACTTCACTTAGCCATTTCTGTGAAGGTTCTTTATACAAGTAAGGTGACATCAGAGAATCCAGGGGTTTTGATCCCTATAATCTTAGAGGCAGAGAAGGAGAAACAACTAAGTCCCATATAGAACACATTTCTCTGATTAAAAGCTTTCCATAATGAATTTAAATTTATGCAACCTGATGGAATTAGAGGGCATCATGCTGAGTGAAGTTAGTCAGAGCAAGATGAACAGAATAATTTATCTCATATTCAGGATACAAAACAATAAGGAAATGACATTTGGCAAATGAAAACAGGATCTGAGAGTTGAGAAATAGAACTGAATTTGCTAAAGGCTGAGGTTGAAGAGAGGTGGAAGTGAACCTTGAGATATTGGTGGAAGGGTACTGTACTGACAGTCTAGCTGGTTACTACCAACTTGAACTTTGTATGTCTAAAGCTCAATTATGAATCAAATTGCAAACCACCATCCTTTATAAAGACTGAAAAAGCCTATCAATGATTCTATATTATTTTGGATAAGTTTAAATTGTTTACTATAACTTACGACCTTAAAGCTTTTACTACAGTTTGACTCCTTCTTTGCGAACCATAACAAGGTTCCCATCACATGGTCCTTCTCTTAGACTGCCTTCCAAGTCATATTTTTTTAAGCTCAAACTCTGTGTATATCACTTTCTTTGCTAGGAAAGGTTAACATTTTCTAGGAAATCCATCTCCACCTCAAGTGCAAGGTTTTCATTCAAGAACCTACTATAGAAATTATTCTACTATTAATTTGCATATCTAGATACTATAAATTTTTAAATGAGAAGTGCCCTCAGAAAAATAAAAAACAAAAATCTTAAAGTATAATTACATTAGATAAGCCAAGCATATTGTATCAGGAAATTAAGTGCTGATATAAAAATTTCTCTAGAGAGTTTAAACAAAAGCAAGTTGAAATCATATAAATAGCATGACCTTACTAATAGAATAAAACAGAATAAGACTAGGCTGATATCCTTTGCTTTATGTATGTATGGGAACACATAAGGGAACAAGAATGATATTTCCCAGATGTTAATATTTGGGAGAAAATTTGGGTATTATATGGAAGAAAGGATCTCCTGGGTATTTCTGTATTCTTTTAAACATTTGTAGAGAAAACATTATCTATAAAAAATACAAAGTGTTATTATTAGTAACCGAAAAAGTAATAACAGAAATAAAAATAAAATAAAAGTATGTTGAGAGGTAAATCAGTCATGAATATTCATGGAAACATTGATCATGCAGTAAAGTTGGCAATCTCAGGGGAGAACGTGGGGCAAACCTTCGCCCTGCCAAAGCAATGCCTGCTCTCATAATTGCTGTTCTGCCTATGGCCTTGTTTCATCACTTCTCTATGATTCTATGCAGAGACACCAACCTGACCAAGCTTCATGTATGTTAATATTTGGACTGGTATCACCCTGTCACTTTTGGAGTGAGTGTGGGCACCGTTACTCCTCCCATATATTCTTGTACTTCCAGGAGACCTGACAGATGAGAACAAGCCCCACAAAAGCTGCAGTATCAATAATGTTCTTTGAATTTCTGAAAAAAATATCATTTCTTTGATGCTGTAATCCCCAACAAATGTTTACTGAAGGGCAGAACAGGTAAACAATTTGCCACAAACAGTCAATTTTAATTGTTTTTTTTGGGGGGGGGCACACCCAGTGATTCTCGGGTGTTACTCCTGGCTATAAGCTCAGAAAAATTGACCTGGCTTGGGGGACCATATGGAACACCTGGAATTGAACACAGGTCCACCCTGATTCCTCCCCATGCAAGGTAAATGCCCTACCATTACGCTACTTCTCAGGCCCCAGTCAATCTGCATTTTATTTGTTTGTTTTTTCACATTGTATTAATTTTTATTGTGACCAAAGTGAATTAAAAATCTTTAAAGGTAATATTTTAGGTACATAGTGACATAGAATCAGGGGCATTCCCACCACCAGTGTTGTCCTCCCTCCACCCCTGTTCCCAATATGCATTCCATATCCCCAGCTACTAGTATAAGTGGTCCCCTCTGTGTCTAGCTTGTTGTAGATTGGGTATTGATTCTGTTGTCCTTGGCTTTGGATTTGGTGCTTAAGTCTGATCAATTTTTTAATTTCTACTCAATGTTCATATGACTGGTCTTGGTACCATCCATTTTCCCCATTCAATTTATGAAGCAGAAGCAGATGATTCAAGTTAAGTGGTTCTGTTTGAAAAAAATAGAAAAAGAAAAAAGAAAAGGAAAGAAAAACAAACAAAAAGCCAAAATCAAACAAACAAAAAACGGGAGAAGTCCATCTAGAGGTTATAAATATCAATTTAAGAGAAGGAAGGAAAAAAGAAAGAAAAACATAACAAAAGAAAAGAAAAAATATACAAAAAACCTAGACTAACACAAAAACAAAAAAGAAAACCCAAAAATACAATGACAAACAAAAAACAATAAAATCAAAGAAAAAAACCCCAAAACTACAATGACAAACAATAAACCCAAAACTATGACAAAATATAAAATTAAACAAAAACTCCTGAAAAGCACCACAGCAATAAAGAAAAACAACCAGACAACACCCATGAGGCTGAAATAAAAAGAAAATAAAAGAGGAAAGAAAAAAAAATAATGTGCTCCTTTTTTTTTTTTCTTTTTGGCATAGGCACAGTAAATATTGGGGAGGTTTGAAAGGAAATTCCTTTGGCCTAAGAGGTACAGGTTTTTCTGCTCTTGAAGCATGCTGTTGTAGGAATAACTACAGGCTTCATACATGCTCTCTTTCACTCCCCTAGGTTTTTTTTATGGTGCCAGAAAACTTTCCACTCAGTCGTGGATGATAAAATCATGCCTCTGTAATTAGAGATCTTGGTATTTGCACAGGTAATAGGATGGAGCTTAAGATAAACTCTTTCTTTACGGTTCTAGAAGTTCTGTTCCATCACTGTTGTTTCAATCAGTTTTCTGTAATTGGTGGTCTTAGTTTTTGCACTAATCCTAGGACAAAGCCTACGATAGTCTTTCATTATGTTTCCAGAAGTTCTGCTCAGTTGCAGTTGTCTCTGTCAGACATCTGGAATTAGAGATCTTGGTTGTTGTACAGACCATAGGCTAAAGCCTAGGCTGGGATCTTTCTTATTGGTCCCAGGATAGCTCTATCCAGTCATGGCTGTCAAAGTAAGTCTTCTGTAGTTAGGCATCTTGGTTTTTTACACAGATCAAAGTATGACGTGTCTTCTGATTTCATCTTATCGTTAGGTGATGAGATAAGACATCCTGCTCTCGGATCTAGTTGTTGCCATTTTCTCATTGTCAGGATGTCATATAGAAACTGACATATGTTGGTGTCAGAACAGTATTAAGAATTTCCCAGGGGGAGTTTGGCTCCTGGAGCTATTGCAGAGAACTGTGTCGGTTCTATGTCTAAGATCTAAGGTTGGGGATTTGACAGTTGCTGTCTAATCACATGGAGTCTAGTTGGGTCCACATGACATATGTTCAGGTTGGGAGGCACCCCTGTATTGTAAAATGTGTGAGTTCTTATGTTTAGTAGATAAGAGCTTGTTTGTATACATAAGATTTCTCCTTTTCTTAGTATGCCTTTGCAAAGAGAAATGGTGCTATTTTATATTGCTGATGTATTTGGGGGTGATAATATCAGGCTCCATCATCTCTATGCCCTGCTTTTTCATTTGTATCCCAAATCATCCTCAAGTCACTTCAAAAGTGACCTGGAACACAGAGAGTAGGATAAACCTCAGTACTGCTGGGTGTTGTGACCCAAAAACAAAAAGCTAAAGAAGATACAAGATGTTTATCATTTTAAAGGAGCAATAACTGAAATATCCATAGACATAAGAATTAAATAAAATGTCATTCATTCTTTATCATAGATCATTTTCCAGCATTCAAAGAATTTGGTAGATTCATATTTAGGACATGGAAAAGTCTTCAATGGAATGTTCAGTCTCCAAAGTAGAATATCAAATAAAGAAAATTATAAAAATACATATAATTAAGTTTAGAGTTTAAAAATTCATGCACAAAAATTACATATAAAAGTGCCCATTACCTTAAATATCTGGAAAATCAACAGCAAAGGAATTCAAACACCAGCATAAAAAAAGAGATAATAAAAAAAATAGAGGAGAAATCAACAATATAGAAATAAAGAAAACAATACAAAGAATGAGATCAGGAGCAGTTTTTTTAAAGAATAAAAAACCAAGGATGGCTCAATATATGCAAACATCATATACCACATCAATAAAAGGGAGGATAAAATCCACATGATCATATCAATCAATGCAGAGAAAGTATTTGACAGAATCTAACAACCATTCATGACGAAAACCCTAAGCAAAATAAGTGTGGAAGGAACCATCAGTTTAGATTGAATAGGTATTCAGTCAACTGTTTTTTATAGTTGTCTATAATGATGTTCTAATGCTCTTATTCATAAAACAAGTACAGAATGTGTTTGGAAGCCATGGACTACATTGACTACTACAGTGCTCACTATAAGAAATTTTAGTTTCTTAATTTTTATATGTCTGTAATAACTCCTTGATAATTTTGTTCACAGTAGTTCTTGGAGCTATCAGTTGCTTGTTCTAGCTTTGCATTACAGTGCTATATTAAACACCAAAGATAGTGCTAATTATGATAATGTCTCAAAAATACTCTAATTTATTCATTTTCCATTTGATTATGCCTGCTAATATGAGCTAATGTTTATGTCCACAAATAACATTGGAATAGGCAACTGCATTTTATAGTATCCTGTTATAGTGCTCATTCATTGAGTCTGTGTTTGCAATTTATTTTCAATTCAAGCTGGTTTACTATTATATCATAATGCTCATGATTTCAGTTTACTTTCAGGAAATGATCCTGTATGCTCAAGACTCATTAGATAATACTTCATGATGTAGACTCTTTTCACAGTGCTCGTTACCATATTGATTAGTACTATGTACTTGAAAACTATGATTATTTAAGAATACTCTATGCACAATCTAACTCAGAACACCTTTCTTCAGTCAAGTTTACTACCCTCACCAATGATGATTTATCTTGGAAATAGAAAACCTTTCCATTTGGCTTGCTGGCTTTATATTCTGACCTATTTTCTGGGTCAGTTTTGCAACTGCAACCTATGGATTGATCTTCGTTGTCTGTCTGTATGTTTGTAAGTATATGTGTTGTCCACCTCTATGTCTGTCTAATGTCTGTCTATAATGCACAAAATGTCTATCTTACTTTGTATATAGTCCTTCCCCCTGTTGTATATAACCCTTCCACCCACCTGCTTATCACTCTGTAAATCCCTTTCTATCCTTTCACTTTCTCACCCATGATCTGTTATTTCTCTCTATTTAACCCTTTTTAATCCTCAGTTATTTAGCTCTAAGGATCTGAAAAATCCCAACACACACACCAACCAGCTTCCAACCAGCTATTAAAGCAAAAAAAAAAAAAAAAAAGAGCTTCCTAGCCTACCTTGCCTCAGTCCAGGAAGAAGCTGCCACCACTGCTGCTGATTTGCTCTTGGTGGCCCCTATTCCTCCCCCCCCCCCACATCCCTTTGCTGTGGACTGTTGATCTCTACCTGACACGTTTTTTTATAAACCCCAGGTCAAGGATATTATCTGTTCCATGACTGCTGGGAGCCATTTTCAGACTCCACAAGAACATGTTTCAGGCTAAAGTTGTGTTTTAGATTTTATTCCCCTCCAACTATTTCAAAGACTTAAAGGAGATATGTATATTTCCTTCATATATTTCTTTGGATGTATTTCCTTAATGGATACAATTCTTATTTGTATTTCCTTATGTAGATGAAGTTTTCCCCATTCCTTTTTTGGTTTTGTTTAGTAGAAAATTCTAGTAGATAAGTTTCTTTGGATTCTGAGATCATGTTAGAACCAGGTTACAAGGATTGTTGATCTTGTTAATTTTACCTCATACACACCAGTATTATCATGTGGTGTTGTTCCTTTGTGCATGGGCATATTAAAATCAAAGAAATCTTATGTATTGAAAGAAGTTCTTACCTAACAAGTATTCATAAATTTTATATTGCAGTGGGACCTTTCAGTGTGCGCATTTGTCATAGTGACTTGACTTAGGCTTTAGTCAATTAGCCATTGGTCATTCACCCCTAAACCTTGGATCCCATCTATGGAACTGGCATGGTTCTCTGCACCAGCACTAGGAATTATTACCGGGAAAGCCCTAATGCTATCCTGGCACTTGCTTCAGAATGGTTTCATATGACACCCTGATGATTTGGAAGCAGCAACAACTTGCTTTCAGGTCAGATATCTTTACATTGACACCTAACAGTGAGAAGAAACTAGAACACTCTCCATGATGCCCGGTCTTCGACATATGATCTATGCAAAAATCAAGAATTCTTATTACAGAAACCTGACTGAGACAACTGTGACTCAGAAGAACTTTTCCTGGGATCACAAAAAAGACTTTGGGGTTAAACAACTTAATATGTCCAGAGTCTGTAGTTGGTCTTATGGCAGGATGCTTCATGGGGAGGGTCTCCCTATTTTAAGGCCAAAGGTTTTTTCTTTCTATTTTCCCCAACTTTTGATGCTACTGTGGAAAAAGCAAATAAACAAAATTGCCACCCCCTTTTTGTTTTCTCCTCTTTTTAAATATTTTTCTATTTTTAATTCTTAAATAGGGGATACCACCTTTTTTTTTTATAGAATATTGGTATATGGTTCACGTTGTTTTACCTCCTATTACTGTATTGTTTTTTCCCTAAAATTAAGAAGAAAAGAATAAAAAGTATGGAGGCCAGAGGCCAAGTGGTCACAGGTGCATTTGTGGAGGAAAAAAGACAGAACTAAACATCCCAGCTAAAGTCAACAGCAATAGAAGCAAGAGACCTAAACTTTAACAATTTAAACTTAAATGGGTTTCTTATACTGGCAAGGCCAGGGGGCAAAGTGTGGTAGTACAAGATACACTCTGGTATCCTTGGTGGAGAGTGGTTGACATTGGTGATGGAATTGGCCCTGATTCACTGTATATCTGAAATTTAACTATGAAGGACTTTGTAGATTAGAGTGGTTTCAATAAAAATAAAATAAAAAATGTGTCCTTTATATAGGTAGAATGGATGTTTGGGAGACTAAAGCTGGGCAAGGGTGGGGAAAATTGTTGTATTCAAGTAAACACTGGTGACAGAATCAGTGTCAAATTAATGTATTCCTAAAGCCAAATCATAAATTGCAATTTTACAGTGACTAAAAATATTTTATGTGCACAAATGCATACATAAATACAAATATAAACATTTAAATGCACAAGGTATGTACAAACATATGTTGTATATATGCATTTAAATGTATGGTAATTGAATTTGTAAAAAATAAAGCTAACTTTTACAGTGCTAACATCTCTAGCAAGTGTGGGGCTTGAAAGAGCAATATCTTTAGCTATTATCTATTTAGTCATCATTTCTTTTATTTCCCTTAAGGAAACTATTTTTCCCCTCTTCCCTAGGCTTTATATGGGAATGATCATAGTACACAGTCTATTGAACAGAGATTGACAAGGAATGGTCAGATGACCTAACATGCTAATTATGGCATTTCCTGACAATTTCAAGTATAAAACTGGGAGAGAAAAGCTTTTTATTTTTTCAAATGGCACTACTAGTCCAAATATGATTAACCTCCCATTACCTGAAATCATGTTTTCGGTCCCTGATTTCCTGGACTAGAAGTAAATGAAATAAGAGAGGAAAAGAAAGGGTAAAGGGTAAAGAGAACAATCATCAAAGTATACACTCTTTCAGTGACTGGTCATGCTCTAAGTCCAGCTCATCTCTGCATCTCACAGTCATATGAGGCAATGAATGTATTTTATTTCCTGGACCTATAAGTTTTGAATAACCTAGAAAATTTTATTTTCATTCTATATATTTGTATATAGTTTAATTATCATTATAAAGATAAAGCATTTGTGTCACCTAAATAAAATGTCAAATTTTAAATATTTGTTTGCAACTATTTGATTAATATTCTTTTGCCCATTACAATTGAGTATGGAAACTGCTGTTAAAACAAAACCTATATTCTCATTCAACACTTCAGATAAGAGTTTAATAACCAGGAAGCATAAAGTATTAACAAAGATCAACAAAAACAAATTAAAAATCAATTCAATAAATGGGAGGAGGAAATGAACGGGCACTTATCACTAGGAAAACCCAAATAAAGAAAACAATGAGATATCACCTCATACCAGTGAGAAGGGCACATATAAAATATAGTAGAAACAATCTTTTTTTTTATTTTTTTTTTGCATATTTTTTTTATTTAAACACCTTGATTACATACATGATTGTGTTTGGGTTTCAGTCATAAAAGGAACACCACCCATCACCAGTGCAACATTCCCATCACCCAAGTCCCAAATCTCCCTCCTCCTCACCCAACCCCTGCCTGTACCCTAAACAGGCTCTACATTTCCCTCGTACATTCTCAATATTAGGACAGTTCAAAATGTAGTTATTTCTCTAACTAAACTCATCACTCTTTGTGGTGAGCTTCCTGAGGTGAGCTGGAACTTCCAACTCTTTTCTCTTTTGTGTCTGAAAATTATTATTACAAGGGTGTCTTTCATTTTTCTTAAAACCCATAGATGAGTGAGACCATTCTGCGTTTTTCTCTCTCTCTCTGACTTATTTCACTCAGCATAATAGATTCCATGTACATCCATGTATAGGAAAATTTCATGACTTCATCTTTCCTGACAGCTGCATAATATTCCATTGTGTATATGTACCACATTTCTTTAGCCATTCGTCTGTTGAAGGGCATCTTGGTTGTTTCCAGAGTCTTGCTATGGTAAATAGAGCTGCAATGAATATAGGTGTAAGGAAGGGGTTTTTGTATTGTATTTTTGTGTTCCTAGGGTATATTCCTAGGAGTGGTATAGCTGGATCGTATGGGAGCTCGATTTCCAGTTTTTGGAGGAATCTCCATATCGCTTTCCATAAAGGTTGAACTAGACAGCATTCCCACCAGCAGTGGATAAGAGTTCCTTTCTCTCCACATCCCCGCCAACACTGTTTATTCTCATTCTTTGTGATGTGTGCCATTCTCTGTGGTGTGAGGTGGTATCTCATTGTTGTTTTGATTTGCATCTCCCTGATGATTAGTGATGTGGAACATTTTTTCATGTGTCTTTTGGCCATGTGTATTTCTTCTTTGTCAAAGTGTCTGTTCATTTCTTCTCCCCATTTTTTGTTGGGGTTAGATGTTTTTTTCTTGTAGAGTTCTGTCAGTGCCTTATATATTTTGGAGATTAGCCCCTTATCTGATGGGTATTGGGTGAATAGTTTCTCCCATTCAGTGGGTGGCTCTTGTATCCTGGGCACTATTTCCTTTGAGGTGCAGAAGCTTCTCAGCTTAATATATTCCCATCTGTTAATCTCTGCTTTCACTTGCTTGGAGAGTGCAGTTTCCTCCTTGAAGATGCCTGTAATGTCCTGGAGTGTTTTGCCTATGTGCTGTTCTATATATCTTATGGTTTTGGGGCTGATATCGAGGTCTTTAATCCATTTGGATTTTACCTTTGTACATGATGTTAGCTGGGGATCTAAGTTTAATTTTTTGCAAGTGGCTATCCAATTGTGCCAACACCACTTGTTGAAGAGGCTTTCCCTGCTCCATTTAGGATTTCCTGCTCCTTTATCAAAAATTAGAGGGTTGTATCTCTGGGGAACATTTTCTGAGTATTCAAGCCTATTCCACTGATCTGAGGACCTATCCTTATTCCAATACCATGCTGTTTTGATAACTGTTGCTTTGTAGTACAGTTTAAAGTTGGGAAAAGTAATTCCTCCCATATTCTTTTTCCCAATGATTGCTTTAGCTATTCGAGGGTGTTTATTGTTCCAAATGAATTTCAAAAGTGTCTGATCCACTTCTTTGAAGAATGTCATGGGTATCTTTAGAGAGATGGCATTAAATCTGTATAATGCCTTGGGGAGTATTGACATTTTGATGATGTTAATCCTGCCAATCCATGAGCAGGGTATGCGTTTCCATTTCCGTGTGTCCTCTCTTATTTCTTGGAGCAGAGTTTTATAGTTTTCTTTGTATAGGTCCTTCACATATTTAGTCAAGTTGATTCCAAGATATTTGAGTTTGTGTGGCACTATTGTGAATGGGGTTGTTTTCTTAATGTCCATTTCATCCTTATTACTATTGGTATATAGAAAGGCCATTGATTTTTGTGTGTTAATTTTGTAGCCTGCCACCTTGCTATATGAGTCTATTGTTTCTAGAAGCTTTTTGATAGAGTCTTTAGGGTTTTCTAAGTAGAGTATCATGTCATCTGCAAACAGTGAGAGCTTGACTTCTTCCTTTCCTATCTGGATTCCCTTGATATCCTTTTCTTGCCTAATCGCTATAGCAAGTACTTCCAGTGCTATGTTGAATAGGAGTGGTGAGAGAGGACAGCCTTGTCTTGTGCTAGAATTTAGAGGGAAGGCTTTCAGTTTTTCTCCATTGAGGATAATATTTGCCACTGGCTGGTGGTAGATGGCCTTCACTATATTGAGAAAGGTTCCCTCCATTCCCATCTTGCTAAGAGTTTTGATCAAGAATGGGTGTTGGACCTTATCAAATGCTTTCTCTGCATCTATTGATATGATCATGTGGTTTTTATTTTTCTTGTTATTGATGTTGTGTATTATGTTGATAGATTTACGGATGTTAAACCAGCCTTGCATTCCTGGGATGAAACCTACTTGATCGTAGTGGATGATCTTCTTAACGAGGCATTGAATCCTATTTGCCAGGATTTTGTTGAGGATCTTTGCATCTGCATTCATCAGTGATATTGGTCTGTAATTTTCTTTTTTGGTAGCGTCTCTGTCTGGTTTAGGTATCAAGGTGATGTTGGCTTCATAAAAGCTATTTGGGAGTGTTTCTGTTTGTTCAATTTCATGAAATAGTCTTGCCAAGATTGGCAGTAGTTCCTCTTGGAAAGTTTGATAGAATTCATTAGTGAATCCATCTGGACCTGGGCTTTTGTTTTTCGGCAGACATTTGATTACTGTTTTAATTTCATCAATGGTGATGGGGGTGTTTAGATATGCTACATCCTCTTCCTTCAACCGTGGAAGATTATAAGAGTCCAAGAATTTATCCATTTCTTCCAGGTTCTCATTTTTAGTGGCGTAGAGTTTTTCAAAGTAGTTTCTGATTACCCTTTGAATCTCTGTCATATCAGTAGTGATCTCTCCTTTTTCATTCCTGATACGAGTTATCAAGTTTCTCTCTCTCTCTTTCTTTGTTAGGTTTGCCAGTGGTCTATCAATCTTGTTTATTTTTTCAAAGAACCAACTTCTGCTTTCGTTGATCTTTCGGATTGTTTTTTGAGTTTCCACTTCGTTGATTTCTGCTCTCAGCTTTGTTATTTCCTTCTGTCTTCCTGTTCTTGGGTCCTTTTGTTGAGAATTTTCTAGTTCTATTAGCTGTGTCATTAAGCTACTCAGGTAAGCTCCTTCTTCCTTCCTGATGTGTGCTTGCAAAGCTATAAATTTTCCTCTCAGTACTGCTTTTGCTGTGTCCCATAAGTTCTGAGAGTTTGTGTCTTTATTGTCATTTGTTTCCAGGAACCTTTTTATTTCCTCCTTGATTTCATCTCGGACCCACTGGTTATTGAGCATGAGGCTGTTTAACTTCCAGGTGTTAAAGTGTTTCTTCTGAGTCCCTTTGGAATTCACAAATAATTTCAGAGCCTTGTGGTCAGCGAAGGTAGTCTGCAAAATTTCTATCCTCTTGATCTTATGGAGGTATGTTTTATGTGCCAGCATGTAGTCTATCCTGGAGAATGTCCCATGTACATTGGAGAAGAATGTGTATCCAGGTTTCTGGGGATGGAGTGTCCTATATATATCCACTAGGCCTCTTTCTTCCATTTCTCTCCTCAGGTCTAGTATATTCTTGTTGGGTTTCAGTCTGGTTGGCCTGTCCAGTGTTGACAAAGCCGTGTTAAGGTCCCCCACAATTATTGTGTTGTTGTTGATATTATTTTTCAGATTTGTCAACAGTTGTATTAAATATTTTGCTGGCCCCTCATTCGGTGCATATATGTTTAGGAGAGTGAATTCTTCCTGCTCTACGTACCCCTTGATTAATATAAAATGTCCATCTTTGTCCCTTACAACCTTCCTGAGTATAAAGTTTGCATTATCTGATATTAGTATGGCCACTCCAGCTTTTTTATGGGTGTTGTTTGCTTGGATAATTTTTCTCCAGCCTTTTATTTTGAGTCTATGTTTGTTCTGACTATTCAGGTGCGTTTCTTGTAGGCAGCAGAAAGTTGGATTGAGTTTTTTGATCCATTTAGCCACTCTGTGTCTCTTAACTGGTGCATTTAGTCCATTGACATTGAGAGAAAGAATTGTCCTGGGATTTAACGCCATCTTTATTTCAAAATTTGGTGTGTCTTTTGGGTAGTCTTGTCTTAGATTAGGTCTTTCAGTTTTTCTCTTAAGACTGGTTTTGTGTCTGTGAAGTTTCTGAGCTGTTTTTTGTCTGTGAAACCATGTATTCTTCCATCAAACCGGAAAGTGAGTTTTGCTGGGTATAGTATTCTGGGTGAAGCATTCATTTCATTCAGTCTTGTCACAATATCCCACCACTGCTTTCTGGCATTGAGTGTTTCTGGTGACAGGTCTGCTGTAAATCTCAGGGAAGCTTGCTTGAACATGATTTCCCCTTTTGATCTTGCTGTTTTCAGAATTCTGTCTCTATCTGTGGGATTTGTCATTGTGACTAGGATGTGTCTTGGGGTGGTTTTTCTGGGGTCTCTTTTGGTTGGTACTCTTCGGGCATGCAGGATTTGATCACATATATTCTTTAGCTCTGGAAGTTTCTCTTTAATGATGTTCTTGACCATTGATTCTTCCTGGAAATTTTCTTCCTGGGTCTCTGGGACTCCAATGATTCTTAAGTTGTTTCTGTTGATCTTATCATAGACTTCTATTTTCGTCTGTTCCCATTCTTTGACTAATTTTTCCATTGTCTGCTCATTTGCTTTAAGTTTTTTGTCCAATTTCTCCTGCTGTATGGAATTGTTATGTATCTCATCTTCCACAGCACCAAGTCTATTCTCAGCTTCTGATACCCTGTCCCAGAGCTTATCCATTTTGTCATTCAATTCGTTTACTGACTTTTTCAGTCCTGTTAGTTGACATGTTATTTCAGTTAGGAGTTTTGTCATTTCTGCCTTCATATTTTCTTGGTTCTTATTAGTGTTCTGTTCAACTCGATCCATGGTTTCTTGGAGTCTGTTGAGCACCTTCCATATTGCTAGTCTAAAGTCCTTATCTGAGAGGTTGATTAGTTGTTCAGTCATTATCTGGTCCTCAGAATTGTCATCTTCATTCTCTATGTCTGATGCTGGCCTGCGTTGTTTCCCCATTGTCACACTTGTATTGTGGGTTTTTCTACGTGTTGTGGTGGTATTCATTGTCTATATGATGTAGGCAGCACACTCCTCTGGCTCCTCCCTTTCTGGATGGGCTGACTTGCCTCTAAGGGAGGGGAGTCCTCCGTGGATGAAGCCTCACACTGGGTCAAATCTTAGGCCCGAGCATGCAACAGAGAAGACAGTCCAGTGAGAAATGTTTGCTTCTGTGATATAGCGCCGTTCTTAGTGTGATTTTTCCTTCTTGTTGCAATGGAGTTCTTTCCTTAGAAAGAGTGCACGGCCGCGTAGCGAAGCGGAGCGGCCGTGCTCCTCTGAGCCTCTTTTTGCCCCACTCGCAAGAGTTTCACGCAAGAGGACAGTAGACAGACATAGACAGGTCACACTCACAGTCTTTCACAGTTGAGCCCCACTGGGCCGGTGTACTTTCGCGGATTTTCTCCGCCTGGTGTCACACACAGGGAGCCGGCTTTTGCCCAGATAGCATTGTTATCTCTTCCCGAATGTAGTTTCTTTGGAGTTAGCTTCCCAGGGCTCTGAGGAGAGCTTCCAGAGTTCAGGAAAGACAGAGAAGGGTAGGACAGGGCTCCCTTCCGGTGCTCAGTTCCTCAGAAGAAGCACAGCCCGGTGGAGATTCTGCAGGTAGAGCAGTCAGCACTCTGCCTGGAAACCCCCACCTGCAGCCATTTCTCACTCACTCACTGGCTCGCTGGGTAGCTCCCGAATGTAGTTTCTTTGGGGTTCGCTTCCCAGGGCTCTGAGGAGAGCTTCCAGAGTTCAGGAAAGACAGAGAAGGGTAGGACAGGGCTCCCTTCCGGTGCTCAGTTCCTCAGAAGAAGCACAGCCCGGTGGAGATTCTGCAGGTAGAGCAGTCAGCACTCTGCCTGGAAACCCCCACCTGCAGCCATTTCTCACTCACTCACTGGCTCAGAAACAATCTTTGATGGCAAGGATGTGGCGAAAAATAACTCTCATCCTCTGCTGGTGGGAATGTCTGGTTCAAACCTTGTGGAAAATAATATAGTTGGTACTCAGTAAATTTAGATATGAGCTGCCATATGTTCCAATAATTCCACTTTTAGATATCTTTTCCCAGATGCTAAAAAACATTAATTCAAAAGGACATGTAATGAGTATAATAGTTTAGATATGAAAACAACCTAGGTGTCCAACAACAGATGAGTAAATTTTGAAGCTGTGGTACATTAACACAAATTCAGATTTATACACAGAGTGCAGCATCAAGAAATTATGAAATCATGCCATTGCTGCCACCTGGTTGGAACTGGAAGATATTTTGAATAAAGTAAGCAAGAAGAAGAAATCCAAACACAGGATGATCTCACTTATTTGTGTTATATAAAGTAATTGTAATTGGAAATACAATGTAGTAAAGGGAAAATGACCACATCATTCTTGATTCCATATCATATACACCAAGGAGAGAGAAGTAAAGAAATCAGTGTCAAGTAAGAAGGTGAGAAATGGAAGAAGTAGGAACACAGGGCTTCAATTATATTGGTATAGTTATATATCCAAAACACAATATCAATAATACTAAAAACACGAGATCTAAGATAAAGCAGGAGATCTAGCCACAGTCATTTCATGTACCTGCCAAGGATGAAGGCTGACAGTGGTGGGGATGATGGAGTAAAGGAGTATAGGAGAACTAGTAAGAGGAGTTGACATTGATGGTAGAATTGGTTTTAAATATTGTATTCCTGGGGCTGGAGCTGGGTTTTGCCTTGCACGTGCTAGGACGGACCATGATTCTATCCCCCAGCATCCCATATGGTCCCCCCAAGACAGGAGCAATTTCTGAGCACAGAGCCAGGAGTAACCCTGGAGCGTCATAGGGTGTGGCCCAAGAAATCAAATATATATATGTATATATATACATATATACCTATACACATACATATATACATATGTATATGTATATATATGTATGTACATATATATGTATGGATAGCCCAAAATCAGCTATAATAGCTATGTAAATCACAATTCTTTAATTAAATAAAGAGAACAAAGCCTCTATCTGAATATTATAGCAATAAATAGTTTTTAAAAAATATATCAGGCCGGAGTGATATCGCAGTTGTAGGGCATTTGACTTGCACGCGGCTAACCCAGTACAGACCTTGGTTCGATTCCTGGCATTCCATATGGTTCCCCATGTCAGGAGAAATTTCTGAGCAAAAGCCAGGAGTAACCCCTGAGCATCACTGTGTGTGGCCCAAAAACAAAAAAAAAAAACAACAAAAATAAAAACAAAACAAAACAAAAACAAAAATATCAGTGAGGTATGGAACATCAAACTATGCACAGAATCACCTGCCACCACAAAGTAGTCCTTATTGGGTCCTATTTTTAAAATGTATTTTTATTTAAACACCATGGTTACAAGGTTGTTCAAAATTTATTTTTCACCATAAAATTGTTTGTGATTAAGTTACAGTCATATAAAGTATATCAACCTTCACCACTGTGCATTTCCCACCACCAATATTGTTTCCCTCTCACCTTCCTAGATACCCTCATCTCTCCCACCCAAAATACCTGTCTACCTATTTCACTAACATTTTTCTTTATTTTTCTCTCTCCCTTGTTCTTTCTCTCCCCTTTCTATTTTTTCTTTTTTTTTGTTTGTTTTGTTTTCGTTTTTAGGGTTCCCACCCTTTGACACTCAGGGGTTACTCCTAGCTTTGCGCTCAGAAATTGCTCCTCGCTTAGGGGACTGTATAAGATGAATCCAGGTCCATCCTGGTTGGGCTACATGCAAGGCAAATGCCCTATCACTGGTTCTATCACTCTGGCCTCTCTCTTTTTACATTTTTGATATTGTGGTTTGTACTACTGCAAATGAAGGGGTGTCATGAATGTCCCTCTTGTATTAAACACTACTATAATTCTTTTTTTTTTTTTTAGAATACAAGTCTAGTAATTGCTTTAGAAGACTAGTAAAAATGCTGAGGTTTTAATTGAAATTTTTCATTATATATATCCATTTCTTTATCTCTACATTTTATTTACTTATTCATTTACATTTTTTCCTTTTTTTATTTAAACAACTTTATTACATACATGATTGTGTTTGGGTTTCAGTCATGTAAAGAACACCACTCATCACCAGTTCAACATTCTCATCACCAATGTCGCAAATCTCCCTCCTCCCCACCCAACCCCCACCTGTACTCTAGACAGGCTTTCTATTTCCCTCGTACATTCTCATTATTAGGATAGTTCAAAATGTAGTTATTTCTTTAACTAAACTCATGCCTATTTGTGGTGAGCTTCATGAGGTGAGCTGTAACTTCCAGCTCTTTTCTTTTGTGTCTGAAAGTTATTGCAAGTTATTGAAAGTTATTATTGCAAGAATGTCTTTCATTTTTCTTAAAACCCATAGATGAGTGAGACCATTCTGCGTCTTTTTCTCTCTCTCTGACTTATTTCACTCAGCATAATAGATTCCATGTACATCCATATATAGGAAAATTTCATGACTTCATCTCTCCTGACAGCTGCATAATATTCCATTGTGTATATGTACTACAGTTTCTTTAGCCATTCATCTGTTGAAGCGTATCTTGGCTGTTTCCAGAGTCTTGCTATGGTAAATAGTGCTGCAATGAATATAGGTGTAAGGAAGGGGTTTTTGTATTGTATTCTTATGTTCCTAGGGTATATTCCTAGGAGTCGTATAGCTGGGTCGTATGGGAGCTCGATTTTCAGTTTTTGGAGGAATCTTCATATTGCTTTCCATAAAGGTTGAACTAGATGGCATTCCCACCAGCAGTGGATAAGAGTTCCTTTCTCTCCAAATCCCCGCCAACACTGCTTGTTCTCATTCTTTGTGATGTGTGCCAATTTCTGGGGTGTGAGGTGGTACCTCATTGTTGTTTTGATTTGCATCTCCCTGATGACTAGTGATGTGGAGCATTTTTTCATGTGTCTTTTTGGCCATTTGTATTTCTCCTTTGTCAAAGTGTCTGTCCATTTCTTCTCCCAATTTTTTGATGGGATTAGATTTCTTTTTTCTTGTAAATTTCTGTCAGTGCCTTGTATATTTTGGAGATTAGCCCCTTGTCTGATGGGTATTGGGTGAATAGTTTCTCCCACTCAGTGGGTGGCTCTTGTATCCTGGGCGCTATTTCTTTTGAGTTGCAGAAGCTTCTCAGTTTAATATATTCCCATTGGTTAATCTCTGCTTTCACTTGCTTGGAGAGTGCAGTTTCCTCTTTGACGATGCCTTTAGTCTCAATGTCCTGGAGTGTTTTACCTACGTGTTGTTCTATATATCTTATGGTTTCGGGTCTGATATCGAGGTCTTTCATCCATTTGGATTTAACCTTCGTACATGATGTTAGCTGGGTGTGTAAGTTCAATTTTTTGTAAGTGGCTAGCCAGTTGTGCAAAGACCACTTGTTGAAGAGGCTTTCTTTGCTCCATTTAGGATTTCTTGCTCCTTTATCAAAAATTGTATGTCTGGGGAACATTCTCTGAGTATTCAAGCCTATTCCACTGATCTGAGCGCCTGTTTTTTATGGCAAGCTTCATAGCATAGACGGGTCCTCTGAATCCTCCTTTCTATTGTCTCTGGATATCATTCCCACACTGTCTTTTATTTTCCTTATATCTCCCAGAAGAATGAGATCATTCTATGTTTACTACTCCCCCTCTAATTCATTTCTCTCAGTATAATGCTTTCCATATCCACCCATTTATAAGTGAATTTCATGACTTCATTTTCCTTATGGTTGCATAATTTTCTATTGTGTGCATATACTACAGTTTTTTTAGGCACTTGTCTGTTGATGCTCATCTACGTTGCTTCCAGATATTGACTATTGTAAACAGTGCTGCAATAAATATATGACTGCAGAGGTCATTTTTCTATTGTGTTTTTGTGTTCCTAAGGTATATCCCTAGGAGTAATTTTCATAGATCATAAGGAAGTTAAATTTCCAGTTTTTGTTCAGGAATATGTTTTCAAGAAAAGCTGAACTAATCTGCATTCTCAGCAGCAGTGAATGAGATTCCCTTTCTCCCCACATCCATGACAGCACTGGTTGTTCTTGTTCTTTGTGATATGTGCCATTCTCTGTGGTATGAGATGATATCTCATAATTGTTTTGATTTGCATGTACTTAATGATTATTGATGTGGAACATTTTTTCATGTGTCTTTTAACTATCTGAATTTCTTCTTTGAGGAAATATCTGTTCATTTTTTCTCATTTTTTAATGGGGTTAGATATTTTTTTCTTGTTTAGTTCTGTCAGTAACTTGCATATCTTCAATATTAGCCCTTTATCAGATGGGTATTGGGTGAATAGTATCGCCCATTCTGTGGATACCCTTTGTATCCTAATTAATGATTCCTTTTAAGTGCAGAAACTTCTCCGTTTATTGTAGTCTCATTTGTTTATCTCTGCTTCCATTTGCTTGGATAGTGGAACCAGTTGAAAATACCTTTAATCTCAATGTCATGGAGCTTTTGTCTATGTTTTCTTCTATCTATATACCTTATGGTTTCAGGTATGGTATGAAGATCTTAAATTCATTTTGATTTGACCTTTGTGTATGATGTTAAAGATAGTTTTGACTACACCAGTGTGTAAAAGAAACTTTTCTTGCTTCCTCTTGTATGTTTTATTCCTTTATCAAAGATTAATTTATTGTATATCTGAGGGTCTGTCTCAGAATACTCAAGTCTATTCCAATTATCAAAAGCTGTGATAGTTACTATTAATTTATAGTATAATTTAAAGTTGGGGAAAGTGATGACTCCCATCTTCTTTTTTCCAAGGATTGCTTAAACTATTTGGGGGCATTTATTATTACAAATAAATTTTAGGAGTGTTAGATCCACTTTGTGAAAAATATCATGGGTATCCATAGAGGGATTGCAATAAATCTGTATAATACTTTGGAAGTATTGCCAATTTAATGAAGTTGGCCCTTTTTTTTTAATAATATTTTTTATTTAAACACCTTGGTTACAAACATGATTGTGGTTGGGTTTCAGTCGTATAAGATGATACCCCCCCCCCATCACCAGTGTAACATTCCCATCACTAATGACCCAAATATCCCTCCTCCCCTCCCCGCCCCCACCTGTACTCTAGGCAGGCTTTCTATTTCCCTCATATATTCTCATTGTTAGGATAGATCGCAATGTAGTTATTTCTCTAACTAAACTCATCACTCTTTGTGGTGAGGTTCATGAGGTGGGCTGTAACGTCCAGCCCTCTCTTTTGTCTCTGAAAATTGTTGAGACATTTCTTTCATTTTTCTTAAAACCCATAGATGAGTGAGACCGTTCTCCTTCTTCAGCATAATAGATTCCATGTACATCCATGTATAGGAAAATTGCATAACTTCATCTTTCCTGATGTTGGCCCTTTTAATCCATTAGCCTGATACATATTTCTACTTCCTTGTGTCCTCTTTTTTTGTTTTTCTTTTTTTAGTGGGAGAGCGTGAATGCAGTCCCCCACTAGCACAAATTATGCACTCGAGTTTCCCACATTTGGGGAAATTGCAGGGGTCAGCACATCCGGAGTGCAATGGATGAGCCTCACCCTGGGGAAACCACCTTCGTGATCATGGTATCTCCCCTACCAGATAAGTATCTCTCTCTTTTTTTTTTTAATTGAAGCAATGTTTTAAAGTTTTCTTTGTGTACTCTTTAACCTTTTTAGTTAAGTTGGTTCCAAAGTTGATTTTCTGAGGCACAATTGTTAATGAGATTTTTTAATGTTTCTTTTTTCTCTTTTATTATTTGTATATAAAAACACCTTTGAATTTTGAGGGTTGATTTTGTAGCCTGTCACTTTACTATACAAATTTACCGTTTCTAGGAGATTTTTGGTAAAGTCTTTAGGATTTTCTAAATTTAGTATCATGCCATCTGCAAATAGTGAAAGCTGGAGTTCTTTTCCTATCTGAATTTCCTTGATACCCTTTTCTTGCCTGATTGCTATGCCAGGCTCTTCCAGCACTATGTTAAATAGAAGTGAGGAGAGGAGCCAGCCTTGTCGAATGCCAGTTCTTATAGACAAGGCTTTTACTTTTTTCTCCATTGATTATAAAATTTACCATAGCTTGTGGTAAATGGCCTTGACTATATAGAGAAAAAACCCTTTAATTCTCATCTTGAAAGTTTTATCACTAATGGGCTTTTGACCCTTTTAAATGCTATCTCTGCATCTATTGATATAATCGTGTAGTTTTTATTTTTCTTTTTGTTGACATGATGTATTACATTGTTTTACTTCCATATGTTAAACCATCCTTGCACTTCTGAGATAAATCATACTTGGCCATGGGATATGACCATTTTTAGAATCTTCCCATCTGTGTTCAGCAAGAATATTGGTCTGTAGTTCTCTCTCTTCTTCTCTCTCTCTTTTTTTTTTCTCTTTGTGGCAACTCTGTTTGCCTTTGGTATAGGGTGATGTTAGCTTCATTAAAAACTATTTTGGAGTGTTCCTGTTTCTTTAATTTCCTGAATGGGCCTGAAAAGGATTGGCAGTAGGTCTTGAAAGGTTTGAAAAATTTCATTAGTGAATTCATCAGGGCTCAGGCTTTTGTTTTTGGGAAGACTTTTAGTTGGCATTTTTAATTTCTTCAAAAGTTATTGTTTTCAGATATGTCAGATCATCTTGGTTCAATGTTGAGAGTTTATAGGAATATAAGAATTTATATATTTTTTCTAGGTTCTCTTGCCTTCTGGCATAGTTTCTCAAAGCAATCTTTGATAACTTTTTGAATTTCTGTAGTGTCTGTAGTAATCTCCCCATTTAATTTCTAATTCGATTTATTAATTTTCTCTCACTTTCTTTGTGATTCTTGCTAGTAATTTATTGACCTTATTTAGTTTTTCAAAGAAAAAACTCTTTCATTGAACTTTTGGATCAATGCACTTTTGCTGGTCTCACACTCAGCTGAGCTCTAACTACTATAGATTTTTTTTTTCTAATCACCACAACCAACAGGGAGCTGTGTCTGCTTCATGTACCCATTCTGGAGGTTAATCCAATATCTGACCACTGCTCTGGCTTGTCTCTCACTCAGCTGAACTCTTAACTCATATTTTATAGGCTGTTTTTGAAGCTTGGAATGCTATTGCCAATAACTTATATGGAAAGAGAAAAACTGAGCATCTTTAAAACCCAAAAGAAACCATCAAAACAGGTCAAAATGTTTGGTTTCTATATCAACTTCAATATATCTATATTACGACAGAATAACTTTGGTAAATGACTCTGCTATAGCTGCCTTAATTATATGACAAGTGAAACAAAGTTGATTAGGAGACAAATTATGAAGGGCCTGTTAGAACTTTCAATAAATCTGTAATAATTGTCAATGTAGTGTGTTAACATTACGGTCATCAACTGGTTTTCTATTATAAATTCTTTTGTCTATAAAAACAGAAGCACCAATGTGGAGAGTGTTTTAATATCAAAAGTGTTATAATTATATTCTCCAATGTCTTTGGCCAATGGGAAACTGGTTTCATCAGGGAGCAAAGAAGCCAAGTTAGCAGATGTGATTCTTTGGTAAGCCTATTCTCTTTGCAATGCAAATCCAGCTGTCTGGCAACTTTGTGATGGAGCTCATGACTAGAATAACAGCAACAATATTACAGTATTGGCTCAGATCCCTTAGAAGGAATTCAAAATATTTGGGTTGTTGGGGCATATCAGCATCTTTTTGTTCCTTACTGGAAGACAACTTTACAAATATGAGATCTTTTCCTATAAAATATACTTGCCAGCAAATTCACCATCAAAAGAGCACTTTCTATATAATTTATGTAAGTTCTTTGGTTTATGTTTTTTCCTGTTTTTGGTACATATCTGTTTATTGAAATTGCACACTATTTTATCACTCAGTATATGGATAAAAAATAGCAGTCACAACATTGACTGCAGCTTTCCTTAACAGAGTTTGAAACACTGCTTTTTTATATTGTTTTTGTGCTTCAGCTAAAAATTATTGGCTATGTCTGGTCACTAAGTAACAACAACTCCATTTTATCCATAGCTATACCTATCACCTTTTGGGAGACTTTGACTTTTACTACATACCATTTATTACATAACTATTTCTCCTAGCTGCCACACTCCTACCTAGTTCTTCTCTTTCTACTTCAGTTCACTACAAATAATGTTCTGTGTCAATTATGTCCTTTCATGATCTACAAAAACAGTTCAATAATGTTAACTTTAATACATGGTGTTGTTTGCCCTGTGGACTAGACCTTTTGGGTCTCACTAGACTAATGCTTTGCTGTTCAGTTTTAGAAAAAAACATTGTCTTCTCCTATCATATCACCTATGAAATAAAAAATCTTAGCGGTTGGATGTGCTGTTAAAAGCAGTGCCACCTCTCTGTGTAAAATTCATCATAATACAGACCACAATGGCCCTGATTCTCAGCGACATTTCTAATTTGACACTTAAAATATTGACAGGGCCCAGGTCAATAGTATAGTAGATAGAATGTGGCCCCAAACAAAGTATTGACAAACTACTTATTTTTAGCCTTGTTTCTCTCAATGTATTACCCGTCCTAAATAATAGTCAAAGTCATTCTGTAGAGTTGTATATATGACATAACTCACGTTGACAAGACCTTCTTTGTGTTAAAGATTTGCTGACCCTTTTTTATGATATATAATTTGGATCAAGCCAAATTATTATGCACTCTTTGCAAATTGTTCTATTATTATTATTTACTTGTTGGTGACTTTTTAAGGGACAAGGCATGCTTCTATTTCAACATGGTTATTTATTTTATTCATCTTCTAAGGTTTTAAACATGTTCCACAATATAGACCAAGCTTCATAGTTTGAGAAATATGCTTGCAGCAACCCAAATGTTGGTTGCTTTCACTATATGTGACCATATCCATAATTGTGAACATAGAAATATTAATATACCTTCAGTATACTATGTCAGTCAGAGAGACAGTCAGAAATTGATCATAAGATGAATTATATTGTTTGATAATATTGATACATATATGCATTTTCATGATCAAAGGATGTGATAACTCTTTTATCTAAACTACAACACAATTTTCAATGTGAAGGGTTCTCAAATTTTGACTATAATTCAGTATGAATGAACACCATTTTATAAATATATGTTTGTCCAGTGTGATATGAACATCCTTGTGTAAATTTTGAAGATTACATGGAAAGCCTTAAAAACCAAACCATAATCCATAGGAAATCACATGGCAGCCTCTTTTCACACCCCAACTATATAATTTAAGCTGTTTTAATAGAATATTATCTTAACAATATAGTGTTTAGATGATTTTTAGATACTGATACTGTCATTACTAATCAACATAATTAAAAACACTTAAATACACATTATAAAGGTTTTATTTTTTATCCTAAATACTGTCCATAAACTCACAGGATACTTGGTATTGCAAATATGATTGGACTCTACCATTTCCATGATGGTGTCTCCCTAATTTAAGAGACTTTGAAAAAAACAATATATGAGATTAATATAAAACGAAACAAGGCAAGATAATGAACAATATTTATTGTAATAATTAAAGTATTGATTATATAGGTAGTATAAATATTTATTAAGTATCTGACAAGGAGTTATCTAAAATATGTTTGTGAAGAATTTGACTATAGTATAAATTAAAATTAAAAAAGGATATAGAATTTTCTTTTTTTCTTTTTTAAGTTTTGGCTATATTTAACTATGATCAAGATATATACTCCTGGCTCTGTTTTCAGGGATAACTTCTGGTGTGGATCTGGGGGTGTCATATGTGGTGGTGCTAGGGTCAAATCCAGGTTAATCATATGCAAGACAAGCACCAATGTTCTGGCCCCAGGATAAAGCATTTGCATGTGTTCAATGGAACAAAATATTTAATCAGTCCCTAAGCATCATTGCACTTTTCCTTAAGGGATAAGGATTGTTATCATGTTACATATTAAGAATCCCTAAGGTTCCACAGAAGTAATCTTGCATGATTTCTGATTAGGTGGGAATTTCAACAGCACCACACAGGAAATGTCCCTGAAGGACTATTGATGGGGCAGGATATTTAATGGTGTTACACAGGAAGTATCTCTGCACTGCTATTGCTTAGAGAATGTCAAAGCTCTACACTATGGGGAAGATTTTCATCTTGGTGCCAGGCAAAAGATGACTTTTACTGCCAACAAGACTCTGAAAATACCCTTCCTGCTGCCAGATTATGTTTAGAAATCTCAAAATGTGAAGAAAGCGCTGATTGTGCCAAAAAGAATGGTGAGAAGAGGAAGCCCTCCTGTGTGAGAAGTTGTTCAGGGTGAAACAAATAGCCCAAAGTTATTTATGATGCTAACATGTAAAATAGGAAGCCAACATTTGAGTGAGCTAAATAAAAGTCCTATAAAGATTTAGTATGAAGTAAACTTTAAATTTTTTGTAAAACAAAAACAAAAAACAAAAAAGAAAAGACTTTATTTTTTGCTTGTTTACCATTTTATTTAAATTGAGGTTCAATGATGTACAATATTGCCAATGAAAATGTTCAAACACCATAATCCACTCTCAAATTGCTCACTTTCCTCCACAAATGTCTTAAATAACCTCCTATTGATTCTCATTATAGTTCAGAAAACTTGGAATAAGAATCCAGAAGTCTTATTAAGAAAGAAATAAGCAATTTTTTTCTTTTTTTGTTTGTTTTGTTTTGTTTTGTTTTGTTTTGGGGCCACACCCGGTAACGCTCAGGGGTTACTCCTGGCTATGCGTTCAGAAGTTGCTCCTGGCTTGGGGGACCATATGGGACACCGGGGGATCGAACCACGGTCCGTCCAAGGCTAGAGCAGGCAAGGCAGGCACCAAGGCTAGCGCAGGCAAGGCAGGCACCTTACCTCTTGCGCCACCGCCCGGCCCCAATTTTTTTTCAATTAACCAATGACACTCCAAGAAACAGCGAAAGAAGTATTCATAGTGAGTTAGAAAAATTGCCATTTCCTACATGATAATTAGATACTAAAAATGTTTTCTGAGATGGAAAGATGAACTTCACTAAATTATGTGTACAGTATTCCCATAGAAAAGATAATAACAATTGACTAGTAAAATCCATAAATCTCTAATTAAAGATTAATTCAGAGATAATGTGAGACTGTCTTACATGGGTCTGAACCAGGACTGATCGGAGTTCAATCCCCAGCATCCCACATGGTCCCCCGAGCCAGGAAAGAATTCTGAGTGCAGAGCCAGGAGTAACCCCTGAGCAACGTTGGGTGTGCAGAGAAACAAAAAACAAACAAATAAAGAAAAGGTTGAATCTCTAAGAAATTATTTCATGGTTTTCAGTAAGTTTTGATTTAAAAATTTCCTTCAGAAGTTATAATTGATAAAAATTTAAAAATAATATACTTTGCTGTAGTGGAAATGTTGCACTGGCAAAGGGAGTGTTCTTTATTTATAACTAAAACCCAACCACAAATATATTTGTAATCATGGTACTTAAAGATATTAAAAATTAAGATATCAACAAAGAATTTCAATAATGTAAAATTGAAATAATTGAAATAAATATAGAAATATCTCTGAAAAAATGACCATGGTCTTTGGGGGCCAGAGGGATACTAAAGCAGGTATGGTGCTTGCATTTCATGCTGCCAAACTGGGTACAATTTTCGGCATCCTATATGATGCCCTGAGCACAGAGCCAGGAATAAATTCTGAGCACTGTCAGATGTGGCCCACCAAACAAACAACAATAATGAAAAACTGTGATTGCTGTTGAAAGCTGGCAAGCTCCCCGAAGAAAGAACAGAACAATCCCTTAAAGCAGGGGTCTCAAACTCAATTTACCTGGGGGCCTCAGGAGGCAAAGTCGGGGTGAGGCAGGGCCGCATAAGGGATTTCGCTTACCGAATATTCGCAATAAAAAAATCGCATTAGTAAGAACAAAAATCGCAAAAAATCACATTAAACATTTGCATACCCCGAACGGAACTGATCGGGGTATGCAAATGTTTAATGCGATTTTTTTCTTACCAATGCGATTTTTATTGCGATTATTCGGTAAGCGAATAATCGCGAATACTGCAATATTTGAAGGCCGGCCAAGGGCCACAAAATGTTATACAGAGGGCCTCAAACGGCCCGCGGGAAGCGATTTTGAGACCCCTGCCTTAAAGGCAGTCACCATATTTGTACTGGGCAACTTTTTCCAAAGCCATACCTTGCTGCATCCATTAACCATAATTGCCATTTTGTCCATGGCCTTGCTTCACCAGCCTTCTACTACCCCACCTCTCTGTCCCTTCCCCTCCCTGCCTCTCCTCCTTCTCCCCTCCTCTCGTCCTCTCTCCTTCCCTTCCTTCTCTTCTTCTCTTATTTCATCTCTTCTTTTCTATTCTCTTTTCTTTCTCTTTATTGTTTTTAATCATTTTGCTTGCATTTATCTGGAAACAAATGTATTATAATCAACTATGTATGTTGTGTATTCTGTAAATAATGTAAAAAAAAATGACTGTGGTTTGGTAAGTGAACAAAAATTAAGTAATCCTCCTCAGGATCCTTTCAAGCAAAAATTCTTTCAGGAAAGCATATAAAGAATCCAATATTAAGGTTCAATGTTTTATCCTATTCAACCTTTTCTTCGAGGGGTCTCAAACTCAATTTACTTGGGGGCCACAGGAGGCAAAGTCGGGGTGATCCTTGAGTGCAAAGTCAGTAGGGGTGTGTGACTCAAACAACTAAAACAAAACAGAACAAAAAAGATTCCTCTAGCTGCAAACAGCCCGTGGGCCGCGAGTTTGAGACCCCTGCAACAGTATTAGGGACAAGATAAATTTAGAATTTAAGTTATTCCAAAATAACATTAGACATATATGTAGACTAAAATATCAATAGCCAGTATATCTTTATGATTAGAACTAAGAAAATTGGTTGTTAATGCTCATTAAATTGTATGAAGTTGACAGTCAATGTTATGAAAGCATGTCAAATGATAAAGAGCCTCTAAATGAATTACTTTTATTTCCCCCTACATCACCGGAATGCCTGGTCATTCTAATACTGTTCAATATTTTTCTTTCTTTTATCATACTTATCATCTTCTAATAACCAATGAAAATACTTATTGTCTATATTTTTGGTTATCTGTCTCCCCATGCTACTAGAATTTATGTCCCATATCTATTGCCTATCATTATAAACACCAAAGAAGTCCTAGGTACAGAACATTTGCTTGAAATTTACTTAAAGCTTTCATAAAATTAACAACTGTAATCATTGATCTCATCCTCTCTAAATTATTTTTATCTAGCTAATTATATTTCTATTGACATAAGCCTACTGAATTAATAAACTATTTACTATTTTATCATCAAAACAGGAAATATATCTTGCTTTCTTCATTTACATTCCTAAAACCACTCAGTTATCCTGTGAGTGGCAAATATTTTATTTTTTTATTTTATTTTTACAAAAATAAAAAAATTATTTTTGTAAAATTTTTATTTCTAATGTTTGTTATGTTTATGTAATCCTATTAGCATACCAAATATGTGATGTGTACATATAATATCTATTATATTCTTTTCTTATGTTACACAGTGACATATCAGAGAGAAACAATATACACTGTATAGGTATCAGCGAGGTTGTCAAGTCAAATTGGTAGTAATTTGCCAGAGAGCAATTCTGAGGAAGATTATGAAAACATTCTCCATTTGAAAAGATACTTACCATGGAACTGACAACAGTGGCTTTTCACCCATAGTTTAAGATCTCTTCAACACATCTATTTAATGTAATAATCTTCATAGTTCCCAATTTTTATTTGTTCTTTAATACTTTTTATTTATTTAAAAAATGTATCACATAGTTGATATAACTGATCGCAATACATTGTTTCAGGATGACAGAAAGCAAAGTTATTAAGAAATAGAAAGAGAATAGAGAATTAAAAAGTAGAAAAGGAAGGGGAGAGAGTTCATTAGCAGTTATATTTGTGAAAATTTTTGTATCACCAATAGTCAATACTATAGCTGAAGGTTTAGTATGCTCCTTTTCTTCATATATTTTTGGGGCCACATCCAGTGACACTCAGGAATTATTCCTGGCTATGCGCTCAGAAATCGCTCTTGGCTTGGGGGACCATATGGGATGCTAGGGGATCAAACAATGGTTCACCCTAGGCTAGCACTGGGAAGGCACATGCCTTATCGCTTGCACCACTGCTCTGGCCCCTTCTTAATATTTTTAACTTAAAATATTTAAGGCAACCTTTCTAAAAAATATTTGATCCTGCTTTCCAACCCTCTGTCAGTTTTAAAGATTCTCTATGGTGGTCAAGTGAAATATTATTCTAAATTTTAGATGAATCACTTACCATACCCTTTTCTACCAATTTTTAAAGACTTCATCATTGATGATTTTCTTATTCAGACTCTGCTTCAGCAAAGATATTTTTTTGCATAACTTTCTTGTCTCTGTCATATTCTCCATACACCATTCTGTGCACTACACATAACATTATTGTTCTGCCTTTCCTTGCTGAATATATCCCCATTTCTTGGAAAATGACTTTTTAAAAAAGAGTCTGTAAAGAACTGCACCGTACAGACTGTCCTACTACTATCAGATCCTATTCAGGACTCTTTCCTGCCTGCCGCTTTAATTTGCTTTTGTATTCTTAAAATATGATTTTGTACATAAACAAAGAACAGCAACTTAAATGCCAAGACTGAATTATATACATAGCATGCCCATGTTCCTAGCATAAAAAGAGAATTAGTACACAGCGATTACAGACAAATCCAAAGCACTTTCCTTCCATTCCATAGGAGACATACTCAGTAAAGGAGTTAATGCAAGTTGATGGTGTGTGGAATGGCAGAGTTTGGATTTCATGTCCAGGTGGATGAAAATGGCAGCCATAAATTAATTTATAAATAAATAAATGAAATTGATTGATTCGTAACTTAAAACAAATTTGTATCCATCAATGAAAAATTATTGAAAACAAGCAGTCAAAACTTTAAACATTTAAGAAATGGGAAATGACCCAAAGTAGAAGATGTGCTTTGGTGCTTCAAAAAGCTGAGATGTTTAAAATATTTGCTACTTTTTAGAACTGAACTCTTGCTACATATTCCAAAGGTATTTTCTTCATGCACTTCAGCAGAGAGCTACTTCTTCATTGTAAAAATGGGGTGGCTGTGGAGTTCAAGATGATAAAGGCCAGACTGAACATAATGTTAGAACCTGAAAACTGGAAGTGTTTTGCCACTGTTCACCTCGCAAAGGGCTCTCTAATCTGATCTAAACTGCCTTCATCTCCCATCTCCAACTTTATCAGAAAAGCCTTATGGATAGGAACCCTTGAGGAGTCATTCAAAATAAACTGAGTATCTATTATATGGTCACTATGACTTAACACTCACAGGGATTTAATACTAGAAATTTTATGGAGGTATTTTAGTCTAATTGTGGAGACAGCTCTGTATTTAGATAATTTCTTTACAATGATATAAATCCTAGATGAAAGTAGGAATGAATAAGAGACAATGAGAAAACACAAAGGTACACTTGAATGAGTCTTGAAGGTTTAAAACTTGCTGCAGAAAGTGATTATTGACTGGGTCTATATAGTTAAGTTTACTAATTCACTAGGTGAATAAAGATAGCAAGATTAGGGGAAATATGCCTATTTAAATGATTGTGTTTTCAGTTTGAATATACAAAATGAAGTAGAAAAATACTTTTCCAGGGTTATTTATAATAATACATCATAAATTATAATAATAGATTATAATAAATAATAAATATATTATATTATAATATATTATAATTAGATAATATAAAATATATAGCTATACATAATTATATATAAATATATCATCATATGTGATTACATATGATTATATAATTACAATATATTATAGTATATAATATGATAAATATATTATATAATATAAATAAACAATAAATTATACTAATAAATAATTCAGAATTATTATTTTGGGGAGCCACTCCCAGGGATGCTCAGGGGTTACTCCTGGATTTGGGGTCAGAAATCACTCTTGGCTCAGGCTCATATGGTCATATGGCACGCCGGGAATCGAACCACGGTCTATCCTTGGTCAGCCACGTGCAAGGCAAATGCCCTATCACTGCACCATTGCTCTGACAGAATTTTTTTTTACTGAGATATGGGAGTATAGCAATTGATAAGATGATGCATATTAGATACTTGAAAGTTAGAGGCATAAGCACAAGAAGGGTAAATTTAGGTTAAGGTTACAAAATTAAAATGCCATTTGTGAGACATTTGTCTCTAAATGCATGTTTTTCTTTCCATATAGGACTGTCTTCTCTCACTGCAAGTGACCCCTTGATTAGTTCTAGTAACCTGCAGTTATTCAATTAAATACTAAAACACTCCCAGCTTATTTATACAAAAGTTTGGTTTCCAAATTGCTCCTCAAATTTTAATTGCACTCACAAATTCCTAACACTTGAAGACAAGTTCATAAAAATATTCTTAGACAAAGTGCTTAAATGATCATCAATGGTTATATATTTATTAATATTATTTTCAGCATTCTTGTATGTCACTAGTTGCATATATGATTCATAAAAGTCAATTCTAGACTGTTAGCTGTATTCTTAGTACACAGAAACTTATTTGTCCCTCTCTGAATTTGGCATAAAAAATAGGACACGAATGTTCACTTTCCTCATTCTATCTTTGCTATCTGCTGTTGTTAATCCTCATAAAAATTCTTATTAAACCATCATCATTTATATTCTGTTTTTTGTTTCTATTCTTCCATGTGACCTATGCCACTCTGATGCATGCCTCCTAGCCCTTAGATTCAACCCTACAGACACCATGATTGCTTCACAAAGGCTTAATATTATCCCTACTTTTATAGTTGGCACCAATCTTTTCTTTATGATATTTATGAGACCTAAGATGAATCAGTCAAGAACTTTAAACTCTGTTATTGCCCTTCTTTGACACATCCAACAAGTTAATTGTCTGTTTGCCTTCCTGTAATTACTCTAATTACATGCCATTAGTGACCATTAATAAATGTAAGTGTGTTTGTTTTCCACATACTCTCTTCTTGCTCTCTGCAGAAGTCCATCAAAGTTTTCATATATGGTCTAAAGAGAAAAGAAGGCAAACAAAATAAATTCATATTTAACCTTGGGGAAGTGAAAAATAAAGGATAATTCATGAATGGCTAATTGTTTTCCCCTGTTTCGGACATTGGTTAGTAGTCTCTCAATCATGGTTACGCATGCATGCAGTGTACTCATTTATAAGACAGCAAAAGTTAAAAGGGGTTGAGAAATAAAAGCTACCTAATTGAAGCTATTATCTCCACTCAAGGAGAGAATTGCTGGGTGATACTTGAGGGATCGAAAGCCATTGAAGATTTTATTGATGGAATACTTTTGCTCTACCACAGCCACAGAAAACAAAGGTCATACTTTCAGTTTTTATGAACACCTGATTGGTCATCAACATAAAAAGTTCTGAACTACAAAATGACTGACTGACTCAATGTTCACTCTACCACAGGGTACTGATTACATCATATTATTTGACAGAAAACCAGTATTTTCTATTGGTCATCTTGACCAACGAAGTAAACAGAAACCCTTGAGGAAAATGAATGAACCAGAGAATGGCTAGTTAAATTTTGTACACTGTAGAAATCCATGAAAAAAAAATTGGTAAATGGGAACGGTGAATTTTATGACTCTTTACATACTTCTAGCAAATTTATTGTTTACTAAGTATTAAAGAGGTTATATTCAGTTGTATTGATAGTGAGTGTTGTGTTCTGCTCTAACCGTAAAATAATGTTAATCCATATTTATTGGAACTGTGCTTTTGGTGAAAATACAGATTATTCATGCATTTTTGCTATCCACAAATCAAGACTTGAGAAGAAACTGGTTGGGCTGTGCTTGTGGGCTTTTGTAACTGAGGAAAGGAAATTTAAAAGTGTCACCACATCCAGGTAAAATCAAGAAAGTGGTATTATTAGCACCTGGTGTTCCTCATTTAAATTCTACCCAGGTTTTTAGACAGGACTAATCATTTATCTTCAAATTCCTAACTTTCTATAGGAGTTCATGTGCTATTTGAAACTACTTGTACTTTTAGGAAGAATAAAAGTCAAATACTATAATTAATTCTAGGGGAAGATTATATTTCCATGACATTTTGGAAATACAAAGTAGTGAATATAGCCAAAATTTGGCTTAAGAAAATTAATATTCTAGTGGAAATAAAATGCATTCTAATTCTAAAATGTCAGTTTTCTGAACCATACATAGAATTCCCATATGTATTCCCACTATAAACCTTGAATTATATAATGTGGCCTTTTTACATAACTACTAAATTTAAAGTATCCTTAGTCTTTAAATGTCAACATAATTTAGAAAGATAAATTGATTGTTAATGATATCATTTGCTCAAGGCATCTCTGTAAAAGATGGAGGAGATGGTATTTAAAAAAAAAAAGACGACGGATCAGAATTAGAAAAAAAACAGAGACGGAGCAGGAACTGTATTAGGCTAAAGTGAATGGGACGCTCGTAAGCAAGAAACAAAACAACCGAGAAATTAAATTACATCAAAGAGCATGCTTGGTGCATGATAGCGTTGGTCTATATCTATAATGCTTCCCACACCCTATTTCCAGTATTTGTTCTAAAATGGCTTTGCTTGATTCTTTCATGTTTCTTTTCTTAGAAAACAGAAACATAAGTGAAATAATAGGTTTGGCAATCAATAGATAGAAGTAATAAATTCTAAGTTGTTTCTATTGTTTTATAATTAACTAAACCTGAAAATAATACTTAGCAAATTTTGATTCTTCACATATGTAATATGAGTACAATAAAAGACCTTTTTTTTTCAAGTAAAATGTAGTATTTTAAAAGTTGTTAAAGAATTATTCTTCAATAAAGTTTCTAAATTAGCAAAACCTTTCTGATATATTCAAAACACTGTGCAAGTGTTATTTATTTAATTTATCTACTAATCCTTCCATGAAATCTATACTTCAAATGAGCACCAAATCAGAGTATACAGGACTGAAGGAATAAAGGTATAGATAAACCATCTTTTTCCTGTTTCCCAGGCTAAATTTTAAAGTTTCCTTCTGATTCCCTCTGCTTTAAATACTCATGTACCCTCCAAGACATTCTGGTAAATGTCAGCTGCCCCATAGCATACATTTAATCCAACAATTCTTTTTTATTCTAATCATTCACTGTGCAAGTGGCCACTAGAAACCATCACTGATCAGCACCATTGTGAGTCAAATGAAGAAAGAGCTCAATAACATTCCATTATGCAAGTTAACAACTGAACCCTGAATTTTAGTGACTTAACATAATATAACAAACACTTGTTTCTTACTGATATTCTTAGTCCAATGAAAGGTCAGCAGTAACTACTTACACAGTCTCTCAGGGATCCAAATTGTATAATCTATTGTGTTTATTGACACCACGAAATTACACTAGTCAATTGTGAATTTTTGCAAATGGGTGTTCATCCTTGTAGCTAATCACCTTAAGCACACACCCTGTTTTAATACCCAGTACACACACTTTGCTTTCCCTAATCTCCTTACCCTGTTTGACCTAAACACATGTACCCTGTTTTAATCCCTTCTCACATACTCCCTGATTGGCTGACTGAGTCCACATCCTAATTTCCCTTAAAATAAATATATTTATTCTCCACTTATAATAAATTGAATTACTTTGCCAAAGTGGCTGTGGATGCTTCCTCATGAATACCCTTCTCACACAGGATCCGACCTCATCAGTGACTTTTACTTCTTGATATCTGACGTCACCAGTATCATTTATAACCGTTTTGGTCTATAAGTGACACTGTGTTCATTTCCACTGACATTTCACTATTTAGACTTGGTCCTATTATTAGGTTAATTGTTAAGGGGTCAAAGAAAACTAAAATAAATAAATAAATAAAAAGAAAGATATGTATTTAGTAGAACTGTTTTTCTCTGAATACTCCTTTAAAATTACTTAATATAATAAAAATGAATTTGAGAGCCAGAGAGATAGCTCAAAGGGATCTAGCAAAAATGTTGCCTACTAGAGGCCAATATTCATGACACCTCATGGTTCCTTGGGAACAGTCAGTAGTGGTCCCAAGCACAGAACCAGAGCCTATGAGTTCCACGGGGGCTCAAAAAGTATGTATAAAATGATCTAAAATGGAAGAAAGATGAGCATAACTATAAACTTAAACTTTTCAGAAGAAAACATGGAAGACATATTTATGACAAAATAACAAATAGAAGAGACAGGTGGTATTATATCAGACTAAAATAACTTGAAGTAAAAGATATAATTTAAAGAATAAAGAAGAAACCTGAACAATGGGAGAAAATAATCGCAAGCTGTGTTTATGCAAAAGAATTATTTTCAATAATAGGGAAGAATTTGGTTTTACAATAGCAGAAATAAACAAACATAGTCTCATTTTAAAAATGGGTAAAGAACATGAATAGACATGTGAGAAAAAACATACAATTTGTTTAAAGGTACATGGCAAATAACTCCACATTCTTAATTTTTAAGTATCAGAAATTCAAATCACAGAATACAACGTTCATCTATCTTAACTTTCAGATGGCATAAAAATAAAGAACAAAAGAAAAATTAAAGAAGGGAAGGAAGGAAGGAATGAAAGAAGAAAGAAGAAAGAAAGAAAGAAAGAAAGAAAGAAAGAAAGAAAGAAAGAAAGAAAGAAAGAAAGAAAGAAGAAAAAAGAAAGAAAGAAAGAAGAAAAAAGAAAG